>NC_142049.1:7754045-8102378 GCF_982192425.1 Myodes glareolus | reverse complement strand
GGGTTTGCTAAGACACAAGCTGCTGACTCGAATTCTGTTTCAGCAAATGTGGTGTGGGCCTCAAAGGTCACATTCCTTACAAGCCCGCGGAGTTCTGCATGATGCTGGCCTGGGCCCTGGGGATGAGGCTTTGAGAGCCACTAATCCGTATGTATCACCAAGTATTAATAGTGTTAACATCCCCGCTGTATGAGAGTCCAACAGAGGGATGAATTATATCAGGATTCCATTGATCACATTGATGATCAGTCTGCTGATGCTCCTCTGAGCCATGCTGAATGGAAACAATAGGACCTAGGTGAACATAATGCACAACTCTAGGGAGCAAACAAGGAGAGAGGGTGGCATGCATTGGGGAGGGAAGGTCCAGCTTGTGCTGTGCCTATTTTGTTTGGAAAGTGGAAGAGGGAAGGCAATAAACCATATTAACATTCATCTTTTAACTCTGTGTCCTAAGCAAATGGCTCAATATTGTGTTTTTTCCATGACGTTATATATGCTTGCAATATTGGCCAATTTAAAGGACTTAAATTGGAAAATAAAATATCAATTTTGATTTATAGATTTTTGGAAAATTTTCAAAGCACTCTCCTACCAGCATGAGGACGTTGCTGACTGCATCACCTGTTCTGTTGACTGAGGTGTTCTTCCTGTCTAGAAGGTACCTAGGAGCTGGGTGGCTGCCATCCGAACTCTATGAGCAAACATATTTTATTTTAAACTAAATTTAAAAGCATTGAAAAACATTATCTTTTTTTAATCCCACAACAAGACATTTTTGGTTTTGGACATTCTCATACATTTTCTAAAATATACATTGTGTTAGAATAGAATCAAAGTACCTAAGTCATTTCTGTATTTTCACTTAATATTATAAAACCGAGTATATTTTACTACTGTCATTCTTGCTTTCATGGGGTGTGAAAGTTTGAATGGAATTGCTACCAATACGATCACAGAGAGGTACTAGGGGGTGTGGCTTTGTTGGAGTGGTTATGGCCTTACTGGAGGAAGTATGTCACTGTAGGGCTGGACTTTGAGGTCTCATATGTGGCCAAGCCACACCCAGGGCTTCAGTGTACTTCCCGTTGCCTTCTGATCAAGATGTAGCCAGAACTATGTTTGCTTGCACTCTGCTATGCTCCCCACTGCCATGTGTTGGAGGGAGGTCACTTGTTTCGTTCCTGGCCACCCAGACTCCAGAAATAATCATACAGAAGCTATGTTATTTTAAACATTGCTTGCCCCATTAGCTCTAACTTCTTATTTGCTAACTCTTACATCTAAATTTAACCCATTTGTATTAATCTGTGAATTGCCACAAGGCTGTGGCTTACCAGGAAAAGTTCCAACATCTATCTCCAGCAGACATTGCTTCGCTCTGACTCCGCCCTTCTCCCCATCATGCTGATAATAGTCTCAACTTCTGAAACTGCAAGCGAGCCACTCCAGTGAAATGTTTTCCTTATAAAAATTGTCATGGTACTGGTGTTTCTTCACAACAGCAGAAACCCTAGCTAACACTGGAAAAATGTTTACTTGATATATCCTTAGTTATGCAATCACTGCCCTGGAGGATTCTTATGATTTCTGTCAGTACTACAAATAATATTGTAGTAACCATTAATATATGGACAAATTAATTCACAGCATTTTCTTCTTAATATTTGCTACATTTCTAGTATATATTTCCAAAATTGACACACTTGGGTCAAAGGTAGCTAAGTGTATTTGTGGCTACTTTTACTAACTATATTCTGAAATGCTTATGTATATTTACATTGTGGAAACCATGGGTCAAGATATATAGGCAATCCATGCTAGTATGTATACATCTAACCTAATCCTTAGTCCTAACTTTATAGTACTGAATGGATTATAAACATCATTAACTATAATTTACTAATAACAATAACATTCACTGGGTTTGTATGACAAATTAGAAATTATCTTAAAATTCAAAATAACTGATCTCTCTACTTATAATCATCCTGCTTAGGAGGCACTATTATCTCCATTTAATCGATCTTAAAATTAAGGTTCTTGAGATTAGATGTTGATCCCTGGTCATGGATGGGGCACAGGATCCAGAGTTCACCATATTTGCCTCATTTTCCTTATTTTATCTTCCAACAACTTTTGAGATTTGAAACTTGTAATCCATACTCTAACTATAAGAGTAGGTGATTTTAAAAAGTTAAGCATTATCATAAACAAGGAAGAAGAAAACACAATTCATCATTAGCCCTGAAATAATCTTTATTTCATATGGTCATAATGTGAATCCCCATCTCCTTAGCACTGTGGGAGCCAGAGGTGCTTTCTGTTGCTCTACTTAGAATCTGTTCCAAGTGTCTTTTTTGTAAAATTGATGAGGGTTAGGTAACTCTAAGAGCATGATTACTGACACTGTGCAATGAAAAACCAACGACCTTTATTCCAAAAGCCTCAGGATTCTCAACGAGAAAATTATGTGTGTGTGTGTGTATGTGCACACACGCGCACACTTTTGCATGTATCATTATAAATGTGTGTTTATGGATTCAACTGTTATACTATATTTTACTCAATAAGCTCTATCCAATAATAAGAAAACCCAAATATATATACAAAATAAGCAATTCAGGAAAGGTATGTAAATGGCAGAGCTTTGAGAATTATAATATCTTCCTACGAACTTCATAGCAAAAATAAGGAACATTGTTGAAATCTAGTTATCTGCTATACAATATAGTACCAGTGATTATCTAAACTGCACATCCTGGAAAAACATTTATCAAGGTAGATCTGAAGTGATATGTTCTACACACACACACACACAGAGAGAGAGAGAGAGAGAGAGAGAGAGAGAGAGAGAGAGAGAGAGGTGGGAGAAGAATGAAAGTAATGGGTACGGTTTTTACCTTGATTGTGGTAACTACTTCATCAATATGCTTATGGTCAGACCCACCAAATTATATACATTAACTATTTCTATGTTTTTTTAAATCAATCATATCTCAACAAGCTTTTTAAAAAATAAGGACAACAAAATTCCTTCCTACTATGCACTCATGATTTGATAGTAGATATGTTGTGGAATAATCCTTCTGTATACTGTGAGAACATATGTCTGTGATTAGTTTAATAAATAAGCCAACTGGCCAATAGCTGAGCAGGATAAAGTTAGGTGGGAAAGTCAGATGGAGAATGATGGGAGGAGGAAGGGCGGAGTCAGAGGAGTCACCAGCTAGACCAAGTTGTATGACCAAGTTGGACACACAAAATGGGATAGAGATAAAAACCTACAAGACTCGGGGCAGCACAAAGATGAAGAGAAATGGGTTAAGTTATAAGAGTTAGGTAGCGATAAGCCTGAGATATTGGCTGAGCACTTATAAGTAATATTAAGTCTCTGTGTTGGTTATTTGGGAGCAGGTGGTGTGCTGTGGGACAATGGACTTGTACCCTTTAAAGATTTGTTACTTGTATTGGTTTAAAAAAATGTTGATTGGCCAGTAGCCAGGCAGGAAGTATAGGTGGGGTGACCAGAACTGAAAAATCTGGGAAGAGGAAAGATTCAGTCTGTAGTCGTGACCCAGACACAGAGGAAGCACGATGAGAATGCATCACTGAGAAATGTACCAAGCCACTTAACTAACACAGATGAGAATTGTGGGTTAATGTAAGATGTAAGAATTAGTTAACAAGAAGCCTGAGCTAATAGGCCAACCAGTTTATAATTAATGTAATCTTCTTTATGTTTCTTTGGGACTAAAAGCTGCAGGACCAGGCATAACAGAAATCTCCATCAACAGTGGTCAGCATAGGAAAACTCCGCCCATGTAAATAATGTTACTTGACTCTGTTTCTTCATTCATGTATATAATAGTGACCTCGAAAAGTAGAATATTAAGAACACAGTCTTCAACATATTGTATATTTTCTACCCACCTCCACCATAATAATTTTCTGGTATAATTGAGGTATATGTTAATATATACACACACATAATGTATTCTCATTATAAGAACATCTATATGTATACATAAAATCTGTATGATGGCTATCTGTGCACATTAATGTTATATGTCTGTACACATACAGCTTCCCATTGGTATACAAAATGAATATACAAAAAACCCAAACTTAAATATATTAGTTCACTATATATATATTTATATATGTTTATATACATATATAAATCCATCTTTCAATACATCATTGCCCTATTACATGGGTAAGTGTTGATGATAGTGGTAGATTTAATGTGTTTAGTATATGTTAAAAATATATTTATAGTTGCACCACTTAATGTATTACTTGCATGAACACTTTCCTTCTTGCTTGAATTAATTGCAAAATGAATTGATCAATATGCAAATAGCATGCAAATCAAATAAATATGCATATTAATGCCATTTTAAAGAACGGCTGCATTTTAAGAGCGAAAGTTCTACAGAAGCAAGCAGAGATTTTATTATTCCAATCACAGACTTAATCAAACAGCAATTACTATTATGTTGCTTTTTAAAATTATGCCTAGCATTAACACTAGAATATTCTCAGAAAACCTGTGATCATGAGAGAGCTTTACTGGGAGACAAGGAAAAGGTTAATGAAAGTAAAGGGGACTTGAAATGGAGATGCACGGGTTGGAAACGTGTTTGTTTCTTGTGTGAACATGACATTTGCTTTTCAAGATTTTTTTTCTGTAAAATGAGAAAAATGAGATCAACTTCCTAGAATTCTGCAATGATTGAAAAAAATTAATGTACAAATGATGCATTCTGTTGACAGGCATAACTTTGGATGCTAGATAACAATGATAAGTAAAACACATAGATTCTGGCTTTTAGTGTACAAGAAACCCGAAAAGTTTTTATAATAATTACATAGGTATAATTGTCAAGTACTCCAAAAAAAGACAATATCAGCCTTCAGCCTCCCATAGAGCAATGGTTCTCAATTTGTGGGTCACAACACCTTTTGGGGCAAATAATCCTTTCACGGGGATCATACATCAGATATTCTGTATGTCAAATATTTATATCACAATTCATAACAGTAGCAAAATTACAGTTATGAAGTAGCAACAAAAATAATTTTTTGGTTGGGAGTCACCACAACATGAAGAACAGTATTGAAGGGTCACAGCATTAGGAAGGTGGAGAATCACTGGTATAAACAGAAAGAGGATGAGAGAACTTCCCAGTTATAGTCATAAGATATTTTTTCATGGTCAAGAAATGATAAATCTAATCATGGAGCCAACAGCTCACAAAATATGGATGAGAGCTAAATAAAATTATTTCCAAAGATCACAACTCCTTTCTAATCAACCTAAATCATATGCCCCTTCAAGAGGGACCTGATGACATTTGCCTAAATAGATATGATTATTAGAATAATTAGATACCAGAGAACGCTAGGTGCCTCCACAACTTCACTTTGGCTATCTGCATGGCACTCCATCCCTGTCTCACCATTTTATACTGCTTATAGAAGACAGGTCCTTTATGCTCCTGTTTCCTGTGGCTTATCTGGAGGATGGGGACTCTAGCCTAAGCTTTATGCTTTGAGAAAATGAGACTTGACGTTTTCCTACATGTAGAACAGGAAAGAGTTGTGTGGGACCAGAAGTCACTCCATATTAGATACTCTAAAAATGGTCTTCAATGCCCACACATTCTAGAATACATATTCTAACATAGACCTGTTCCACCATGCCCCAGTGATAATCTGAGAATTACTATAATACAATTCAACATAAGAATTTACCAATGTTACACTTATGCCTTGACAATATCTGCTAACTTCAAAATTGGTGCTTTGGGGAGCTCTGAACTCTCCGTATTCTATTCCATCTGTATACTTGACGGGAGAGTTATCCAGAGAGGTCATATAGAGAGCAAAAAGAAGGCCACCGAGACAAACCTCCTCAAACTAAGCGGAAGCCTCATTTTCAGCATCTGAACCAATCTCCAAGCTAAGCCTAGACCTAGTTCTGCATGCAACAGTGTAAGAGACTCAAAATTGGGACAAAGAAATGTTTAGTCCAAATCAGTCAACCTACACAAGTGAGAAGCTATAAAATAGGGGGTGGTTTAAGCAACCAAGTTTTAGAACGGTGTGCTAAGCAAAGAGGAAGCAGGAGAGCGTGTTAGTCATTTACCCAAGACAGAGACTTTTCATAATAACGGTAAGTACAACCCCAAATCTCAAAACCTTCTCATGACTCAATCCCTACATTGTATCATACGTATACCTTGCTACTGATCCAGTTTCACATATTAACATATCCCCCTTCATGCTGTGACCCAGCCACAATGATCTATTTTTCTTTAAACTGAGATATAGTGTTTTTTTCTTTCTTTCTTTCTTGCTCTGGAGTCTTTATACTTATGGGTTTCTCACTTCTACATAGGATGTTATTTTTTTTAATCCTCTGTCCTTTCTCTGTGTTTTTGGATCAAAGGCTGCTTCCTCACACAGGTCCTTCCTGACTGTACTTTCATCAGATGCCATCTATTATAATTACCTAAGATTTCCTTTAAATGATATACAGCAATTGGCTATGGCTATGCTTGTTCATTTGCTTGACTTGGTGACTTGGTGACATCATCTTAGACCATTTATTGACAGAAAACAGTGAAAAAATGCCTTTCTTTTCCACGGTTGTGTTCTCTACTCCTGTTCCTAAAACAGTTTTGGTGTTTAGTTGGCAGAAACCATGAAGTTGTTGAATGAATGAATAAAAGAAAAGAAATTGCAGCAATTTTATTCTGCTTCTCATCATCTCCAGAAGACATATTTCTTTTAACAAAATCAGGTTCTCCTTAGTCTTCTTATTATAAATTCTTTTAAGGGAAAGGTCATTTCTTTGGAAAACAGCTTAGTATTTGGTGTATAACATGTGCTTAGATGAACACATTTGACTGACAAAATTAATATCAAGGATGATCATAAGTCCTGTACAAATGAGTTCTTTATAGTAGCTCCAAGAAATGGTCACAGTTGCGATGGAGGCACTGGCTAGCCAGCCTATCCTACGTAGTAAGCTTCAGGCCACTGAGGGACACTGATTCAAAATACATGAATGGCATCGGGTGCACGACAGGTGAGGTTGTCCTCTGGTCTCCGCATCACTACACACATGTGTACATTTACACATATATAAGTGAACACACACACAAGTGAAAACACATGTTTCTACTTACAAAAATATTTATTAATAAATATATCTGAGAAGGGATTTGTATCCTGAATGCACACATCATAAATTTCATCACCCAAATCACTGGTATTGTTTTTATAGTTCTTCTCTTACGTAAGCACCTTGACAAGAGCTTAGGTGATTTAATAGTCTATATGGGTCAAAACACACACAACCAAAACAAGCATCTAAATATACTAAATGTTGCATTGAAGTGTATCAGAAAGTCCCTTTTTCAAATTACCAAACTTGCTGGGAGAAGAGGGAAACAGAAATCCAAGTACTCCGCTGACACACCTGATGGTAGCACATGGTGAGATGTCTGGGCCCCATAAACCCATTGTTCACTTCCCAAACACTGGCCTTTCATGACCCTAGCTAACTTCTCACTAAATGAAAACATTGGGATGATTTTTTTTATATAAATCTTGGAAAAGAGATGAATAAATAAATATAAGAGTCGACTAAATAATTAAAATCTTACAAAATTTTTAAAATGATATCTAAGGAAATTAGATTAAATTTAGCAGAATCACTACAGCCACGTACCTTGCTTGCCTTATTCTTGGCAAAGGACCAAAAACCAGCTTCTTAAAGGGAAATTTTATTGTCTAGACTTTGGCAAACTTATTGATCTCTTAAAATTAGTCTCTCCATTTTATTCTGACATTCTGTTGTTTCACTTTGATGTGTTTGGATGTGTGGTTGCTTTTGTTTGTGTACTCTAAGGCATTATATCTTTTAGAACTCTACACACAAAACAGTTCTTATTAAAATACATAAATATGTAAAAACAGGGCACATCAGGCCAGCAGTATCCAGAGCAGTAAACAGGACATGACCCACACACCAGCAAAAGCCATGAGGGTTGTAAGTAAGTTACTTAAATCTGAGACTTTTAATTAAGAGATATGATGGTCACCTTTAATTTATTCATTGAGAGCACAAATTTCAGGTTTAGATTTACCCTTTGGATTAATAGTGAGTCCACTTGCAGGAAATATGCAGCTGTTGCTGCTACTCTGGGCAAGTCATCACTCAGTCAGTTCAGTCATTCTCCATGTAGTCAAGGACCATAAAGCACAAACTGCCCTCATAAGGACACTGTGCTAGCAGTGCCACGGAGTGAAAAGCTTTCCAGACATCCCTGACCCTAGGGCACCAGGACCTCAAGATAACAGAATTGCAGGTGAGACTTCAAGCAGCTTCAGTGAATGCTTATGTTTTAACCAACAAAGAACAAATAAGCTACAAACTCAGGTCCTAAATAATACTACATTAAGAATTTCCTTTTGGAGTTCTGTGTGCAGAGGAAAAATGGATTAATAAAAGACAGCCATGGGTCTGAGAAATTTCTTAACGGTTTAAGATTTTCACCCTAGATTCAGAAAGTCATAAGTAGTCATAACTTCTGATTATCTCAAATGCCAGTAAATAAAAATACTATGCTATGGCCTATACTTAAGAATTACTTGAAATGGTATGTGTGCTATACATGTGAACATTACACGGACATGTATGTTTGTGCATACACAGTCCAGAAATAGGCATTACCTATCTTCGTTGGTCACCTCCTACCATAGCTTCTGAAAGATGGGCTTATGTTTGGACTTAGTGCTCATCACTGGGAGATACCAGTCTCTGTGCTCCTTGTCCTAGATTAGAATTACAAAAATGCATGGCCATGCCTGAATTTTTTTTATTTGGGTGAAGGAGTCTGAATTTATGTCCTCATACTTGAATAGCAGAGACATTACTGTCACCCCAGCCTGAGATAATTATGTTGAAGTAAAGTAAACATAACATGGTTCATGGCTCCACAGGTGTGCTTACTGGGAAAAGCTAGCTCCCATGCTTCTGAAAATGAAATGAAAACACTCACAAATCAATTGAATTAGCAAGGATGAAGCACAAAAACAAGTAGGCTGATATTCTGTAGCTATTCCACACAGCAGTTTAATTTTAAAATTACTAATGCTCAAGAAAACTTCCTTCCATAAAAAAAGTAAAAATAAAAAGTAAGTTGCCATAGTAACTCCGCGCTAGAACTGCCACAAAGACCAAATTTAGAAAAGTCATCCTTATTATTTTATTGTATGAACTATTCACTTGGTACAAAGAAAGGAAAAAAATGAAATTAGATTTTTATTGAACCTACTCTGCATCAGGTTTGCACACTTTCCTCACTAATTATTGCAGGAATTGAACAACAACAACAACAAAAAGCATCATTATCTTTGAGGTGACAGGTGAGGAATCTGAGGTTTGGCACAGCCAGTCGCTCGCCTTGGATAACCTGCAGGCACGGGTTTTGAACAGAGTTTGCTGAATCTCTGTTTATAAGAGGCTTCTCATCTTTCCAGCACTCCCTTGTCTCTTTCTAGAGTACAGACAGACACGGCTGCTACTTGAAAAGGCAAATTAGACCAACGACTATCAGGGTGTTCTACACTAAAGAGATGGCATAAACGGCAAAATGATAGATCCTCTACTGGCTTTGTAACTCACAGGAGAATTGATGACCTGGTGTCTTTGTTTTGGGGGACAGAGAGATTAATGAGAGACAGATGGACACTTATTTGTCATATTCAAACATCCTAATAGCTGCCCACATTCTCCCAAAACAAATATTTTAAAGTCAAATACATATCATTAATCCTAATTCCAATTCTAATCACTGTGTTGTGACTTCTTACTTATCAAAGAAATATTGACGTAGTGCCTACCCTATATCAAGCTTTGTACTGGGTCTTAGAACTCACAAGGAAATCTTCCAGGAGGATAAGCATGGAATCATGTGAACCCAAGGGAAATTCCAAAGATAGGCACATTGAGATTTGGTTACCTGGAGATCTTTAGCAGACAAAGCAGAAAATGCAACTGACTGAATACTAATAAGAGTTTGATCTCAGTGGGAGTTAGATGATCCCTCTCATTTTAAAATGTCTCAAAGAGTCTGGGATTGAAGGACAGAAATGTAGTATATGAGTTCCAAAGGCTGGTTATTGGGCCTCACAGCCTCAGGGGATAGGAAATCCTATTGACCTAGTTTGCTGAAGCATCAGTATGGGGGATTAGCCCAGCCATTGCTTGTGTGTTGATAGGATGAGGTGAATTGAGTTCCAGCCTACTTCCCACAAGGCATTAAGGAAGAAGGTGCCTTCACCAGCCACCCACGGGCTGTGGGATAACACCCAAAACTTCTTAGTCTCACTTTCAACATTAAATCGCCACCTGTTTCATCCTCTTTCTTGGATAAATGTTCCTATAAGTAGGACAGAAACTTGTCTGGTGTGAAGAATAAATTCTTTTTCTTTTTCACCTTCCCTGACTCCCCACTCGATGACTCCACTTGCAAGATGGAGTGCAGTTCGGCCCCACTTCTAGAGGTCTTTGGGGATGAGACATGTCAGTATGTATAAAGCCACACAGTCACCGAGGATATGACAACTTCTATCATTTTAATCTTTTTCATGCAGCAAGACACTGTTTAGCTAGACTGTGTTTTTTTTCTTCAGAAAATGAATACCGAACTCAAGGGAAATATGCTGTAATTGATTTTGCATTCAGCTCATTTGTAGATACTCAAACTGATTGATTCACTCTTATTTCCACGCCTGGTTCCTGCCTAAATTTCCTTTCGGTCCTTCCTTTCTTTTCTGTACATTGGTGTGATGTATGTGTGCAGTTTGTGTGCCTGTGCACACAAATTGAGGCTCTCCGGACTTGCAGTGTTCCGTCCATCACCCTCTGTCTTATTCTCTTGAGTCTCTCTCTCACCAAAACTAAGCTAAGGTTGATAGCCGGCAAGTTCCTGAAATCCCCCTGTGTCCACTCTGCCCCCTCTACACGTCTACCCGTAGTGCTACAGTTGCAGACATGTGCACTCCACACCCTGATTTTACATAGCGTCCAGGGATTTTTTTACTAAGGTCCTTGTGCTTGCCCAGCAAGCATTCTTCGCGGCTGAGACATCTCTCTGACACTAAGTTTCCTTTTCCAGCCTTTATTGGTAAATCCAAATCTTTATATTAAACTCTGCTACCCATCCACGTATCCCAGACTTCTCCCTTGACTGTGAAATGTCACACGCTTATCACACATTCTTTTTTATTGTATTCTTATGTGAGAGTCCTTTGGAGGGCAGCTTCTATTTCATCTACTCTGTTTTTAATCTTTCTGAGTTGCTACCGAACACCATCGCTGTCTAGAGGGTCTTCTGGAAAGAATGTCTGGCTAATGCTCTGAATGATAGCCAGGAAACAGTGAGGTTCCATGACTTTATTACTCAATGGTCCACGAGGGTGACATCTTTAAAGCTATAGGAATGGCAAACTGATGAAGCCTGAGCCTTGGTCAAACAATCGCATCCCTATACTGTGTTAAGGGCCACTGTCATTTCACTCGTGGTTTGTAGCCTGATGCTGGGATATGACAAGCCCTGTTCTCATGTAGCTCACACGCATTTCTGTTCATGCATGTGACTCCGTCCTCCTGTAGAATGGGTATGTTTTGGTTTAGCGCTCTGGTTAATGAATGTGGCTCCTCCCTATGTACTTTTGTTTTGTTTCGTTTTGCTACATATATTCTCTTTTAATGTGGATAGTTGTCTAATGAGAACACTAATTATACAAAAAAGCTGTATTCATCATTTAAGTAGTAGACAGCCTTAACACCATGTAGCTTTATCCTTACATATGTGTGTGTGTGTGTGTGTGTGTGTGTGTGTGTGTGTGCACCTCACATCATCCTTTATCCCAAAGGATTTTACGTTCAAAACTTAAAAGTGTCCAGACGATAACCGAACAATTCTCCTGTTTTTCAAGAAACATCTCTTATAATTAAAAGTTACAGCTCTTCCAAGGTGGTCACGACTTGCCAGCGAGGGAAGCAACAATCCATACTAAAGAAGAATTATGCATGAGCTGAGGCTGGGAGTCACACTTGGGTAAAATCCTCAATTACAGCAGCTTCATTAATGCATCGCGGTGCCTCACTGCCGAGTGACTGTTCTGAATCAACCGTGCTCTCAGACAGACACTCAGAGCAATGACAAAATTCTGAATGAACAAGCAGCCAAGACCCAAGAGAGGTTCCCTGGGCCACGGCTATTCAGAATTTCTTATATTTGTCGCAATGAAAGCAAGAACAAGGAAATATCATTGAACTGTAGAATCTCAGGGTAAGAATAAAGTCTCAGGATGATTTATCTGTCCAACCCCTCCCAAGTTTCTCCTGTATCTCACGTCTAAATCTTTGCTATAATAATCCCCGTGGAATGGTCATAGATCGCCTAAGCAATTCCAGTCACAGAGCCCTTGTCTCCGAACACGTTCCTATTTATTAAATCATAAAATTCTTTCTGCATCTCTAACACCCGCCTGCCTGATTATGCTCCTGGGGCCACACAGTCATTTCAATCCTTCCTCCAATAATGGACCTCTCAATATTTAAAGGCCTGTCACATATTTCATCCCGTAAAAGTACATACACCAACGCCGAGGGGACGAGAAGCGGTGAAAAGGTCACAACGCTTGCGTAACAGGAAACCCTTTAAGGAATCAGAACAGCTGGAACCAAGCAGCATGGCAGAGATGGGGACGCCATACCTCACTGGTTTCCTTCCTTTGAAAAAAAACACAGATTTTCTCTTCTCTAGTCATCTGCCTTGTATCAAGTTGTTCAAGCTATAAAAATCTCTTGCACACACACACACACACGCATGCACTTGTCTTCACCTTTGTTGCTACTATCATCAACCAAGCTAATGCTCTCATTCACCTTCCTCCAAGATATTCTAATTTTCTCATAACTAGTCACCCCATATCCATGCTGGCCTGCCTTGATTCAAAATCGCAAAGAAGACCTCGTTAGACCCAAGCTTTAACTCTTTCGGTGAACTCTGGCTGTACTTGGAACTGATACCAAAGACCCTAGTACAACCTTCAAGTTTCTACTTTTCCTGGCCCCGGCCCATCATCGGTCTCTTGGGCCCTGTCTATTGGCGCCTTGGAACAGTTCTCATAAGAAGAGAAGCATTTGGATTACACGTTTGAGAAGGCAAACTGAATGGTCCTGGAGAGAGGAGAAGAAACAAAGGCATGTGTCATCACAAGCCAAGGAAAGGGAGGATTCTCATTACATTCAAATTCCACAGAAGGGGAGATTAGGTGTGTTTGAGGGAATCTACGGAGTATTGTAGGTATAGATAGGTTATAGTAAAGGAACAGTAAACAGGAAGTGAGGGAACGTAGCAAGAAAGGTAGGAAATTATGATAAGAAATAGTCAGAGAAGAGCAAAGCAGCTCAAGTCCACATCAAAAGAGCTAGCGTGGCACATGCACAGGGCCCTTAATCCTCGAGGACCAGAGTACTGGGAGTGCCACTGACTTATGAAACCAAAACCACCATGCTACCAAGGTAGAGGAGGGGTCTAGAGAAAGAACTATTTCACTCCTAGGATTATATTGTGGATTTAAGGGGGTTTCCCATGAAATGTAAGTTGAAGCTTTAAACATTTTAGTAGGTGTGCTTTTAATACTAAACTGTGTTTTAATCATGAACCAATGTGCATGGCATGTATTCGCCTGTAGGTACCCAGGTTTCTTCCCCTTTTGTTCGTGGCGCTATGCAGGGCCGTTTTACCTCTGGCTTCCTGGCTTCTCTATTATTGCACTGGCCTGAGGGTTTAGCTTAGAAAGAACGTGGCCCTCTTTTGTTATGGTAATTCCACCTGCCCATAGGCCTGATACGCCTGCCACCCGCAGCTGCTCCTGGCCTTGGGCGCCGGACACCTGACAACCTCTTCCACTGCTCCCGATGGGAGGGGGCTTTGCCCCTTTGCCCCCTAGTATATATACCCGACCTGTGTTTAATAAAGTTGCCATTTACTCTTTGGTGAATGAGCATGGTCTCTTTATGTCTGTCTGTTTCAACCCTTAGGATATTCATCCATTCTCGTGAGCTCAATTCGGGAAAGCGCGCGCCTGTTTCGGGTTTAGGAATTCACAGAAAAGTGCAGGCAACATTCACCAGATGCTACCAGGTCTCCATTACATACCCTTGTTTACTGTCCATCCCTATCCACCCTGAAGTACTTACTAGCTGCTCAACATGACTGTCTTGACTGATGACTTTTGACCTACTGTCTGTATTTATAACTAGCTGACAACCTTTAAAGCTTGCACTATGTCGTTCCTTTCTCAGTACTTACAGTCACTGATTTAAATACCGATTACTCGTATATCTGAGAGATTCAGACACCCTGAAGTACCAAGGTTAGAAATAGCAGTGGGCTATAACATTTAAGGAAATATTACATTATTACTATATAAAGAGAAAAGTATAAGTCTGAGGGAGAAAATCAACATTTAAATATTGGTACTATTGGGAAAGAGTAGAAAGGAGAGCCATGACAGATCATGAAGGTCAAAACATAACTTTGGACAAGATATTTATGCTTTTGGTACCTCAATATATACACTTGTAAAATGGGCTCATTCATTCTTCACCATAGGATCACTGAAAGGGTTAATGTACATTTAAAGGACTTGATACAGTTTTTGTAATGAATTAGGAATTAAAAATTCTGTTCCTCTCTGCTTCTTCCTCTGAAAACGTATAAAATGTAATTTCCTATTAAAAAATAAAAGAAACTATAAATCTATCAAAGCAATGCTCACATATCTTAAGTAACATTAAATCCAAAAATATAAAATCAAATAAAAGAATAGTCTATTGTAATTAATTGTAGAAATAAGTGATAACCATGGGGATATGATAAAACAATACTAATTTTTATTTTCCTTGTTTCTTCTATATTTTTTCTCTTCTATGAGATTATTTTGTAAAATGTGACTCTCATAGAGAGATACTTCTTATCTCTAGATTCTTCACAGAATCATATAATTTGACATCATTGCTGGAAACAGCTATGCACCAACACAGTCAGTAAGAAGTAGGAACCAATTAAAGAAACAACGGGGATGGATCAGCAGGTAACAGTGTTTACCAGCCAAGATGACAGCCTGTATACCCTCCCTGTAGACCATGGTAAAAGCAGAGAATTGACTCCTGAGAGGTTGTCCTCTGACCTGAACATGCATGGTATATATGTGCCTGCATACATACATACATACATACATACAGACAGACAGACAGACAGATACACACAGACACACACACTCATACACATATAACCACACATACATGCATTCCCATGAACACACACACACACAAATTGAAAGTTTAATTTATGAAACTACCAACCATAATAGAAACCTAACTGATTTTAGTTTCCTCTTAAGAAAAGAGAAGTTGCTACTCATAATTCAAGATTTTGGCCAAAAGTCTCCTTTTTAATTCAGCCACTATAGCTTCTCAGATGGAGCTTCTGTGTCCTATCTCCTTCCCTGGTGATAAAGCAAACATTACAATCCCAACAGAGTACAAGCTCTTTAGCAGCAAAGACTGGATTAATCTTGTCATTTCTCAGCACAATATTTGCCCACAACTAGAAACCAATATATATTTCTGACTATTCTTACGAATGGATTACAATTTATTCAAAATCCCTTTTCACTTAATGTCCTTGTCTGTAAGGCAGCAGTTAATGATAAGCTTCATAACTTTATGGATTGTTTCAAACTTAATCACATTTCTTCAGTAACACCCATGACCTCCTTCAGATGTGACCTACAATCTGTATCTTTTGGTTCTCTTATCACATCAACTACGCGAATCCCTTAGTCGAGCCAAACACAATGGCAGAGGATAGCCGAAGAGTTCACGCTGATGGACCTACCCTTAGGAAACAATCCCCTGACCGCAATGAAAAGGCTTCATTTAGAAACAGAAAATATTTCATGGGTATGGACTGGTCTTTTCATATATTTTAATGGTATTTCTTTTTTCAACCCCTTCACCACACTCTCTTGAACTTCCTTCCTGAAAACCATCCACGCATTCTCTTTCCTACCAGGTTGACTTGCAAATTCTTCTGATGAATCTCCTAAGGACAAATCACAAAAGATGCCTTTGTTTGGAATACCACACCCCAGTAGACCAAGCTTTGCCTTCTTTTTATTTGCCAATCTTGGGCACTTGAAAGAGTGTCTTATACCTTAGAATTTTGTGTTCTTGCATCAAATCCAAGACATACAATTAAAAATACAAACTCAAGTAAGATTAAAGTGAAGACAAGAGAATTCTTCCAAAGCCAAGTGAAAACTGGTTTATTTTTCCTGTAAAGGAAAAATGGGTAGAAATAATCAGTAAGAGGAAAGGTGGATTTTCATGGGAAAGGATAGTCAGTCATGTTTCTTTTCACTAAGAAAATAATTACTGAACCTACTATGTTCAGTATGTTATATTATGCTATATTTGCTAAGACAAAAGTCTAAAAATAACCATTGATTTCCGTTCTCCCCACATGGGGTATGGAGTAAACACAAACATGTAACTACAATATAACATGAAAAACACCACTGCATGGTACTGTGTAGCAGTGCAGGATGCTATAGGACAAAAACACAAACAAACAAAACAAAAACCTCATTCTCTGCTCACATTTGAAGGTCAGAGAATAAGTTCTAGCTATTGTTATCTAAGGTAAATGAAAGATATGACGTCATGAAGTACTCAAAAAGGAATCAGATGAGGGGGAAAAATGGGAAATGGGAATCAAGAGATGCTGGTGGGATAGCTCTATGGATAAAGATGCTTGCTTTCAGGCTTACAGACCCACGTCTGGGCAGCAAGACACACACAGTGGAAGGAGACTCCTCCCGATTGTCTTCTGACCTGCATGCACATGCTGTGATGCTCATGTTCACACACATACATGCAAAACAGATAACTAAATGCAGTGTTTCAAATCATTAATGAAAGTTCAAGACCCCAGAGAGAAAGAAAGAGAAATTCAGTTTAGCTAGCCTATTTACACATGAGTTCTGCTACCTCTGTGTATCTTCTGACATCACTGATCATTTCTGTGTTTTGGTTACTATGGTTACTTCACCATCACACTATTGTATAAACTGGTGCCCAGAGGTGGATGAAGAAACATTAGGGAATTCTGGACCAGTTCTTCCTCCCAGGAGAAGAGATAAACACTCCTGTCTTAGATCTTGTTTTCTCTTCCCTATGGAGTCATTAGCAATCACAACCTGACAGTTGAAATTGCTAAGCCTTTTTAATGTAGATCCTTTCATCAGAGTTTAGAGCTGACCTTTCCTTTTTCAGTCCTGGCTGTTTATATGGATGCAAAAGTTCACAATTCCATTTTTAAAAGCCTGCAGCCTAATGGATTTTCCAATTTCATTCTTCTAATAGATTCTGCCCCAGCGCCAGCTCCGGTCATTTAGACCTTTCCTAAGGGCATGCTCTTCATCTACAATTCCCTATTTGAAGAATTCGGACAATTTTCCTCAATAAAGCTTTCTGTTTTTCTCCTTTACAGACTACCCCTACTAAGTATCTTGAGTCTGACGTCCATTAATGAATGCTAGAAAATAGAAATCATCTAAATTGGCATGCTTATTTAATAGTTAATCTGATTATTTTCTTTCATTCTTTGGTTCTAACCTCATCTAAGCACACATGATTCATTCCTTAAGCTAACATGTATGTCAATAATCACATTGTTCAGTCGCTAATGAGCATGTAATTATTTTCGCAAAGACAATGTGTCATCTTATCACACCACAGGCTGCCATGGAAGAAATCGACTTTAATTTTAATTTTTAATTTAATTTTAAGGAATTTCAGAGCCTAAGAGTATACATATGACAGACCACAAAATCAAAAAGGTGAAAGAAGTGATAAATGTTCAGAAAGAGATACAACAGCAGACATATACATTCAAATAAAAGGTCAAGGAACTTATAGCACAAAGAAGACCTACGTCAAACATGGCCTTGCTTTGTTTTTCTGTCTTGGGCCGGCTGTTTAATGACTAATAAGCTATCCTAAACTTCAAACATGGGCAGTTCTATGCCATAAAGTTTGATTCTTCAACTTTTTATGACAATAATTCTATTAGATAAAACACATAAAATTTTTTTATAAAGTGTATCACAATTTTAATGGACTGGACTGGTATTCCTACTAAGGGTTACTTTCTATATAATAATCTGAAATAAAGCTAGAGATCATGAAGGAATGAATTTCATAATTGTAGCTCAATTATTACTACATGTATTTGTTTTGACAGTGGACATGAATTTTTTGTTTTTGTTTTTGTGTCTTTGTGTGTGTGTATGGGTGCAGGACAGGGTTTTGAACTCATTATGTTGTTGAATATGACCTTGAACTCTTTCTATTTTTTTTTCTATTTTTTTTTTTGACCTTGAACTCTTAATTCTCCTTTATAACCATTTCACGCTCTGGGGTTCTAGATGTGAAGTATAATGACCTATCATTATTTTTTTCTCTTTTATTTTCTGTGCACATTATATTTAAGAAGAAAACTATGCACTTAACCAACTCATGTCTCTTCTGACCAGACAAGAGGTTATTAACTATCTCAGAAACTTGTAAGGGTGCCTTGAAACTATTGCATATGTTTATGTAAGGAATTGACTGCTTTATTCCCACATGAGGACATATGAAGCCTTAATGGGACCCCAAGAGATAGACAGATTTTCTTTCATATGTCCAACTTCACAGAGAAAAAACATACTAGTAGCTGGTGAGTGAACAGGCACTCTTAGTGAGAATCACTCACACTCGTTTTTAGTGTCTTTTCCTTAGGCTTCAGGTTGAACATTCCCATAGTTGTTCCTGTCCATTATCTCAATCCTTTTAACCCACATTTCGTGACTTTAAATAAAAAAAATGTACAGAAGTGTGCATGTAACCTACTTTTTTGAATTATGTCCTTCAACTAAACATTCTCAGTAATAAACACCTCAAACCGAGCAAACAGAATGTGCCTTCCCCCAAGATCTTTTATAAAGCAATATGCATAGACATCCTGGATAAAATCATCACACACCTGTACTTGAGGAGGGCACTGCTTTTGATAATTGAAGTGCTTGCTTTACCTGCTACGTATAGCAAGACTTGTCCTCTGGTTGTTTATTAGCTGTGTGGTAAGAGAATGAATTGTATTACTTACATGCCATCATGGGAATGAACATGGTCCACTCCCAGAAATCCTGGCATCTAGGACCATGATAAAGACTTATCTCCACATTTCTGTACTGTAGGCTCAATATACACCTACATACACATATTATCCAGCTCTTCATCTTTCCTCTAAAGTTATAGCACTGACTGCACAAGGTGGAGACAGAATGAAAAGTTTCCTATCTTTAGTTTGGGTCCAAGTTACAAATAAATTCATTTGTCAGTTTTGTATTTATTCTTTAACTTTCTCTTAATGTTGCCAAGCATAGAGATTTGGAGATAGAACTCATGACCACAGTCCTTAGTAAAAGAATCAATACAATCAATTCACATACTTCCATACATTCACCTGCCCATCTCCTTATCATTTCTGTAAATGCTTTCTACTCACAAAGACTTATTATTTATACCTTGATATTTCTTTATTCTTCTCTCCTAGCTGCCACCACCACCATTATCATATTTGCACATTCTATGTTTTCTAAAAATATACAATTTGGAACTTTGACAGCCTTAAGTTAGGAACTTACTGTTTTTCTGCTTGACCTATTTCATGTCTACAAACATACGCCTGGTATTCTAGCTAGAATCTGGCATGTGAACAAGTAATTACAGAGAAAGTAGTGGGTCTGGTAATTGAGATGCAACTAATTATTTAGGGTGGAAGGAAACAGGAGCCATTTGTCCAGCCTGGAGGGACAGGAAAAGCTTTACAGAGAAAGAAATAGTATCTGAGATGGTTCACTGCAAGAAAAAGTTTCCCAAAGAATGAGGCATCTACGAAGATACTTCTGTCAGCATAATGCTTGTCATGCAAACACAAGAGTCAAGTTTGATCCCCAGAAACCACGTTAAAAACAAAAACAAACATACGAAGACTTGGGCATGGTGGCTTGAGCTTGTAACCTTGGTGCTATGTTGGTAAAGAAAGGCATATGCCTGGGGTTTCCTGGCTAGTCCACCCAACTGAATTGTTAGCTATAGACAAGTGCGAGATCTTGTCTAAAAAAAAAAAATTAGGAAGGGTTGCTTTCTCAATGAACAAAATTTGATTTGTACTTCTCCATACATAAACATACACATGTCCTCATACACCTGTGCACAAACCATCCACTTGAACATATATACATGCACAAAACAACACATGCACACACACGCACATGCACACACACACACACACACAAGAAAGGATAGCGCAGTTAGATAAAGAAAATAGATTAAATGGTGACTTACAGATATGAAAATCCATAAACGTTAGAGGAGTGACTTACAGAATACATAAACACTTCCAAAGCACTTGGTTTAAACATCATTCAAAGGGCTAGAAGTACTCCAACATGTTTTGTATTCATACATAGCAAATTCAGCATAATCCCTGTCAGTCTAATGAAACAGCTACATAAAATCTAACACTACCAAACTGAGACAGAGATGACACCATATCCTGATTCTTTCTGCATCTCCACTGCATACTGCTAATAATGTAAGATATGTTCACGAAGTCTGAGTGCAACATTAGAATCCTTTCCAATTGCATCCCCCCTTCACTAGGCATTTCTATAAGACCTACACTACTGGAATGAAATCGACTTCTAGTAGTTTTGTAGGTTGTCATTCCAAGACACAACCATAAAGATATCGTTGACTATGTCCTATATCTGGACATCCAGACAAAAACCTAGGAAGGCTTATGTTGTCTCTGTCTTGTACTACATCCATCAGTCCATCAGTGATGTGGGGGAGCTTGCTGCCTTGACTCAAAGAGTCTAGATACATTGCAGTTATCTCAAATTCTAAAGATAGCCAGGTTCTTAGCCAGGGTTTCTGTTGCTTTGATAAAACACTATGACCAAAAGCAACTTGCAGAGCTGTTAATTATTTCCCTTAGATTTCTACATTGCAGTCCATCAACAAAAGAAGTCAGGAAAGAAACTCAAGCCAGGCGCTATGGAAGGGTGCTGTTTACTGTCTTGTTCCTCTTGTATTGTTCAGCCTGCTTTCTATAGAACCCAGGATCACCAGCCCAGGGATGGCACCACCCACAACATGCTATCTCCCCCACCCTCCCATCAATCACCAAGAAAATGGACAACAAACTTGCCTATAGGTCAATCTTAGAGAAGCATTTTCTCAATTAAGATTTACTCTACCCAGATACATTCATCATTTGTGGTAAATTGAAAAAAAAAAACTAGCCAGCACACCAATAACCATATATTTGAAAATTAGTAGAAAGAATAGAAATTAATAGAAAGTTGTTGATTTTCAGCTAAATTATTTTAAAAAATGAAGCTAACTCAAATTATCAAACAAAAGTCTCCAGAGAAGAGAATTTGCATGGACTGACTCATAGCAAAAAATTTTCCTAATCAATTTGAAAATCTCCTTCAGCATATATGTAAATTAGCCATCAAAACTGAAAATGTTTAGGGCGAGAAAACCACTTTCCTACATTGATTAAATTATTCACTTCATACGCATAAACAGTTTAAAAAGAAAACGCCCAAGCCTGATTGCTCAGACTCTCTAGGGTGAAGGAAACAAACACATTTTTTCAAAGAACTTCTCAGCTTCCCGAGGTATCCTTTGCCAACCCCCTAAGGAGGCACCTCTGAACCTGCTGTGGGCTGCAGCAGCTCCTGCCCACCTTCTCAGCAGCAAGAAATATGCTCGGCGGTGATTATCAACAGGGGAGAAGATCAAAAGGTGGAGAGAATTACTAAGCAAGATAGGATTCCTCTAACAACCTTATTTTTTTTCCATGCAGGTCCTGAATGATAGAAGCTAGGGCAATCTCAAACTGTAGTCAATTACATGCGAAATGTGTTTCCTCTGAGCACTTCCTGGGTGAACTCCTATTACTCAAATCTTCCTGGCACACGGTCAACGGGAACGCCATTAGAGCCACGGTGATTTGCTGCCAGGACCCCCACATGACCTAATGGGTACCTAGCCCTTCCAAATTGAGAAGAAGAAAAAAGTAAATTTAGCCCACAGATTTATGGGAGGGAAGCCATAGTAAAGCCAAAAAGATCCTTAGTCTTTTATGTGAAAGGAAGCTTGACAAACACTTTGCCAGTTGTTACTGGAGCAGCGTTACACTTAGGGGTGGAGGGTAACTTTCATTATAGAGAGTCCAGTGTGGTGTGAGGTATATAATGGACAGCACTCTGATGCTAGGAAGGCTGGTAGGAATACTGTCTTGTCACCGTCTGACCTAGTCAAAAGCACAGGCCATCCTTACCAAACCACACTGTGCTCAGCTAAGTGAGCCAACCTGTTTCTTGTCCTATTTAGGAGGCCATGGTGATGGAGCAGAAAGGGGATTAAAGCCATCTCACATTCTCTCCTTAAATCCTCACACACACACACGCACACACACACACACTCCCCTCATGTGCGGATGTGGTATTAGTGGTGTGTGTGCTTGCCCTGAAGGCCTGTAAAGGTCAGAGGTGTACTGGGTATGTCCTATTCTGACCCTCACTTTATTTCCTAGAGACAGGGTCTCTCCCTGAATCTGGGATTTGTCATCTTTATCCCACCCAGGTCTTACTCCCTCCATGTCTTCTTCATCTTGGTAGACTGGCTGGCCATTGAGGTGTGGATACCAGGAAATGACCATGTGGGACTTGTTGGGTGGGCGTTGGGTGTTCGAGCCGAGGTTTCTCTGCATGTGCAGCAAGTGATCTCTCTGATGCCTCCTCACCCTCTGTTATGCCATAGTGAAAAGTGAAGAAACTGGAATCCGTAGTTGTGAAGTGACATGTTGGATGTTACCATGGTAAACAGTGTAAGCAGACTCCAAGTTTGATTCAAATGTTTGTCACCTTTTAACACCAGGATTCCTAAAGGTGGGGGCTGTAGTTGACCTCTTCTTGTTTCTCATGTGCTACTGAACACATTCATTGCATACTGTGTAGTGTGTAAAGATTTGGTGAATAAATTAATAATATATATTTAATAAATGAATAGATAGATAGGTAAATAGATAGATAGGTAGGTAGGTAGGTAGATAGATAGATAGATAGATAGATAGATAGATAGATAGATAGATAGATAGATAGATAGAGTTATATAAAATGCATACTGACTGGTGGTGTGTAACAGTTTCCTCTGGAACGGAAAATTTCTATACAGCAAGGAAGTGCCTTAAGTAGGAGGGTAAACAACTCAAAATTTCTTAGAAAGTCCCTGAAACTGATCCAAGGGGTTTACTAGAGCCCCCATAGAAGACAAGCTACAGAGGAGACTCTTCCTGAAAGAAGCAGAAACCAGCAGAACTTACTGGAAGAGGCATAGACCCCAAGTCTTTTGGAAAGAACATGCTCCAACCTGTAGGCTGCAGAGTGTGCTCCGGATTGCCAGCTTTTGTGAGCTGTCACCCTGGGGTGGGCTTTGGAGACACAGCTCTCCTTGAGTCTTTTCTGTTCCTGTAAGTAACTTTTCACCCATATTTCCATAAATAACCCCAAGTAAACTCATTGGTTCATCAAGTTGGACTTTGATTTACCTGTACTTTGTTCTTTGGGGGGCTCCCTATCTCTGTTGCATAGCTTTGTGTAGCATCTCCCCAGGAGTAGTTTTGTTTTGTTACACAGCATCTGCTTGAGTCTATCAAAAAAAAAAAAAAAAGATGGAAAACATCCCATTGTCAGACACCCTGTATCTATTGAGAAATCAGGGATTCATATGTATATAAATCCTGAATCCATTCTATATGAATTTATAGTACAGAGACAAAGAGACACAACAGAAACAGAAGTGACTTCCCAGTAGACTTAGTCCTACTTTCTGCATTTTCAAAGAATTAATGGATTGCTCTTTGAACACGAACAGGAATTTATCTGATGTTCTTTTCTTTTAGTCTTTGGGTTTAACCTGGGTATGAATACAGACTTGGTTCCTTCGTAGCAGAATGTGATCCACACTGAGCTGGGGGATCAGTGTTCACGTACCACTTTAGAGTTAATTAGTAAGCAATCTTTAAGCAAAAATTCAGTTTGGGTAGATATTAGGGACCCAATGGTTTCACACTTTTGGAACCATATTTTCTGTCTTGGGTTTTTTAAGGTTTAGAATCACTTGCATTGCGGGAATAAAGTGAAAATTATCAGAGCACCGCAAATGCTCGGCAAGGGAGCTGTCCGGCACACAACAATAGTGGCATGGCTACTCTACAGTGGTCATTGGGATTGATGGACAGCGCAGAGACTGTGACCTGTCAAACCTTAAAAATCTAAATGCACCAAGACTAAGTAATTGATGTTCCAAATCACAGAAGAAATCAGAGGAGTATTCTAGTCATTGATGGTTCACTAGGTATGTGGAAAACAAATGTAACCGGAGGTCTCTGACTAAAGTAGACAGACCATCCAATTACCTTGTCGAATCTCCTCTTTCTCAAATTCCAGGCTCATGAGCCAATTTTTAGAGGTAAAAATAGTCTAAATAAGCCATCCAAAGCATAAGTATTTTCTGTCAACCCTTGAACTTTTCTCTGTTCAGCCTACATGGTCAATAGCACAGTCCTTAAACAGAACATAGGCCTACAACAATAAAATGAATGAAAATTCATTATTTGCTCTTTGGGCTTTAAAAAAATCTTTTAGTGAAGAAAGAGCTCTCTATGGATTTAGGAAACACAGAATAAGAAACGGTACAACTCCTCACTGGTACAGTTAATAATTCCCTCTGCTGAAGAATGAGAAACTTAGAAAGCAATCGAGGTGAGTACAGACGCTGCAAACATCTGGACAAACAAGGACTTACATTTTAGGACAAGCACAATGATTGCTTAAGGGGAAACAGGCTTCCAAGGCAGACTTGTATGATTTATTTACAGACGAGGTCTGTAGCTCAGGAGATGACCAATATCTCAGGGTAGAAATAACTGCACAAACTGATTATATTGTTAGGTACCAAGTAGGTCCTCAGCCCCACCACTAGCGTATCAACTTTGTGAACTTGAATTTGAGAGATCAGGTTTTTCTAAAGTACAGTATTCAGAATATTTTCTTAATATTCACTTCATCTAAGCAGTAACTGTACCTATGGGAAAATGCTGGTGGGAATTATAGTGATAGATCAAGATATTACTGAAAAGAGAATCGTGTAGTTAACCACGAAATGATTTTCTTACGGCATATCGCATTTTTAGATGTCTATGTATCAGTCAAAGAGGCAAGCAGTCAATTTCATAGTCTTTCTGGTTACTATATGGGTGACTGAGACACAAAAGTAAAATTCACGAAGCAAGGGGATAGAAAAATAGAGAAGGTTTAATGGGAAACATCAATTTCAATATTACGCATGTGCAATTGTTTACACCCTATGCCATGAAGGTAGATACACAGATTTATGAGTTGCTAACATTTTCAGCACAATGTCAGTGGGCCACACCATTCAAGGGGGAAAAATGAAGTATATAAAGCCCTAGGGACGGTAAGGTTTTAGGAACTAGAAATAAAGAAGCCCATGAGGCTGTGTGAGAACTGCCAGAGACGTCAACTGGTATATGTGCTCCTGTTCCAGGACCAGCTCTCCAGCTTTCAAATGTCACCCGGTGTAGAAAGAACCAAGAAATTATAACAACGTTCTAAATGTTACATCCCCATTCCCCTCAACTTCGTGGGTTGAGAGAACAAGGTGAACGATTTTTAAATTTTCTTTTAGAGAAAATATCTACTTGAAAATCATTCTTGATATCTTCTGAACTATTCCCCAAATAACTCAGTGGTGGCTGGCAATAAGATGGGTGGGTATTTAATGTTTTTCCATAATTATGTATATTCATATCCATTGACATGTAGGTATAATAAATACCTTTACCTTTTAAGCTATGCATATACATACATAATAACATATGGCATCATATATCATGGCAACCCATTTATGTCTTCTATATAATAGCAACAGATCTTTGATTCTTCTTATTCAGAGTATGACAAAATACAAATATAACAAGATTGTCCTGTTAATATATTACTCTGTATTATATACATATATATGCCAAATAGATGCACCAAATAGATACAAAACACTCAAGGTTCAGGGAACAGTCTCCTAGGAGACACAATATCACAGCATACTCCCAGATCTTCTGGCTCCAAGGATGTCAGAAGCTATCCTTATAAAGTTTTATTAGCATGTCTGTTCAAACATGAGATCAGCAAGTATGGTACTCAGAGATTTCTTCATAGCCATGGTATTAAGATCTTACATAATAGATCTGAGCTATTCGGTCTCAACTGGATTCCTAGACACATTTGTAAAGAATTGCAATCAATGCTTGATCAGTATCAGCACCCACCAAATGGGTCTCAGGATTCCCAGCATCTGCCAGCGTGGTTCAGAGAGTCATTAGACTATTACAGCTCACAGAGAGACAAAAGGTGAGCCTGGCTCTATTCTGTCTCAAAAAACCCAAAAAGAAAAAGTAGGTGTATGGACATACATATACATATACATATACATATACATATACATATACATATACATATACATACACATATACATATAGTCATTACTTTCTCTGCTGCCATGCTTATGTTATCAATAATTCAGAACGTATGTGTGTCATACTTTTCTGATCTATGATTTGTGCTAGAAAATTGCTCATTGATCGATCCTCACTTGTACGGCATGTGCTCAGGTTTGTTTTCCAGGGAATGGCAATAGATTCTGGTCATTCATCTAGATTCATTCAGCCTGACTTATTATCTTGTTCCTCGGTCAGTGTTCTAATGCAGCTAGCCAGTGACAAGGAAAATTTGCCCTGAGACTCAGTCCCTACTCTCATTCCTCCTGGTACCATTTTCTCCATCTTTCTATTAGACTGTCCTAGACCGTGAAACATCTCAGCTATCTTCTCAAGCTACTTCACAGCAATTATCTCAATTTTTAATTTAGTTGCTAAAATACATATTTAGAAATTATGCACACATAATTGGCTTAATCTTATAGTCTGTTATTCACATTATATTAAACAAATCCTGTGTACAACACAGTCTTCCCTTTTGGTAGGAATGGGTCTATACCCAAACCTCTTAAATGGAATACCAACACAGTGAAATACTCACAAACCATAAGAGAGCTGCTAAATAACCAAAGGGGTGAAGGTAACTAGGAAGTAAAAGCATATTATTTCTGTATGCAGAGAAGTAAACTGAAAGAGAGTAAGGTTGAATGTATATATACTGGAACAGTTAATTCTATAGCAGATTTATATGCCCAGACTTACCTATAGAGCTTCCAAGTTCAGATCAAATTTGTTCTCACTTAATGCATTTTTAAATTTTCACTAAAGTGTTTACATCTTACTTAAATTCTCTGATGCCATGCTGACTCTGTCAATAATCCAGAACACATAAGTGTGAATCTGCTCCAATCATACATAACACTGAGCTTTATGATGACAAATGACTTGGCCACTTTCATTCCTATGAACATGTGCGATGATTTGTTTGCCAGGGACTGGAGATGGGCTCTGGTTATCCTTCTATATTCATTGCACCTGCGGTATTATCATGCTCACCAGTTGGTACTAAGATGTTGCTAGCCAGCTAATGCCAAAGAAGGGTTAGGCAGGGACTTGTTCCCTCAGGAGAGAACAGTGCACCACGGTGTCAGGAACTGTTCTAGGAGGCATCAGTGCTAAGAAAAGCAGAACCCAGTCCTTGCCCTTGGGGAATTTGCAGGTAGTTTGGGAAATAAACAGATCAATGCACCAAGGTAGTAAATGTTGTGATACAGTGGACTACATGATTCTGTCATAACAAAGTAAGAGTAAAAGCCACTTCTCTCTGAGGAGGTCAGCAATTATTTTAGCAAAGGGACGACATCTAGATTGCACTTTAGAGACTGGGTTGAAGTATAGGATCTTCCATAAATACTGGTTTTAGTCACCTCTACCATATAACAGAATTTCACATGTAAGTGTGGAGAGTGTAGTCTCAAATTATTAAACAGCTTTGCTCGCTTTACAGCGTCAGAAGAGAGTTTCCATTGATCATATACATAATTTAAGCAAACAAATGCTGATTATTCACATTTGAGCATACAGTAATTTAATTAAAGAGACAAACAATAAGCAGCTAAGAAAAATACATAGCATGCTAGAAGAGAGGAAACACTCATGACCTTAAGGTACCAAGATTTTTTTTTAAAAAGGACAAGATATAACCTTTATTTCTAGACTTTAAATTTGTCTGAATGGCATTTTTATACTATGAAATTGTTAAATATGCTACAGCATGGTAAAAATACCAGTCCCTGTAAGAAAAATGTGCACGAATTCACAGATCCTTCAAATGTGGTACTTTGAATGTTACAAGGATGTATGCAGTTATGGCTAAATTAAAGAGCTTTGAGATGGAAGGCTACTGTTATCCTGGGGTGCCTGGGTGAGCCTAGGACAAGCCACCAGATCCTTAGAAGAGACACAAGAGGTAGGAGTCAAATAAGGAGACATGCTGATGAAACCAGAGAATATAGTGGGAAGCACATTGAAGGTAAAGAGCCAAGGGATGAAGAAGTCTCTAGAAGCCAGAAAAAAAGAGATTTGCCTCTGAAGCATCTAGAGAAACTGCAGCCCCACTGAAACCTTCCTTTCTTCCTTTAAGACTTCAAGTATCAGGAAATCTAAGATCATAGATGGGTCTTGCCTTAAACCACCAAGTAGATGCAAATTCATTAAATTGTACGGTGACTAATATACTTGCCAAAACCCAGAAAGCAAACACACATAAGGCCTGTGAGAACAGAAGACATCTAATCCTGCAGCGCTTTGACTAGTTCTACAAATAAAAACCGAATTTCCTGAAATGTTAGAAGGAAATAGCTCATGTGGAATTTGTTGTCTTAGAGCTATGATCTTTGCTCTTTTTCTTAGCATTATGGAAAGATATCTTGAGGCTGACTTAACAACACACAGTCTTTAGGCTTTTGTCATTTTTTCCTAAAAGAATATCCTGAACCTTAACATGGATGGATGGCCCAGATCCTCTTCTACATAAACTTACAAGATCAACCAGAAACTGAGGAAGAGACCCACAGTCTAGTCCATGGATGTGGAGCAGAATCATTCATTATGATAGGTAAGAATCCAAAATAGCAGATCTCCCTGAAAGGACCTGACTTTATAAAGCTCCGAGGAAGTGCTAAAGCCCAAATACAAACACAGATGTTACTCTAGGGAATACTAAACACTGACATCATTTATCATTTTTTCTTCGGAACAAGAGCCTTGATGAAAACTTCTCTCTCTGAAAGCTAACCACGAAAACCAGGTTTCTCAGTTTACTGAAAAGATTATCAAGGCACCAGGCAAAGGAAGTTGTTAGTGGAAAGTACAGATTTCTGTAAGGTAGAACCTTTAGGTGATGGGGATCTTATGAAACACAGAAGGACCAAAATAGGATGTCATCCATGTTTACAAAGACTGCTAGAAAATCCAGGAAGTAGACACAATGGCACTCAGTGTTTCTTTGTGTTTTCCATCATGTATTTTAAAATTTTATGTTCCCCTGTGCTGGAAAAAATAAATATAGAATTTTTTAAAAATACCTAACATTTGACTTTACCAACCTTAAACTTTAGCAAGCAGACAAGAGGACAAGGGCAGAAGACCCCGAGACTATGTAATAGAGAATCAATTCTATTTGTGGGCAGGCAAGGAAAACTTCCCTGAAAAAAGGGTGAATTAAATTGACAGTTGAATAAAAGAAGAAGAGTCTTAGGAGAAAGAAATGGTAGATATTGCAGAAACATAAATATCTGCTATATAGAATTCTGGCTGGTACAGGCAGTGTAGATTTATTGGGATGAGAAAGGATGCAGGAAAACTAGGAAAGATGATATCTTAAGTTAAAATGATAGCAGGAGAGTAAGGACACATCAAAACATAAGGAGGAGTCAAACCTGACACATTAACGTGGCCAGAGAGAAAGGACAGTCTCTGGAATGGGTGAGATCACAACCGAATGGATGGGCCAATCCCTGTGATGGAGAACATTGGAGGAGTAGGTTGACCAGTAGGAAGTCATAAACTTCAGGAAGTGATGGGATGCTTTTTTTGAGACATCAAAGTGAAGATGTGGACAGGGTAGATAGATGTACAGGTCAGGGGTGCAGGATTAAAATTTCTGCAGAAGGTGGAAGTTTGCAGTGGTAAATGTGTGCTAACGAGCTTCATAGAAAGAGGTGGGGCATTTTATGGAGGACAATTAGAATAAGCACTGAGGATCTTGGGAAAACACAGCCCGTGTGTATGACTAAATGGCAAGTTAGAAGATCAAGGGCTTTGGGTCCAATAATGCCCTTTGATCCAGTGATAAAACCTAGGAAACAGAAAGAAAAACAAGTAAAGAAAATTTATCTGCTGCGAATGTCATGATATTTCTACCATATACAATCCTATGTTGTCTGCTACTCAACAGTTAACTTTCTTTTAAAAGGGGTAAGTGATGTTGCCTTGGGATTTTCTTTTTCATTTTCTCTTTTTTCTTTTGCTTTAATGCCACTTTCTATAAGTCCATATTTTAGACAAGTGCTTGAAAACAAAGCAAGCTAAGCAATTTGCTCAAGACTACATACTTAAGGTGGACTTTTTAATATAGCAGGCTCCTATCTTACCATGTCAACTGATGAGAAATAAACTCTACTCGGTTAACACAAAAACTTTGATAAAACAAAAAATGTAACAAGTGAGTGATGATCAAGGTTCTCTTTATTTAATTAGCAGGAACCAATACAGTGCTCTTCATCGATGCCTTACTTGAAAAATGGTTTCACCATGGTTACTCTATACTCACATCGCAGCAGTAGAACAAAGACTAGAACGCATTTGTTCAAGGGCAGAGCACACAACTGTGTGTGACTTTGAGGTTAGATTGCATCCTTAAAATGAAGGATTGTTAGAAAAAAAAAGAATCTCTTACAAACAGTGAGAATGAATCCTTCATAAAACTACCTCTTAGAATACCAGTGTTTCTCCAGGCTGCCTCTTGCCTGCCTTGGCTTCTCAGCAAATCACTTTGATGGCCAGGGGATTGTCTATACCTGTCTCAGTCAATGCAATAGCTGTCAGCCAGCTACTGGATCAGCAAGGATCAGGTGCTTCTTTGATCATTTCTTACAACACAACTTGCCTCACAAACAGGGTATAATTTTTGATTCAATTAGACCCTTAGGAATAACCAAATCCCTACTTGGTAAAAACAAACAAACAAATAAACAAACAAACAAATAAACAAACAAAAGCATGACATATTTTTGTACCATAAACTACTTAGAAACATAAGAACACATAAGACAATTCAGCTTCTCAGAATTTATAACTTATTGATAGCTCCAGACAGCTCTATTTTACAAAAGAAGAAGTCAGAGAGGGAGTTAAGCTTATATTCAGGACTGCGCAATAGTAGGGACACTCAAGGGTAGAGCTGATATTACAAGCTCCGTGCAGTGCAGGTGTGTGTGTGTGTGTGTGTGTGTGTGTGTGTGCATCTGTGTGTGCATCTGTGTGTGTACGTGCGTGCCTACGTGTGCGTGCATGTGTGTGTTCTAACAATAAAACATATCAAGAGGCAGGTAAAATTAAGTGACAAATACATGTTATACATGTTATGGTTTGGAGAGGTAATGCCCCTTAAAACTTGTGTACTAAAGAGTTGGCTACTGCAATACTGCTCAGAAGTGGTGCTTTTGAGGCTAGACGTAGATGATTACAATAAAGTAGTCCCACACTAGCTCAGAATGGAGTAGAAGAAAGGGTTCTTTAGATAGGGGTAGACTCACAGATCAACAGTTCTCTGCATGAGCAGGGAACAGGAACTGAAGCTGGAGGAAGTGAGTATACAGCATCCCCCTGTTCCTGGTCCCTTTCTCTGTCGGCTTCCTTGCTGGTAGGAGTTGTTAGCTTCCCTATGCCTTGTCACATGTTTAGGATCAGTGGAGCCAACCTTTGATGCATTAAAATCATGAATGGAAAAAATTCTCCTCTCTTTAAGGTGTTCTTTCAGAGCCATGTCAGTGAAAAGCTCCTATTACAGTACATTTCAAACGCGGTTAGGAAAGAAGAAAATGGGTTCTGAATAATGGAAGGGCATAAACTGTGGCTGTGCAAAGCAACATTATTGAGGTTTCCCACCAGAAGTTTCAACTGTGAATAGTCATTATCATTGATTGTTCCTATGATTGCATGCTATGTCTCAGAAGATTTCATGTGTCATCCTTAAAAAAATAGGGTCACAATTTCCCATTTGTTACAAAGCGTTAACTCTCAGATTCAAAATACATTTTCATCAAAATATTTAAAGTCAAGTTTGTTTTAATCCCCGAGTCTTTCTAGCAGCCATGAATTTTGGTATTCAAATGGATAAACACTCACCACGAGATATTCTATACTGGCAGATGTTTCTAGAAAAATTCCAAATCAGTGACAGCCAAGGAAAATAACCAACTTCAAAGGCCCTTAGCAAGCAAGTTGAAAATAAGAGGCGTACTGTGAAGGGAGTTTTGAAAAGCCGGGACAAGAACCACGCTGTGCATCCCTTGGGACAAAGAGATAATGCGTTAGTCACCGTGAATGAGAGGAAATGGCACAGGTGCAGCTCACCGGTGAGAGGACAAAGACCAGAGAGAGAATTCATCCTTAAGCTGGCAAGGACGCCCTATCCTGACCCCAGGAAACATGCAGGAACAGGCAGCAGAGGGTCAACTGGCTAGACTAGCCTGTGCCCCAGAAGCCTTCAGAGGAGTAGAAGGATTACTCCCAACATCCATCACTTCCAATGCAGATCTCACAGGGAGGCAGTCATTAAAGTGACCAGCCCTCCTGGTGACTTATTTCCAATCTCCATCCGATGTCAGTCAACCATCTGCATGGAAATTCAATGGTAAACCTGAATAGCCTGAGAAGTCGTTGCTTCGTCCTAAAATTGTCGCAGCTGCATTTCCCACCTTTCTAGCCAGCATGAACATAAGATCACTACAGGATAAAGTCATTGCCTCACACTGGCTTATGGCTCGGAGGCTGAAAATGCATTGTACAAATGAACAGACTAGCGCACACCCTTTCTCTTACATAATAAGTACTATGGCTGCCCGTTTATTTTTTCCAAAGAGCATCTAAGAAGTTTAGGGCATGGGCATCATTGAAATAATTAAGTTGTTGCCTTCTTTCTTGGTGTTTAAGAATGTCCAGAATGCTTGCAATGATACAAGGTGACTTTGAGGATCATGCACACAAAATTTCAAGATGGCCTACATGCTTTCCATATTTTACTGTGTTTAGACTTGTGGTATGGAATTATTAAGGAAACAATTCACTCATTTTTTCCAGGAAACAACTGGTGAGCAGCTACTATCATGCAAGGCACATTTCTGAAAGTTGGAGTTAAGACAAAACAAAATAAAACTAATGATCCAGCTTATAGTTTGGTGAGCCAGAGGTATTGGTAAGTAACTGTATGAAGCAAATGAGAACATATCCAAAAATAAAACAGGAGAATGCTGTGACCAACCAGGATCCAGCGTCCGTCATCCTACCTTTAAACCAACCTAGGAGAGTTAGGGGATAAGCGAGTTTGGGACAAGGAAAATGATAAAGACTTTTTTGCTGGTGAGACCTGGAGACGAATGTGTCAGATCTGACCTTTGCCTTGACATTTGCAGAGGCTCCTATTATCTCCTCTTGACAATAGGTTACAAGACTTGATTTTGAAAACATTTCAAGACATAATATTAAAAAGTCAAATAAAATGACTTGCAATTCACTTCAGAGACCTTTGGCACTTCATTTTATTTTAACCCAGCTGCAGGCAGTTACAGCAAGTAGCACATTCCTTTTCCAAGGTTTGCTCTTCCATATCCTTCTTGGATGCAACCATGGGCATGAATGAAGACTTCTCACTTCTTTGATACTTAGGTTGTTTCTAGACATTGTCTCAGTGTAACAGAATGATGCAAAACTGTCCAACAGATTTACATCAAGTAGATGTGTTCCTATCAGACCTTTTAATTCATAATTTAAAACTTCACTTTAAAAATAAGTATATTGGAAACTAGTTGTTATTTCTCAAATGGGTAAAGCTGATTTTTTTTCTTTAAATAAAGCTGAAATGAGTGAACACTAGAGTTTCCCAGAGTAGATCAGATATGAAGGTAAAATTCAAATTCTTCACTGGCTGGGAGATGTGCAATCTGTTTTTCACTTCTGTCATTCCTCTTCCCTCCTTTACCTTGCCTAACCCCTATCGTGCCAGGATTCACTTTTATGCCTCTTTTCTGCCTTCCTCTGAACCATTTTTGCTGGGTCCTCTGCTAAACAGTGAAGCCCCCTAACCACTACAGGAGCCTTAACCTATTAGGGAAAAATTAGAATAGCCATTCTCTGCCTTACCTCAAGCAGAAATATTCCGTCCCCCTTTATATAAGCACTGTTTTCCAGAACCTTGGCCAATACTCACCTAGACAACTTTACCCAGCATAGAGCCTTTTTGTAGCATTTTTCTTATCTGGTGGAGCTTTTACTTTCCTTGCTGGAAGCATTTGGGCAAACAGCTGTCTCTGGGCTGCCTAGGAGATGTTCTCAGCATTGACTTCACAGCATAGCAGAAAGGAATATATGGACAAACACATTTTTTTGGACTCTTCTTTGCCAAATATTCTTTCACTTTTCAGGATGAAGCCAAATAAGAAGGATCACAGACTGGTCATTGATAGGGTCCTGAAGCAGGCTGTGAGGATCTTTGATTAATAAATCCACCCACAATTCAGTGGGCTAGTGTTTGATCCCAGGATATTTTATTCATTTGTATGTTTTATATCTTTAAGAAAAAAAAAAACCCAGGATTTTCCCACTGCATGCTTCGGTTTTTTTTTTTCTTTGTGGACCATGATGCCAGCTAAGGTAGGTATAATAAAAATCAAAATGGCAAGGCAGGAGTAGATCATTCTGCTAGTTTTCTAGGTCTTTGAACTGCACATCAGATTTGGGCTGATCAAGCTCTTTTAACATGACTGTGAGGTTCACAGCACTCTGCTAAGCTCTGTGATCGTCAAATATGCTAAATTTTCCAACGTAACCATGCATTGTCATCAAAGTTAGGAATCAAATGATGATGTTGGAACAGAGTCTAATAAAAACTTGATGTTTGTTTCTGTTTAGCATTGTGGATGCTCCTAGACATACCAGTTAGGACGTTCATGCATACCATTAAAATGGTACAAAAGAGGAAGGGAGTGAGTAGGGGAGGGGGCACACAGTTCTGGACTATCTGGTGTTCTCTGGAGCAGTTACTGACATTGTGAGCTGAAAATTGTGCAGAACAACTTCTCATCTTTCTGGATGCTCACTGCTCTCTTGACCCCTTTCCACTAAAACCCAGTAATTCTCCCCAGGCAGTTGTAACAGAGAATATTTCTAAATATTTTCATATATTTCTAAAATGTATTTCAGGTATGTGATTGTTCCAAGGTATAAATCAAGGTGCAAGACAGATGTCACGAGTGGGGCTCTGGTACTGGGGCCTTTAAATGTGAAAATACTTATTCCATAATGACTGAAATCTCCAAGGGAAACAAAGAATCAAGACAGTGTCAACAATAAACTCTGAGGTGTCCCAAGACGCAGCTTGGGTAGACAGGGCTTTTGGGAGAAAGGCCTTGGTACTGAAAACACGGGGAAGATAAAGAAGAAAGGCAAACTGTTTAGAGGACTGTATCCATTCCCTTCTGGGACCAGGGAATGTTTGTGATTCTGCCCGTCTATAAAAAGGAACAAAAACAGTCTCCTCTGACACAGAAATTACTTGGTAGATAAAAATTTACCCTAGTAGAATAGGGATGACTAGGAGAACACGCACTCAAAAATGTTTGCAAAATCAAATGTCTAAGAAGAAATTAGAGAAGAGTGGCAGAGAGCTCCCAGGTCCCCAGAGCTGTAGAAAGAAGAGTGAATCCTTTAGGGGCTATGTTATGTGATCTCCATGATTGGAGACTGGACTTTGAAGTCAGTAGCCTTACCTTTTGAAGTTTTTAATACATAGGCTCTACTTTTTGTTCTTTCACACAAAGAAGTATGAGAGAGGGAGGTAGACCTTTGTAGTAGGACTGGTCCTTAGGGAGTCCTGCAATCCCGACTCAACTTTAGGATCTTATTCTTCTCCTTTTTCTCAGCCAATAACCTACTAAGTCTGGTTAGTTTTGTCTATGTGTTCATGGGTGTGGGAGCAGCCACAAGAGCATGGGCAAACTACCATGACCTTGTCCTCCTCAAAAAATGGCTTTCCCATGTCTGGGGGCTATCAACTCTCGACAGCTCTTCAGTTAGTGGATGCACCTGGAAAGTACCTTCCTTGTCTATGTCAGGATTTTGACTGTGTTTCTGGTGTATGGAGAGCCACAGCTGCTGTGAGTGTGTGAGTGAAATGCCCGTGTCATGCCCAGATGACAGCATTTTCTAGCACTTCCATCTACCTTCCAGGTCTTACATTACTATAGTGTGTGTTCTTCCATGATTATCCCCTGAGACTCGCGGGGTAGGGGTGGTCAATGAAGACACTCCATTTAGAGATGAACACTCAGTCTCTTATTCTCGGCATTCTAAAAGAAATTTCCCATCTCTGGGTTAACGTCTGCTCACTGACAAAAGAGACTTTTCCAACCAAAGTATAGAGGAGTACGTATGTAAGATTATAAACATAATCAATCAGGAAAAAAATACTAGGTTCTACTCTAGGTCCTGTGCACTCCCCTGTCTTGGGCTTTTGAGCAAGATTACAGTACTGGGCATGAAATTCTCTCCTTTGGAGCAAGCCTCACTTGCTAGCTATCCCATTAACAGCTGTGCCAGCACTGTTCACCGTAATATTCACTCTGGTTCGTCGGTCCTGTTAATACATGAGGCAGAAGTAGGAGCAGGGTAGGGGGAGATGGATAAATATAACATTTCACTTCATACATATAGGATATCCGCAAGAAGAAAATGTATAATTAAAAAGATTTGAAGCTATATGTTTCAGAATAGGTTGGTTTGTTTGCTTTGACTATTTTTCACTAAGCGTAAACTTAGAAAGTTAGGACAAAAAAAAATCATTTTTCTTACTGCCAGGTGATACAAATTTAAAACAAAATTAAAGGTAAGAGTTCTTTTCATCTAATATATATTTCAGTTTAATACAGGACCCATTTATGCTTTAGGTAAACTGAAGAGTTACCTAAATGAAAACAACTAAACACTAGTTCAAACAATTATTATACGCTAGCTTACAAATAAAGGGTTTAAATGAAGTATTACACAATCATTAAGTGACAGAAAATAAGCCAAAAATTGTAAAAGTATGTATATGTTCATAAAGAACTTACTTAGTTCTTTAGGTATTTTTGTTTTGAAATCCTAAAAAACACTTCAAAAGTGGTGTATGCGTGAAGGGAGACCACTCGATGCTCCCTTTCTCAGCCTGTTTTCCACACCGTGACCATCAGATGAGTTTCCAGGATAGCGTTTAAATTCCTCAGTAGCAGGTGGGTCGTTCTGATCTATCCACTGTCAGGTCTAATTTTCATTGGCTGGTCTAGATGATATAGCTCTCCACTACATAGCTCAGCCCTTGAGCAAAAGTTGCTGAATACTAGATAGAAAGTAAAGAGTTTCGTAAAACAACTTTTGAAAGTCTCACAAAATATTTTAAAATGTTATAACCAACCAATGTGGGATGAATTTCTGGCACGCATAAAAGCAGACATGGTAAGAAGGCAATGCAGAATAAGGTTTGAGACGTAGAATTGACTTTAATTCCAGGCTCTTTGAGATTAGACCAAATATGCAGTTCCTTAAAATCTCTGTTTGCCTATCTGAATAAAATGGAGCTGTCACATAGAAGGCACGTGCAGCACCATACCTCTGCTATTAGCAAGGACCAACTCTACCATCATAAACCAGCCTCTTTAGGGCATGATGATCCAGGACAGACTAGAGCACTCCTCTGACCAGGAAGATTTTCAGTTATTACTTGAGAGAAAACGTCAACTCTGACCTAACTACTCAGTAACATTTGGAAGAGACAAGGAGGGATGGTGTCTCTCTTGGAAATCCAACGCCATTACCCCCACCACCAACAACAACAAATTTATTGAGTGTTGTTCGCTCGGGAGGATGTAGAGGTCAGGGGATTTAGAATGAATGAAATAGGAATCTTGTTCCCGTGAGGCTTACACCATGGTGATTGAGGAGATAGACCCGCAGGATTACAAATCCCTTAGAGGACATTCAAAGGAAGAGTAGCATGAGCTTAACCTAGGAAGATCAGGGAAGCTTTCAAGGGTAGGCAGGACTAGGGCACAAGCCAGGGCTGCAAGGCTAGGTGCAAAAGCGTCTTCTTATTTTTTGTCGACCGTGTCTCTACCTGTCCCACATTCAGGGTACCTGCTGAAGGGCAAAAACTTCAAGTTTCTCTTTCTAAGAGAAATTTAATAACTTAGAAAAGATAAATATCTGTTACCAATAAGATTAAAATAGAAACAAGATGGTTTGCTTTGCCACTACATATTGTCCAACTATTTATAATAGTTGCCCCTTCCATGATATAAGGACAAAGAGTGAGAATTATTACCTTTAGTCCAGCACCTGCCTTCTGATGTCCAGTGGGCAATGACTAGATTTACCCCCAAATATAACTTGGTGTCACTGTTGGAAATAATTTGGGGGGAGGGACATAGCCATAGATGATTAAATTATTTATATTTGCATATTTTAGTGTAACACTGGGATGGATATTGCACAACAGAGAATAAGCCAATTTCTCTGCCAAGTAATTGTCATAACCTTAATTAAGCCGTTCATTTGGTTAAGAATCAATGATTTATAGAGGGAAGGCACAATGACTGAGGAGAATAAAAATGCCTGGCAGATTAAATTTATTGCTTGTATTTTTCACATTCGATCTTGTCAATTATGATCAAGTATAAAGTATCACACATGTTAACGCATAATTGGGGCAAATTTACTTTAAATTACAGGCTATATAAAATTAAATTTGCAAAGTCACCTTAAGCTTCTAGTTAAGCGGTATATGGGCTCAGATTCTCCCAGTTCTAATCCTGTCAAGTGTCCACACAAACGCCTCTAAATTGTACACTAAACTTCTAGCAGGGTATAAGTGTTGATGCAAACTCAGAACTCTATGGCCACTTTTGTTCTTCATATTTTTCGGCTGTATTACATTAAATGCATAGCTTGGGCCTTGCTCGAGAAGACAGAGCTCCCTTAAAAAGACACAGAAGAGCACCATCTGTTCATGTTTAAAAAAAAAAAATTGAGGAAAAGATTTTTTTTAACTTGTTAAATCATAAAAAATTCTTTCTAAAAATGTATACAGAAAGATATGGATGTGGGGTTATAATTAAAAAGGAAAGCAAAATGGCCTTCCCCAAAACCAGAGAAACCCTCCACTCAAACCACAGCTGAGTCAATGAGAGTAAAAACAAGGCATACTGAAAAGTCTTGGAATGTGGACACTGTCACTGACCATCTGGTTACATTCATACTCAGAGTAAAATTCTAAAATTAATAAATTATTCATCCAAAAGCTTAAAATGGATTCATTTTACCTGAAAGTCTTAATTCTGTCTTCCCCCAAAGGAATTAGTTCGGTTTCCATTGGTGACATTATGATAATATGGATGCCAAGAGACATATAAATACCCAGCCCACTTAATCAAGATCATGAGAGTGAGCGCTAAGGAAGTAGACTTCCATCAGGCTAGAAAAATAATTATTGATAAAATAATAATATTTTACCAAGTATTCACCTTGAATTTCTGCGTATAGAAAAATGAGGGCTGAGAAAGTTGACCACCATTACCTTAATAGAGAATAAAGCAGGAGTTCACATCCATCTGTTTCTGTGTTCCATTATTTGTCACACTAGACTCTCTCCCTAGGCTATGGAATGAGGTTTATTCGCTCCTTTGAGCTAAGTAAGCAAGCTCACTGCAAATGTTATAGTTTATAATCTCAACTGCCCAGTTACATTTAACCCATTCAAAATTCCACTCTCTATTGTTCAAAGGCTGTTTTTAATAGTTCAAGGCAGTTTCTCAGAAGCAATGATAGGACAAATGACAACTGAGACCAATAGCACTTGGTTCCTCTTTTTTGTTCATCGTTTTTCCTTCTTAGCTTTCCATTTCTATGGGATAGCCCTTAATGGTCACGAAAAAATAACAAATTTTTTTCTTGAGATAGTTAACTTCATGTATCAACTAACACTATTTCTAGATGCTTCTATGAGGGTGCTTCAGGAAAAGGCTAGCATTTGGATGCATGGACTAAGAAGATACACCTTCACCAATATTAGCAGGCACCATGGAGATGGTTTGTGTTAGAGCAAAAGAATCAGAAGAAAGGTAGATTTTCCATTTCCTCTCCCTCCCTGTTCCCCTTGTTCCCTCCTTTTATTTATTTGAACTAGGATGCCCAACTTCTCATCCCCTCAGATACGAGGGCACTTTCCTTGTTTCTTCAGACACAGGGATATACACCAGCATCTCCCTTTTTAAATCCCAGGCTTTGGAGTCAGGCTGAATCCACCACCAGTATTCCCTGGATTTGCAGCTTGCAGATGGAAGACTTCTTGGCCTTCAAAATTTTGTCAACCAAATTTCATAATAAAGATGTACACCTCCCCATTGATATTGTTAAATGCACTTCTGTGTATGCACTTTGTTACATTCTTTTAGGAGCCATACAAAACTATCTCTCTCTCTCTCTCTTTTTTTGTTAAGTATCAGGGTTTTTTTTTTTTATTTATTTCATTTTACATTCCAACCACACTGCTTTCCCCATCCCTCATCCCATCTCTTCTTCCCCCCAGCCCACCCCACATCTACTGATCCCAATGGGTAAGGGCTCCCCTGGGGATAAATTAAAATCTGGCACATTAAGTTTGGACAGGATCAAGCCCCTTCCTCCCTTCATTAAGACTGAGCATGGCATTCTCCCATAGGGAATGGGCTCCAACATGCTAACTCATGCACCAGGATCTTGATCCTACTGCCAGGGACCTGTCAAATAGTCCAAGCTTCACCACTCTCTCCCACATATGGAGGGCCTCGTTCAGTCCCATGGAGGCTCCACAGCTGTCAGTCTAGAGTTTGTGAGTTTCCATAAGCTTGGTTCAGTTGTTTCTGTAAATTTCACCATGATGATCTAAGTATCAGGTTTTTACTTTTTTCACCTTTTCATTATTTTTTAAATTAAAAGTAACTATCTTTTTCAATTTTCATACCATTATTAGTTCTCTTCATTTTATAGACCAACAACAGTTCCCCCTCCCTCCCTTTCTCTCATTTCTTCTTCATCTTCCTGGCTGTTCACCTTTAAAGACCTGTATGGATGGGGGAGGACCTTGGACTTCCCATGGGGCAGGGAACCCTGACTGCTCTTAAGACTAGAGAGGGAGGGGGAGGTGGGGAGGGGAAGGTGGGGAGGGGCAGGGGGGGAGAAAGAGAGGTGGGGAAGAGGTGGAAATTTTTAATGTGACAAATAAAGTCTTATTTGTGATGATGGAAAAAAAAAGAAGGGGAAATAGATAAGATCTCCTGAGTAAATTGGAAGCATGTTAGGAGAGAAAGTGGGCATTGGAAAAAGGAGAAGATTATGAGAGAATAGGATGGTTAAGTTGGGGAGAGACAGAGAAGGAGAACAAGGAAAGTGATATCTTGAAGAGGGTATCACTAAGAAGTTAGGAAGAAATCTGGTGGTAGGGAAAGTCCCGGCAAACCACAAAGATGGCCCCAAGAAAGACTCTAAGCAGCCTGAACTGGCCTTCTCCTGTGATCAGATTGATGACCCCCTTGATTGTCATTGTAGAGTCTTCATCCAGTAACTATGGAATCCAATGTGAAGATCCACAGCTAAACACTGGGCTGAACTCTCAGAGTCCAGTCATGAAGAGGGAGGAAGGATTATAAGAACAAGGGGGTTAGAGTCATGATGGTGAAAATCACAGAGAGCTGACCCACTCTACAAGGAGCTTACTGAGTTTGGACTGATATTTGGGGAACCTGCATAGAACCAAACTAGGCCTTCTAAATGTGGGTAATAATTGTGTGACTTGGGCAGTTGTAGGGCCACTGGGAGTGGGACCAAAATTTATCACTTGTGCTTGAACTGGCTTTCTGGAGCCCATTTCTATGGAAGGAAGTCATGTTCAGCTTCAAAGCAGGAGGGAGGGGCTTGATCCTGAAACAACTTGATGTGCCAGACTCTGTTGACTGCCAATGAGAGGTCTTTTCCTTTCTGAAAAGTAGATGGTGGTTGTGGGTGGGGCAAAACTATCCTTTCATTTTAGCTTCTAGACTCCAATCTCTGTCCCTCGCTCTAAAACGCCTCAATATCAATGCTCTCTTCTACTCTTTCCTGGAAAAGCAACGTATCTAACTTGTTTCTATTTGTATCTCAGTCATTCTCCCCTTAGTGGGGAGAATAAGTAGTAGCAAATATACACCCTCAAAATCTTCAGCTGCAACTCAGTGGTGAAGGACTCACTCTTCGCTGAAAAGCTTCTGAGGAACATTAGAGCTTATTGTCACAGACCAACACAGATGAGTTTAATGTCTTCCATAAAAGAAGAAAAGCAGAGCTACACGCCTCGTGTTTTCTAGCTGAAGTACACGAAATCCCTTCAAATGTTTTCAGGAAAGTTTTTATTAGCTGTAACTATTGTGGCTTATTACTTACAAAGATACAAAGAAATATAAAGATATGATTGTAATATTTATAGTTACTTAAAAAGACAAAGTAAACAAACACATTATAAAATCTACGTGTCAAGAAGTAGCAAAGAGAATGAATGCCATAAAAAGCCAATAAATGCCTGGAGGCTATAAAATATGTGAAAGTTTTATAGTGAGGGTGAGACTTAAGACATAAATTATTTGCAAGATTTATATCAGATGAAAAGAGATAAGTGCTTCAGAAAAGAGTAGCCATTTTAACAGTGATATGTTTAATAGCAATATAAAAGCATAACTGGTCAGTATAATATCCAACAATTGACACTGCAAAAAAACATAGGCATCACTATGGACAAAGAATGGAAATGAAGGAAATAAAAGTCAGATTATGGTGAATTATTGAATATTGGCACAGTTGAGATAGAGCAGGGTTAACGATGCCAATGTCTCACATCAAATATAGCTAACTATGTGGCAGGTTACGTGCCTCTAAATTTTGACTTTGAAGGTCAATGATTACTATTTTCTCTTTAAGGAATCTAAAGCTTTGGGAAGTTAAGGCACATCTTTGCAAGGACGTTCAAGAGAAGGCCTAAAGGTATTACAGGGAAATTAAAAAGAATAGAGGTTTCCTAAGTCAAGTCCCTTGCTGGGACTCATGTGCTGAGGGCTGGCTAAGGTGTCAGAGACACAGTACATCCCCATCTCCTTGGTGTTAATTTGTCCTTCTCAGATTCAGGTAGTCTAACAGAATTCCAACTCAATAAAACGTAAATCAAAGGAGGTAACACATTAAAGTGGTTCCCACACACAGGAGATCCCAGTCTTGCCAGCCACGTACCACTATAACCTTGAGGCACCTTTTGCTCAAATAATCAAGAATTCTGTAGTGAAATATATGAATATTTACATAACAGTGTAATGAATGAACACTATATTTCCAGTCCATGTAAAGTCTTCCTAATAATCTAGCTTGCCACAAACTTACATTATAGGTTTTTTTATATTATAGGTGAAAAATCTAACATTAACAGTGAGAGGATGATTCATATACCTTTTGTCTAAACAAATGTTAAGAGACAAAAAATGAAAATATTCATTTCCATTACATTTTTTGGATACCAGAACTGTTGTCAGAGTCCCCAAAGTAGAACATGTCTTTTCTGGTACTTCAGAAGAGTACAAAAGGTCCAACTTCCCTCCCAGGCATCAGGCAGATGATTAATTGCAGTGTGCAGAAGTCAGTCCTACACAGCACTGCATTTGGGAGTTCTGGAGACCCTTAATATTCAGACTCTTATCAAATTCAATCTTTCCCACATTTAACAGTTTGAGTAAGAATGTCATGCTGCCAACTCTGTGGCTAGCTCATCTGCTTTCTCCCTGGAGAAGATGGAAAAAACCCTCAGCCAGCTAACTCCCTTTCCCCCAACCCCAGTATTTCTCCCAAGACCCGACTATGCCTGAAGAGACATGGCATCTCAACTTTTTCTTCCGTACATTTGGAGTCCTCTTCCCCAACCCCACTGAAGCCATTGACATGAAAAGACAGTGACAACCAGATCCTGACAGATAATTTCTGGCCCGGTTTGACTGTGACCCCACAGGGGCTTCCGTGAAGGTCATTTTCAGAGCTCTCTTGTCTCTTTCCATCTGGGCCGCACTGAGCTAAGAAGGTCAGGCACAAATTGTGTGGACAGTACACATGCCAGACTTTGGAAGCCAGCAAGAGAAGGAGTCCATCCCACTTCACATACACTCAGAACATATTCTGCTGGAATTCAGAGCAACGGGTATCCTACTGAAAGGTCCCTTCTTAGACCTTTGGTTGCCTGGCAACAAGACCATGCTTCTCTCCTAGTCTCCAATTTTTTGGGCATTTGATTAGTTAGCCTATTCAGCAAAACACAGCTTCTGTTATACCCCATTTGTATTCTCAGTAGGTAAAGGTACTCGAAACTCTGTATTCCATAGTTATTTTGGCTACATGATGACAGTGTGAATCTTAGATTTCCTTGCTACATACTTGTACTTTTTATATGCCATTATTTCCTTAGCAGTTTTAAATTTACTGTGTCCAAAAGAATTCACGGTGGGCTCTCATCTTTTAAGACAGATACCTATAATACATATGCTTGCATTAGGTAAAGGTTGGCAGGGTAATAATGCAATAAAAAATAATAGCAACATTCCCTTCATGATAGATATTAGCGTTTTTAAATGGTCTTTAATAAATAGTTTTCAAATTTTAAGGAAGTATTAACATGACAGAGAAACTATGTAGTGTCAGTTGACATAAAAATACATACAAAATAATTGTAACGAAAGAACAATGAACACATACACACATTCTCAACTCTAATAAAAATGAGTTCCATTATAGAGTGTGGTAGCTTAAGGGAAAATGCTCCCCCAATACACACACACACACATCCCATACATAGATTTATATGTTTGAATAACTTGCTCCCAAGTGGAAGCATTAGGAAGGATTAGGGGATGTAGCCTTGATCGTGGAGGTGCCTCACTGGGGTTGTGGGGCAGCTTTGAGATTTCAAAAGCCACAGGCCATAGGCGTTGTGCTCTCTATTTTCTGCTTGCTGGTGGAGATGCACGCCCTCACCTGCTGTCCTCTACCTCCTCTGCTCCACCATAATGGAAGACTCTCTGAAACCGTATACCCAACTAAACTCTCTGTTAGACCTTTCCTTGGCCATGACCTTCTATTGCAACAACAGAAAATTCGCTAGCACTCGGGGACAAGACAAGGATGTTTTGTTAAATTTTGAGACTTTGACTTTAAATCAGTCTTACAAACAACATAGTATTGTTACATTTCCAGTCATTTGTTGAAAAAGGCAGAAGGGATGATCTCCATCACTCCAAGACCCAAGTGAGCAGATTTTCATGTCTTAAAGCTTAAATGTAGTTTGAACCCAAAGTATGCTTACTCAGAAGCAATTTCTATTTTTCTAGCTCATGCTAGATACATGAAAGAGTTTGCGAGTGCAGATCAAAAGCAGTGGGTCTCTGCCCTCCCTAAGTTCAGAATCTATTAATAGTAGGAGTAGGTGATGAAGAAGTTAGAAACATCATCTACTACCATAATTCTTCAGTCATGTTGATAGATTTTTTTTCGTGTATTTTGTAATTTACCATATTTGTTATTTTATTTATGTGAAAATACATTTACTAAAACTTGGTTTTCACTATCATTTAAATGACACCTTTAAATATGACTATCTCATGACTTTAAGATCTACATTTATGCCAGTGCTAGTATTGCATGCTATCAACTATTCATTCCTTGTCAAAACTAATAAAAAGTGGATTTAAATATAAATTATTTGGTTGTAGCACATGAAAGTGATATGATTTCAGAGGATATTTGTCAGTCACCTAAGTAATTAGTCATTTTGAAGTTTGTCGTGAAAAAAATCAAACATCATTAGAATTATATACATGCTGTAATTGCAGATTTAATTCAACAAGAGGTCATTGTTTAATTTTTGTTTTGGTCTTTAACTTGTTTTGTTTTAAGAAAAGCTTTTGTTATATCAGCAAGACTGGTTGTGAGCATCTGGTAATCCTGTTTCTGCCTCCCAAGTACTAGGGTTGGGTTGTACTTTATTTATACTCAATAAATGCTTTATTTATACTCAATAAATGCTATTAATACTAATTTTACTCCACAGTGGTGGAAGACAGCTACTTTATTTTCTACTCATACTCCTAATTTTCTGTCTCTTCCTGAAGGCTGCTGAAATGTGATGAATCAATAAATGAATGAAAGGATGAATGGGGTGTTTTATTTTAAATCTGTATCTATTTGTTTCCCTAACTCATCTGTGTTTTATACTTGAATAACTATTTCTGTTTTATACTGATATGTGCGTATATAATACAATAAAAATAACATTGACCCTTTAAGGTTATAGAGATAAATCTAACTAATGCTTCCCTTTCTTCATGATGGTGCTGCAAGTCAAGTTTTTTTATTTCAAATCATTTCAAGTTCTAAACTTCCAAATGCTTAGCCATAGCCAGACAGTGGTGGTGCACACCTTTAATCTCAGTACTCAAGAGGTAGAAGCAGGCAGGTGAATCTCTAAGTTCAAGGCTAGCCTAGTCTTCAGAGCTAGTTATTGGACAGCCAGGGATATATAGAAGAACCTTACACATCCTTTTTTCCTACCTTTACTTTTTACCTTCTAGAACTTGACACCCTAGAGCCCTTCCTCACCCCTAATATCATAAAAGTGAAGGAATAAAGAGACAGAGAGAGAGAGAGAGAGAGAGAGAGAGAGAGAGAGAGAGAGAGAATGTAAGTTAGTTTAAATGATCACGGAAATATGTCAAAATAAGTCAACCTGAAGTTCAAGCGGGGCATGTATCTTGCTTGTGGATTCTAACCATTTCTCTAATATTTTTATGGATGATGGGATGATGAACCTTCTTGTTAGGGAGTATGTAACCCTAAATGTGTTTTTGTGTGCTCGAGTATCTATAACTCTAAATGTGGATCATGAGCCTTCAAATAATAAACCTGGAGAGGCAGACTGGGAAGGCAAGAAAATAGCATGGCTCTTGGCTTAGGTACTGAGGTTCACTCTTCCTATCCTAACTTTCTTATAGTTACGAACCCTGAAAAGGCTGAGCTCTAACATAGCAAGTCTCAAAGTTTGAAGCAATATTTGTTGAAAAAGAAAAATCAAATATATTTATAAAATTTATTTATTTATTTTATTCTTACTTATTCAATTTTCTTACTTTCATTTTCTAAAGCATTTTGAGGACTTTTAAGTATTTTGAATATGGCTTTCGATTGTACATTTGCTCCTTGCCCTCAACTGTGGGTGGGTATTTGTGGAACACAGTAACAGCACATGATATGGTAATTATTACTGTATAAGATCTGTTAATGGTCAATCCATACAGACTCAATTGGACATTGTAAGCTAAGAGCATTTGACTAGGCATGTGATGTGCTCTGTATATGTTTTCTAAGATTCGTGTATTAAAGCCCTGGTCCTTCTTTAGCACCTTTGGGAAATAACTGAACCTTTGGAAAACGGAACCTAGGCCTCTGAGAGCACAACCTCTAAGAGGATTATGGGACTCAGCGTCCTCTTGTCTGTCTTTGCTTAGAGGCTCAGGCTGTAAGTTGTGTGCTCCAGCAACTGCACCCTCCAAGAGACGCTGCCTTCGTGAGATACCCAGAGTAACGGGACCAGTTAGTCTTAGACTGTGACTTCCATAGTGAGCAAAAAAGAAAAAATTTCTTTTTTTTTGCGTGTTAATTGTGCCTCAGTTATTTTGCTATGGTAATTCAAGGCTGACTGATATAGAAAATATGGCTTACTCATAAGCATTTATTAGAAACTTATGTCAGAACGCCATCCTAGGCGTGCTTGGGAAATGGAAAGAGATGAAAGAAACCATCTCGGATGTAGAACAGTTCTAACCTGGTTGGCTATTATAAAGCAAACACTTCTGGATCTTTAGAATAGTCTTAGATGTGTTTAGAATTTTAAGAAACCAGTCTTGTTCAAGCTTATTAAAAAACAGTCTCCATTGAGTTAATGTCACTTGGGTTCTATAAATCTGTACATAATGCCATTCTTCCTTTGTCTGATTAAACCGTCCTGTCTCTCAAAGGCTCTTGAGTCTGGCCTCCGGGGTAAACCCTTCTGGCCTCCTCTGCGCTACTTTTGACCAAGACTATCAGCAAAACTATTGCTTTAATTATTCTTTAATTTTGCTAATTACTCTTTGTTCCTATGGAGACTGTTTTACAAGGACAGAATTGTTGCCTTATGATTTTTACATAATTTTCTCTCAGTTACTCTTTCCTTCCAGCCCTGCCCCACCCCCATTTCTTGTCTTCAACACATAGTCACACTCCATAAACTTTTCAGATAGTCTTGCAAAATTCTCCGTTCAGCCCCCAGTTGCGCTATTCATCAGTAGCTTATATGTAAGTGTCCCTCTGTACGAACTTCTGGTTGCCCCACTTGGTGGAATACACTCTGCAGGGTCATTTCCTATAATACCCGACACGGGGAGCAGGTTCACATCCTTGTTCTGGCAATCTTGGGGAGAACTGAGCCGCCTGGGGTTCTGAAGTGGGCAAGACTTTGAAGAAGGAAGGAGCCCTCACACAGAGAGCCAGAGAGCCGTGACTCTAAGGTAGACCCAATCGCATAATCACGCTCTATATGATAACAAACAAGCAAAATGACTCTTCACTGTGCCTCTTGGGATAGACGTGAGGGCTTGGGATTTTGGTCAACGGACCGGTCTCTTGCTTCTAGCACAGGTCTACCACTGAAGTTGCGGTGTTTGCCACAGTGCAGCAGCCTAGAACCTGCGCAGATTCTGAGCTGCGTCTTACCCGCATCACTCACTGCTGGTGCTGCTCTCAGAATGGAAAGGGGCTCCACACAGAAGGCTGCTTGATTCATTCTTGCAGTCCTCCTATGCCAGAAACTCAAAAATCAGTGCGCGCTGATGGGAGCAACTCAGGATGTGGAAAGAGGCAGACCCCATCATCTGTAGGTTGTGCACCATTGTGTAAGCTTTAAATATTCCCATCTTCAAAAAAAGTTAACATTGAATTGCAGAATTATTATAAAATATGGTGCCTTGTTCATTATTTTTTTCTGATTTACCTCACTCTGGGAAATATTTTTTAAAAAAATCACAAAAACAAGAGACCATTTAAAGGTAAAGAAAAAGATTCATTTGGTAGGGTTATAAAAAGGAGACAATGGAAATAAAGAAGTAATAGAACCATAGAAATTCCTCTTTGACGAAAGTGGTGATGAGGTATTAAACACATCCCAGAAGGATAAATACATACAGAATTGCAGTTAATGACAGCAAAAAGACACAATCATCGGATTCACTCCCACACCAAGGCTCAGGGATCATTGCTGAAGAGACTGTGAAGGCCAGAAGATAAGGGAGTTTACTGTGAGACTGTGTCTCTTAGTAATGTCAGAAGTTCCATAAACAGAGTCTCACCAGAGAGACTGCCAGATCTTGAACTGAACAAGGATAGCAACGACAGGCATGTCAGGTGGTCTGAGAAAAAGCCATGAGGATTCAACCCTACACAAAGAACGCCAGGCAACCAAAGAATGATGGGAGGAGGGGATGTAGCCTTCCTCCAGGGAAAAGCACACCAATTGATTTGATATCAAATGGTCATCCCTGAAATCATTCATTCAGTAACATTATACAGACTGAACCAGATATATATATATATATATATATATATATATATATATATATATATATGTGTGTGTGTGTGTGTGTGTGTGTGTGTGTGTATGTATATATATGTGTGTGTGTGTGTGTGTGTGTACACACAGGCAATAACAATTAATGGTTAATGAGGTAATAAATTTAAAAGAGAGCAAGAAGAGGTATAAGGAAGCAGGAAAGAAAAGGGAGAAATATTATAATTGTATTAAAATCTCAAAAATAAGTGATAACATTCATTTCTAAAAAGCATGGAAAGGAATGGAAAGAGAATGTAAACTAACTATCACTCAGGTCATAAAATTCTCTCTTCCATGGGTTCAGATAACAGGAGTGTTTCCATACGTTTTTTTTTAAAGAGCCATAAACACCATGACATCATTCCAGACCAGAGTTCAAAGTAGTATCCCAAGCCCGGTGGTCATGGTGGTACATGCCTTTAATCCAAGCACTTGGTAAGCAAAGGCAGGAGGATATCTGTGAGTTTGAGCCCAGTCTGGCCTACAGAGTTAGTTCTAGGACAGTCGAGGCTACATAAAAAAATCCTGTCTTGAAAATAAAAAGTATTTCAGTAATGAGGTAAAAGCAGACGGCTTGTTTTGTTTTTTAGTTTTATTATTATTATTATGATATGTAAGAGGATCTCTCCAATGTTTTAAGTTAGTCTTCCAAAATTACTGTTTCTAGGATCCAGGACTTCAATAGTATTGAATACTGATGCTGTGGGGGTCATAGAATAAAGTAAATATTTGTAGTTTTTATGCCAATTGAAGAGTAGAAATATGCACTGTAGTGACTGGCTAAAAATGAGGAACAAATGGCTTGTTCTTATAAAACCTGAGAAGCCAGACCTTGTAAAAATAACCCTGCAGAACATGCTAGCACTTAGCAAGGCATCTGTCACTTAATAAACTTGGAACAAACACCAGTATTATAAATATTGGAATATAGTTGTGGATACATCAGAACTACTAAATTGTTACTTGCTCACTGGTTTATTAAAAAAATTGTTTGGAACACAGGGAACAGGAGAGTTGAAAGTGGGCTTTGGTCTCATATTTATGAAGAGTAACATAAAAAGTGAAACACTAGCTCCCCAAATTGTTTAAATCACTAATTTCTGCATACATTTTATATACTCCAACTTGAATTCAAAATAAAGGCACAGTACTTAACATACTTAGCCCAGACACAAATTATTAGATGAAATATCCTGCAGACAGCATAGGTTTCACCAAAATGGTGCCAAACAAGGAGATGAAGATAAATATAGTCAATCTCCCAGATGTTTCCAAAGAGTCAGAGGCTCCTTAGAGGCCTAGATGATTTAGTGATACAAATTAAATCTCAAGTTTCCCTTCTGTTGTTCTGTGAACTTGCAAATAACAATAAATCAAGAAGTACTTAACAAAAATTGAAGAAAGAAGTTGTGACTCCTTAGGACATAGTATGTATTGGGTAATTATAATTAAGAACAAAAGTCTCAATGACAGAATCTGCCATTTATTGAGGTCTCATCTTAGATGAGACAACATTGAAACTTTTTTATGTCATTGTTTATTGTTTTGGTTTTGGTTTGGTTTAGATTGTTATTTGAGACAAAAAAAACAACAAGAAACAAACAAAAAAAACACAAAAGCCCAGGCTAGCCTTGGAATTGATACTTAGCCAAGGGTGAGTGGAAACATCTGATTCTCCTTTCTTTTCCTCCCAAGTGCTGGGATGACAGACCTGTATCCTATGCCTTGCTGTCTCTGTTTTATAAAGTGTGTGTTGGGAATGAGTCTCCAAGAATCAACCAATCAACTTAAGAATCTATGAATTCTTCTTCTTCTTCTCCTTCTCCTTCTCCTTCTCCTTCTCCTTCTCCTTCTCCTTCTTCTTCTTCTTCTTCTTCTTCTTCTTCTTCTTCTTCTTCTTCTTGTTATTATTATTATTATTCAAGTCTTATGAATTGATGTACCCATTCTGATCACATCATAGATACAAATCATATTGTGTTCATTTTCCTTTGTTTCTCATTGCTTTTGATCACATGTATGTTACTAAGTGATGCCTTTTCATCCTTCTCAACATCAAAATCACACTACATACTTCATTGTCTTTAAGTCAGTGTTAGAGCTAACATTGAGCTATGCTCTAGTCTGTAATCATTCATTTTTTTGGTGCTGTGTAACAGTTCACTGTTTAATAAGCAAAATGTGCATGTAGACATTCATGCTGTTTGTAGCTTTGGCAATTACAAAGACGCAACAAAGCAAAAAGGCTAAGTATGTTCTATTAATTTAGTACTTATTAGATAACAGTATTATACAGTAATTATTAATGGCTCTAGAAATAAAGTATTGTCTTGCCTCCCTCCTTTACCTGAGAATTTTTCTCAGAATTTAAAATAGTCTTTATAGACTTCTCTTTAATTATGAGGCTTTTCAGAAATTTAGGAGACTTAAAAGTTTTTCCCGAGACCTTTTGTTTCTATGTTTTGGGGAATAAATCACGTTCACCTAGAAAAATACATTACCATGTGTTATTACTTTGGGACACTTTAAGAACTAACCACGCCCACCCCAGCCACTTTGGACCTCCCCCGCAGCCATCCTCTCTCTGGTGTGTGTGTGCGTGCGTGTGTGTATGTGTGTGTCTTTGTTCGCTCTATGTTTGTCTATGTTTCCCTTTCTTTAAGTAATAAATGTCAAGCTTTATGTATAGCCTTATGTCCATTTACTCTGCCATCCACCGCATCCAGACGCCTGACTCTGTTGCTCGCCCGGGGACCTTGACTCCCCCGGCCGCATGGCGCTGCCACTTGCAGCTGCTCCGCGAGCTGCCCGGGACATCCCATCATCATATTATTTTTAAAAAGAACAATACCATGTCTTCCTAGATTTTTTAAGACAGTAAAAGAATTGAACTCTGTTGTGATTGCCTTTAAAAAGACACAGTTATTGGTCAGGCGTGGTGGCAAGCACCAGAAATTCTATCACTGGGAGGTTGAGCTCAAGGCAGGGCTGAACTTTATAATAGGATGCTTTCACACACAAAGGTGGAGATAAGAGGGAAGGGAAGGGGCGAGAAAATTAAGTTTGACAGACATGCATTCACTTTTCTTTCATAATTTCCCTATATTGAGGTTTTGGAAAAACAAAAATCTAAGATTTTATAACATTAAAATATATTTCAGGAAATGCAAACATATTGAGTATTTGCTCAGGTTAAAAAATAGTGAGTAATATTGTCCAAATGTAAAGGGGAACACATATAAATTATATGTTCATATAAATAATAATTATTGGGAAAATATTGAAAAACTTCCATAAAAAGAGACTTATTTCCACATCACCTTGGTTCAACTACCTTAACAGCAACGATCATAGCAGGTAATTTTGAGGAGTGATTTCTCTTGCTTCTCATTAATTCAGTCAAAGTTCAATGTACAAAGTACGTTTTAAATTACAGACTTGGACTTCTGGTTTCAAGACTATAGTGTGCTGCTACAAAAAACAAAACTGAGCTGCACCCCACATTACTAACCGTTTGTTCTGCCAAACACAGAAGTTAGAGAGGATACATAGATAAACGTCTAACACCTGAAATAGTCTAGGAAATTAGTAAATAAGAAGGACTTCCTGGACGTGAATTAATATGGTAATTATGCTCCCCTCACTTCTTCCCTCCGTCTCAAATGAGCAACTTCCTCAAAGCCTTTGGTGAACTGCGCCTCAACTACTTTCGCTATCCTCATCTCCTCAGGACAGCGTCCTTATCCAAACCCCTCTGCTGGAAATGCCCTTTACCGCCAGAAATCTCCTAAATGCTATGCTCGGAATCTTTTAATCAGGATCCCACTTCTCTTTCCCAGAGACTCGCCCACTGCTTTGTAGCCTTTCCAGGAACCTCTCTTCTTCGGACTCCTTCTCCTACAGTCCCCCATGTCCTTCCCTACTATCTTCTAACCAAGATGGCGGCCTCCTTTCCTGGGATGCTCTCCCTCGCCCCACCTGCCTTTTCTCCTGAAACCACTTGCTGTGTCCTTCACAGTCCAAACAGCCTGCCATTTCCTCTGGAGTCCCCTTCTGGAAGGCTTGGACAGACGCCAATCATTTGATTTTCTGTGTTTCTCCTTTCCATATGCTTTTATTCTGGTGATTACTGGTCGACACACTCATTTTCCATTCAGAGTCCTATCTGTCTCTACTCAACTGCCAAATCCTTGAGAGCCGAGCCTGAATTTCATTCACTTTGGTATTTGCAGTAGGAAATCTTAGATGTTCTGTGAATGACAGGGCAAACAAGTTTAAAATGAGGTGGCAAATGATGAAGAGAGAGAGAGAGAGAGAGAGAGAGAGAGAGAGAGAGAGAGAGAGAGAGAGAGAAAGAGAGAGAGAGAGACCACTAAATAATAATCTGTCATTTGAAAAGAGAACTAAACGAGCAAAACCAATGTCCCTCTGAACTTAGGGAAGATATTAAAAAGCTGGTGTACAACTCTTCATCACTAAAGCCTATCCAGTAATTACAGTAGATCTAAGAAAGGCTGGGTGAAGGCAAAACTCAACTTGCTTGGCTGACCTAAAGAAAATCTAATTGTGTAGCAAATGTTAAATCTGAGTCACTGCCGCAATTATTTCAACACTATTGCCGCCTCCCTGGCCCACACGACTAAATTAAAAGACAAAAGACTAAAAGTGCTGCTAATTTCACTTGTATTTGGCAAATACTTGGGCTCAAATACCGAAGAACAAATATTGGTAGTATTCAAAAATAAATGTGACTTTTTTTTTATAACTCCTCTTCCAGCATCTCCTCCTGCTGATGACAATTCTAAGTACACTTCAATGCCTTTATTGGGTCACTTAGTTCAATACATTATGTAAATATCATTTTCAAATAAAATTATATTATGTGTAGTAATTCCTCTATAAGCATTAAGGAGGAACAGGGAGTAGCTTCACTTTTTACAGGTGAATTAACGCCAACAATTGCCCACGTGTGCTGACAGGAAAATCAGGACCTAGTGGTTTCCTTCAAGTATCACATTGGAAAATTACACCTTAGCCAATTTTTCCAGTGCTAAAGTGCTCTCGGGTAAGACACAGGCTGGTCTGGGAGATGCAATAGCTGAGTGGAATTCTTCTTGGAAAGCTGCAGCCTCAGTTCTCTGGGTGGTACCCTAGAAGACTGAGAGTCAGTGGAGCAGTGATAGGAACTTGTCTCCATAAGGATTATTTCTAAACTAGCAAAGTCCTCCTTATGTCATCAGGAGTATCTTCATTGACCTTTGGTCTCCTACGATGGCTGACAATAGGAAATGGTCCTCCCAGCTTCCTAGATTGATAGATTCAATGTATGATTTCTGTATTTCATCAGGAGGAATACGATAACGAAAGCTCGTCATTCTGGCAAGTAGCGTATTTCAACAGTCTTGTCTTCAAATTATCTTCAAATTATCTTAGTAATAAGGAACACAGATACAAATGTTAAAACCCTGGTCATACATGCAAATTTCAAAATAGTCAACTTTTGTCTAACAAAAGAAGCAATATCGACAATAATTCAACCTACAAATACTTTTTTTATTTGTTTTTGAGATAAGCTTTCTCTGTGTAACAGCCCTGGCTGTCCTGGAACTATCTCTTATAAACCAGGCTGGTCTTGAACTCACAGAGATCTGCCTGCCTCTGCCTCCCAAGTGCTGGTATTAAAGGTGTGTGCGACCACAGCCTGGAAACCTGGAAAACTTTTGTAGGTATTGGGGCTAAGCCTTTTAACAGATACTTGGAATATAAAGGGACATAAAAATGTCTCTGTCATTTCAATAATTGTACTGTTCTGAGGAGGATAAAAAAGTATCAAGTAAAATAAGTTATATAAAAGGAATTTATCTTTTTGTATATTTAACAATTTGAAAAACCCCATTACTTAATTTTCTTCATAAAACTTAGTGATTAAAGGTTAGAGAAATTAATTATAATGTAAGAGTTTAGATACAACATTGAATTTGGTTGGTATTTTCACAATAAGAAGCAACATTATGATCAAGCATAACTGAATAAGAAACTAGGTGAATTTACATATTCACTTTCCTTTCACACACTTAAAAATAGCTTTGTGCACCTAAAAATGAGAATTTACTTCTTGGGAATTTGCCTTACATTGCTTATCCAGTTTCTTATCTATACATAATATTTAAGGTTTCAAGCCATGTGTGATGATTTACACCTGTAATATCAGCTCTTGGGTGTCAAAGACAAGGGGATTGCCAAGGGATTGAGATTAACCTCGGCTATATAGTGAATTCTAGATCAGCCAAGACTATAAAGTTAAGTACTGTCTCAAAGAAAACAAAGAATATGCAAAGTATACTGAGCAAACAACAGGTTTCCCTAGAGTTTATTGCAGCATCCTTCAAAATGGGGCTGGAGAGATGGCTCGGTGGTTAAGATACTCTTGCAGAGGAAGAGTTCCAGTTCCCAGCAGCCCTATCAGGAGGTTCACACCCTCTTCTAACTCCAGGTCCATGCGATCCATTGCCCTTTCTGACCCCTGAGTATCCCCCATGTTCCTGTACAAACCCACACAAAGACATATAATTTAAAAATACATACATTTTGAAGAGAAAACTTTGTCATGTGTCCCAGTAGTCAATGAAATGAGAAACATGACAGTCAAGTTTGCCCCAGACCTTACTAGAAGATAATGCTTGATTCCATACATATGCAATCATAGATTGCCATATAATAAGTCATAAAGTCTGCCACTCTACTAGCCAAAATAATATTTAAGATCAAACACTTTCAGAATGCTGACAGGATGAACCACGGTAACTACATAGGCTCTTGGCTCGTAAAGTGTTTCCCAGCTTCTATGGTGGCTATTATGGGGCTATTATTTTAGGTGCAGACCTGTAAATTAGCTGTCATTCCTACCATTTTAAAAATGAAGTAGCTGAAGTTCATGGAAATTATGTTCTACATCAACTAATGTCCAGGTTGGAACACAAACTATGTATGGATTCTAATTTAAATTCCACAGCCATTGGTACTCCATCATACAATTTACTGCAGAAGCATTTCCTTAGCTTCAAGTTAAGGTTCAAAAGAAGGTTGAAGTTGGCAACATTAAATACAAAACAGTATAAAATGTATTTTTGAGATGGACATAGAGGTGGTAACAAGCTATTTTATTTTTCCTAGAGCCTTCATAAAAATAGCTTTAATATTGCAACTTTGAACAAAGGCAATGTAGGGATATTAAACCAATCTGTTTCATAAAAATCTCTTGAGCTTTCTTGGAAGGCAGTTTTATAAAATTCTTGAATGGAATCTGGACCCAGGCCTTGTTTCTTGGGGGATGACTCAGTGGTAACATACTTGCTTACAGTTACTACACATTCCCAGATGGCGAACCCATGGCTACATTTGGAGCAAGCAAAACCGAGAACCTGGCTTCTGTTTGGTCCTTACAAAGGCTTCTTCCACCTTAACATTTGATTCTTTTTTTTCCTAGCTAGAGAATCTGCTTGTAGCTTCTCACAAAGCTTCCAAGGTTACAATGGCAACGGGTCTGCCTCTTTGCATCCATGATAGCACATCTATCTGCTTGTAGAAGCTGAAGTGTTTTTTAAAAAAAGAAGTCAATGAAAGGATTCCTAAGATATTCTGCTAAATTCATAGATCTAGATCAGCGATAGCCCAGTTGTCATCAGAGCGGAATCGCCCAGCAACTGATAGGTGCAGATAAAGGGACACACAGCCAAACACAAAGCAGAGCTCAGGAAATCCCGTGGGAGAGACGGAGGAAGGATGGTAGAACCCAGAGAGGTCTAGGACTCCACGGGAACACAGCCAACAGAAGCAACGAAGCAGCGCTCATAGGGGCTCACAGGGCTGAACCTACAATCACAAGCCTGCATGAGTCTGAGCTAGGTCCTCTGTATATACCTTATGGTTGTGTAGCTTGGTGTTCCTATGGGACTCCCAATAGAGGGAGCAGTGGGTGTCTCTGAATCCTTTGCCTGCAGTTAGGACCCTTTTCCTCCTACTGGGGCCTCATCCAGCCTCCGTATGAAGATTTATACCCAGTCTTATTGTGTCTTGCCAGGGCACGTTCAGTGGATATTCCTCAGAGGCCTGGTTTTTGTTGTTGTTGTTTTGTTTTTTGTTTGTTTGTTTGTTTTAAGGGAAATAGTGAAGGCATGGATCTTGGGGAGAGGAATGGGGGGGTGGGGAAGGGACAGAGGAGTGGAAGGAGAGGAAACTGCCATCAGGATATAATGTATGAGAGAAGAATAAACATTTCTAAAAACATCCTCAAAAAAAAACAATTTGAATATTAACAACGGTCCCTTCTATCTGGAGAGCACATTGCCACTCGCAAAGCGCTTTCAGATATTGGACGCTGCCCCCGCAGCAGTACCTTGCCCCACAGTACAAGCGTCCCCAGGGTTCCTTCTGTATTTCTTTCTCCTCCTTCTTTACAGTCTCCCTGGGAAATATTATCCACACCTGTGATTTCAACCACCACCTACAATGTGATGATGCTCACATCTCTATTTTCAGCTTAGTGTTCACCTGGGAGCTGCAGGTCTGAACACGCAGCTGTCTACAGCTCTCCGGGTGTCCAGTGGAGACGCGATGCCAACTTGTACACTGTTCTCCCTATCTGCAACCTTCTAATGTTCTCTAGACAGAACCACTCCACTGCTGCATGGCCAACGCTGAGAATACGCAAGTCTCCAGTTCTCCCTGCCAGCAATTCGTGTGTGTCATTGTGGCCTGCGTTAATAGTCAGTGGAGTTTCTTCTTCCTTTTCATGCGCTGTTTTCATAGTTTGGGTCTTTACCTTCTGTTGCATGAGAACTAGAAAAGCTTTTGATATGTCTTCCCTAGGTCTTGACCTCACTGCTGGGCCATCTTCCAACTTCTGCGCTGGAGAAATACTTATAGAATAAAAAAACAAATGACACCTCTAGTTAAAGTCTTCAGAACAAGTAAGATAGTCAGGGTCACTGGCAAGAGGGGAAATCCTGACACATTTGACCAAGAGCACACTAAGTTGTACAATGTCACTCTAAATCTAAATATTTCACTAACTTTATGTTTCTCCTGCTCTGCACCTAGCAAGCACAACATGTATGTGCTACTTCCAAAATGGGGTTAGCATCCTTTACGAGTCTGGTGTCTTATGCTTGGACAGAAATCCACCACCTCCTTCTCATCTTTTAGGGTGCAATTCCACATTCTCCCACACCACCAAGCATGGCCAGAGCCTCGATTCTCATGGAAACTCTCACTCATCGGGTCACACATATGCATGCATATCAGAAAGCCCCATTAGAATCTGAGTTATCGAGGCATAAGAATCCTTTTATTCTTTATACTTTGTATAGTCCATGAGCTTAATAGAATTAGAGACCTATGCCTTTGAAAGGCAGCCCTGGCTTCACTTCACAGACATTTGAAGAGAGCTAGGTTAAGAAATATCCTCTCCTAGGTTGTAAAATTAGAATAACTTAATAGTTCCTGATCTGCCTCAAAACCCTATAGTTATAATTAAATTTATGGCATATTAGAGTAAGCAGAGTCACAACCCGTCAAAAATTTAAGTTTCAGTAGATTGAAATACAGAGCAAATAAAGACTAAAGGCAATTTCTCCAGAAAACAAAAAAACAAAAAAAAAAACACATTTTAACAGGTCATAAACAAAAGCATTAATATGCTTAATATATGAAAAATTCACAAATATATGAGGGAAAAGTGCTGTTTATTTTTTAATGACATTATATGAATGGCAATTCATGACTGGAAAAACATCAACTTAAGCTGCTGTTGTGTGCAACACAGTTGGGAAATGCAGAAAGTAGGCCAACAGTGGAAGAAAATGGTTGTTCATCTCTATACACACTTTAAGGTTGTGTGAGATGGTGGTGGTGGTGGTTGGTGTGGTATGGTGGGTTGGTGTAGCAGTGTGGTATGGTGATTGGTGTGTTGTGTTATGGCGGGGTGGTGTGGTGGTGGCGGTGGTGTGGTATGGTAGGTTGGTGTGGTGATGTCGTGCTTGTGGTAGTGTGGTGTGGTGTGGTGGTGGGGTGTGGTGGGGTGTAGTGTTGTGTGCTGGAGTGGGGTGTGATAGTGGTGGTGGTGGTGGTGGTTGGTGTGGTATGGTGGGTTGGTGTAGCAGTGTGGCATGATGATTGGTGTGTTGTGTTGTGGTGGGGTAGTGTGGTGGTAGTGGGGTGTGGTGGGGTGTGGTGAAGTGGGATGTGGTGGTGGCGGTGGTGGGAGTGTAGTGCACATATTTGTGTTAAGAATCCACGGGAGGACATCAGGCATGCTGCTCTGTCACCTTCCTTATCTCCTTACCACACTGGCCCTCACACAACCCACGGGGAGGCTGACATCCAGCCAGCCCAGGGATGCTCCAGTCTGACTCTCAGAGCTAGGCTTACAGGCTAGGCCAAAGCCTTGTCCAGAGCAGCACATGGCTGCTGGAGGCTTGAGGTCAGGTCCTAATGCTGGGCAGCAGGTGCTCTGATCCACGCCCCGGCCCTGGGATAGCATTTGTAACAAAACTGATAAATCATGACAGAACAATATACACTGCTTATTTCCAATAATGAGTTTTAAATACTGTCACCATCACATACCCTTGGAAAGAAACCTTCTTGCAGAACTAGACACATATACATATAGCTACCATGCTACACACAAGGTGGCCCAGCATACTGTACCAGTATTTGACCAGATGAAAATGAAGTGCTTCCATTTCTTTGAGATTATAATTTCCTGTGTTTTATTTTAGTGACAATTACAGGTTTTTGTTTACCAAATTGCTTTCCCCACTCTGAAATACTCAATAACTTCCTAATGTAAGTGACAAGTTTTCATCTTAGTAATATTCGTGATGTGGGCCCAACTTATTTTTCCTAATCTCTTTCCTAACAAGATCAGACCATGCTGTTTCTCAAATATACATATCTTGTGCTGAAATACATTTTCCATCTGTTCTTTAAATCTATCAAAATTATTTCCTCTATTTAATTTCTTCCATTTAAGTTTTTCTCTTTAAGACAAGGTAAAATTTTAATAAAAAACTAATTTTCCAAAAAGGCAGATGAAATAAATACTGGTTATGTAAATAAACAACCAAACGGAGACAACCCATTTTAAGGAATCCGTGGACTTGCTTGTTATCATCCTCATGAGGGTCTGGCTAACTGGAAACTACTACATTCCCTTGTATTTACAAGGAACTGAGAAAGGAAGAATAAGAGGGAAGGAGGGAAGGAGGGAGGGAGAGAGGGAGGAAGGGGAGGGAGGGAGGGAGGGAAGGAGGAAGGAAGGAAGGAAGGAAGCAAGGAAGGAAGGAAGGAAGGTAATAAGTGTTTGATGTTCACTGTACTTTGTGATCCAGGGCACACTCAGCTGAAGTCCACATAGGCCAACAGACTTACACAGATCACTGGCATCTAGGACTTTAACCATTAATGTGCACAGGCTCCCAACTGTATAACTTAACTCTTCCTAGTGAACTTACATATTTATACTGTCTTTGGAAATAGGGATTTCTCTTCTGCAATATTCTATATGGTTTTCAGAGGAATACTCCTGTTGGGCTTTGAACACAATGTACTGGCATACCTGCCTCCATGCATCACTCCCATCCCAAGAAGCACACTATTTTATTTGGAAATACGTTACACATATGGATGCTTGATGTCAAAGTTCTTGTTTTGTGAACACAACTTGAGGCACATGGTTAGCCTATAGTAGAGATTTACTGAACTGTTATTGTTACTATTTCCACAGACTCCCTTTTCAATCTTAATTATTATTTTATTCATATCATTGAGTTTTAATAACTTGCCCTCTATATATGTAGTTTAACTGTATCTGTACATTTGCATCTATCTCATTTCTCTTAGCATAGACAGATCATAGATGATAAATAGGCAAACAGATCAATTGATAGATGATAGATAGATAGATAGATAGATAGATAGATAGATGATAGATGGCTGAAAGGTGATTGAGAAATAATGACTAAATTGTTAGATGATAGAGATATGATAACTAGATAGATAGATAGATATGTAAAATTCTATCAAGTGTCAGAAATATCACTTCTTAACACCTGTCTGTGTCTCCCAGTTAGTCATATGTTGCATTTGCCTCATCAAAGAGATCCTGTCTATATAAATAAAGTTGGCCATGTCAGTCAGGGCACACTGAGTGGGCCTTAAGAAGCCATGATTCATACAATCTCATTTCCATGGCGATTGCCTTAAATGCTATATCTTCAGTCAGCAGTTACGACTCCATGAAAATAAATTGAGCTTTGCAGTCCCTTTGGGGTTTAAAAATTCACGTCTGGAGTTTGTGCTCGGAAGTGCAAATACACAGCCCCAGTGGCCTTGTCTCCTTTGGGTGCTTTGGCCTTTTCAAGTGGGATTGAGATACGGCCCCATGTCCCCCAGAAAACTGATTATAAATCCTGTATCTACTGATGCCCTAATTTTAGCTTCAAAGATGGACAAGAGTTTCAAGAAGGGGAGAAAGAGTGTTTTGCTTTCCCTGACTCAACTTTGGTTTCTCTCACCTATGTGGATGTGTAATAGAGAAGACAAGTTGAACACATAAAATCCCGGTTATTGCTCCTTGGCCTGGATGGTCCCATTTTCTTTCACCACACATACTTTTTATTCCAAACTGAAGAAATAAGAGTCCTATCATGATGTATGCTTAACACATCCACAGACATTGATGTGGAAAGACTTTTAAACTCCTATAATGAATATTTGCCTATTGATTGCTTCCATAATTTGGACATCAGCTATACCTGAACCACAGAAGTAGGTACAGCCTTATTTGAACTCATTTTTCAGGGTTAAGACAGCTAAAATTAAGAGACATTATATCATTGGTTATAATTTTTTCATCCATCAGTCTAATTAAGGCATATATGGAATGGAAATCTTGTGCTCATTCTGTAATACTATATGATGACTTGAAAGTATAAGGAATTGTGTCTTAGCTTTGTATTCACAGAAATTAAGAATGGAGTATCCTGGAGTCTCTTGCTAGTTCTACCAAGTTCATAGACCTGTAGGTCTAGCTAGGAAAACTCCCAGTCAGTACTTCTAGCCTAGCCTCAGTCTCATTGTTTACACTTGTAACTGTAAAAGTTCCAGAAGATGCTCTGCACACACACACACACACACACACACAAACACACACACACACACACCAAACAAAGAAGCAAAAAAGAACCCTGATACCAACTATCTCTAATCCTTTCAAAATACCTGTTCCCCTACTCCATCTAACTTATGCATCCAGCTTGGTTATGCATTTAGGGGCCAGTGCACCTTGGTGGACAAAGTACTGGACAGCAGTGATTGAACAAGTCAGTTGGCTTCTCTGGACCTCAGCGGAGTATGGAGACCTAGAAACAGGAGGATATCTGGCAATAGAATCAATTAATGATGGGGTTACAATCTTAAGGCTATATATGAGAAAGTGTCCTTCCATTGTTCCTCAAGACCTAACGCCTACAGAGATGAACAGCTCACCATGGTGACTGTAAAAAATGCCTCAGGAGATCAAGGTCTAAGGCCTTTCAACCCATTGAAGAAGGAACACACTCTGGTCACAAGATCAGCTTTATTCAATTCAATAGAAAAGTAAGAATCATAAATATGAGCCATGAATTTTTAAATGTTCTAACTGCCACAATGAATAAAGTAAAGATAAAATTCAAGCCCCTGTTTTATTTAATGCAATATATCTAAACATATCAATTTAATATAAACAAAATAAATTTTCCATATAAACCTAACAAATTTCATATTTATTTAATACTGGCAATGCATCTCAATTTAGACCAGTGACATTTTGAGCATTCAAAACTGCTTTCTCCTTGCCCTGTGCTGTACTGAAAAGCAATACAGTTATATTTCCAGATACAACTTCAAAATTTTCTGGGTCTTTCTAAGGCCGTGCACACTCCTCTTTTCCATGCCAGTGCAGGATTGAAATTCACTGTAATCACTGAAATTATACAGATTGTTGAGATTTTTACGCCTTAGGAGTTTCCCCCAAGGACTAGAACATTTCCCTTATGCAAATTCAGCAAAAAAAAAATAGAGAATTCATGTTGTATTGAAGAAGTGATTGGAAACTTTTTAGAAAGAAGGAGATACATCATTGGTTCAATCTCTATTATGAAGAACACATATTTAGATGTCTTTGGCAATGTTAACACACAGGAACTTATAACAAAAGCAGTCCAGGTAGTAAACATTAATGTTCCATGTCACTAAGGCTAATGCAGGCTAAATAACTCAGGCTCGTGCATATAATAACAGGCAGAAAGGAAAGTCAAACATAGGACTTTCAGACTTAAGTGGAGGGGTCGCTTGATATAACCGTGCTGGATCACACGAAAATTCAGGTCAACCATCATAAACGCAGTTCACAAAAACAGTAATCCTCTTCTGATCTTTGTGACCCTGCTACAAGGCATCTGCTAAAAAAGCTTGGGTTAACTCTTTGCCCAGCAGCATTGGAAGTTTCTCTCAGTTCCTACTCTACCATAAAACCCTATCATTTCTTTCTAGCATTACTGGATCAAACCCAATTGTAGTACCTTGCCTTGCACTAAGGAGATGGATCGCCTTCATACATGTTTGTGTCATCGAAGCTTTTGCTATTATCTCTAGTAAAAAGTGAGTGGTTGTGGATAGCAGTGTGCTGTACCCTGGAAAGTCTGATACCGCCATCTTAGTCAATGACGTTGGGAATATGGGTTTGCTTTTTTGAGATACAGTTTTACAGTCTATTAAATGGTAATAATAATGGCAATATAATAGTAATAGAGTACATTCGATGGTAATAATAATCACATGGCAAGATTGCTGTGAGAACTATGTATAACTTATTACATGTGCAGAAATGGCCACTTTTCCTTAGTGTCTGTTCTGTCCTCTGTGGTCTCATCTAACATGACTGCTCTCCTAACTCACTTCCAGGAGTAGTAGGTCTCTACTTCAAGAGAACCCCTCCAAAATTACACAGGAAACAGGGCAGACCTCTGGGATTCATTCCCCTCAACCTGTTCAATAGAACTACAGTAGACAAGATAGACATTTTATGTGCATTTATGTTTCCCACTTGAGGAAATAATACCCCTTCAGACTGCGCCAAAAATATTCTACCCAAGATGCTCCTGGAAGATTTTGTGTTACTGGTCACCCTTCCTACTCAGCCAAAGCCTTATATTCTGCCTCTGGTCATTTCATTTTTATAGGCAATCCAAACTGTGGTACACCGGGAAACTTTGTTTAGCCCTGAAGGAGGGGATAATGAGAGAAGAGGTGAGAAACACCTCATGCTGTAAAAAATCAATGTTATTGACTGATGGACTAAAAGCAACTAGAAACAGCTTCCTGGCTGCAGTAGACAAGACTGAAGGGAAGGAGATGGGCGGCAGATCTCTATAATGAGAATGAGCAGACTGTCCTGAGAGCAATGTTCATTAGAGATCCACAGTCCTGTATCACTGATGCCCACCCCTGCCCAGCATCCACTGCTCTAGCCATTGTGCACACCTAGCTTGTGGTTCTATCTGAACCACAACAGTTTCAGGCCCAAGAGGGAAAATGAATACTTTTCACCGTACTCATTGACCCTTAGTTTTTCTTCAATGTATTTTGAATTTTTCTTATCTTTTTGTATTAACTGGTTCTTTTTGGAACTAGTCAATTACCTTCCTAGATATTTTATTGCAGAATTTCCTGAGATAACTGGTGCTTATGTTTCAAATGAAACCAAATTCAGTAATTTATCACTCACTTCTTATAGACACAGATAAACTTTCTCAGTAAGAATTGTCCCTGGGAAAGAAAACAATACTTAGTCTGTAAGAACTACTCAGCCTTTACATCTTAAAAAAAAATCAACTGACAACAAAATAGAATGTCCATGCTAATAAAGAAACAGACATGAAAATCCGCACAATAGAGATTTACAGTGTTGCGCTAGAAACACAAAGTGATAAAAGGTAGACAAGAGAGATGCTTTCTCTAGTGAAGAAATTAACAGGTCTCTGTGGCCTTGAGTCACACAGGGGACTGGTAAATGTTTTTTTTTTCTGCATTGAAATATCAGACTGAAGAGTAGCCATCAGCAGATACCATAATAGTGAACATTTTCTAATGTTCTAGAATATATAAATCAATGTCACACACATTACCTTGAGTATACTTTTTTATTGAAGATGGGGTTTTTTTCCATATAAAATGTTCTGGTTATAGTTCCCTTCCCTCAACTTCTCCCAAACCTTCCCCACTTCTCCACCCACCCGAATTCACACCCTCTTTAACACCCAATGAAAGCTACGGAAGTATTTTAATGTTATTTTTGGGGCATCTTTCACAGACCAAAAAAAGATAACATGTGTCTTACCTAGTTTATAAAATTAATATATAAATTTTAAATAAATTATAGAATTTAATTTTAAAATTAAAATTACTTTATTGCTTTACTTTATAATTGTATTGGTCTACTTATAAGCCTAACATGAGTTTAGAGTTGTCATTAAAGCACTTTTTAACTTAATTAAAATCCCTTAAATATTTTAAAAAAAATATTTTATCTGCTTAACAAACAAAAAACTTCCCAAGTACTTAGACTACTTATATCTAATTATAAAACTTAAAATACGTGTTCTAAATTTTCCCATGTGGTACAACTGCGCTGTAAGCATAAAGTTATTTAAAATATTTTTGTTTTACCATTATGAGTTAAAAGTCAATCCCCTAATATTCCACAAGAAATTTCACAGATATTTAATTTAAAACTTTTCACAGAAAAACAAATATATGCATTGCCAAATGCATGCACTTACCAGACACAAAATAGTAATTAAAGGGTTAGATATCTTTATTACTTTGGAATTAATGAAGTCTTCTTGCACACCTGGATTTCTTCTCCATACAAAGCCAACTTTGTGATTGGTATCCCAAGTAATCATTGATGCTTTCTGCTTATTTTCCTGAGGCTGTGTATTGGCAGCAGTCCTGGCCAGGAGAGTCTTGCGACTCCTGATGCCCAGGGACATCTCTCTAGTCTCCTTTAACTGTAAGACTGAGCATTGTGTTATAGCTACAACCTCAAATTTTACAAAGGAATTACATCATAGCCCAACTTTCTGGGATTTGAGGTGTGTTATGAGGGAACCCTCAGCTACACAACCAAGTGCATAACGTACACTGAGGTTAAAATCTACCCTCACTACTTCAGCAGGCAACCCATTGCCTCCTTTAAAGCATTTTAACATCCTGTAAGTGGACTTCACACTCTTTGTGAGGCTTTGCCTGTCTACTGCCTGCCTCATGGCATGAGATAAATGTTTTCTGTTGTCTTCTCAACCACACCATCTAGAACACAAGTGTCAGAAAACTGACTTAGTATTTAATATAGCACCGATGAGTCAGTGGATGGAGACATGTCTTACTCGGGTCTCCTATCAAACATTACTTTCTTTCCCTTCATGCCAAGCAAAGCATGGCTTGGATGGAGTCTGGCATGGGACAGGAGCCTGCCAAGAAAGAGGTTGAGGTTACCCATGAGAAAGAAGAATTTTTATGATATTAGGTATCATAAAACATCCATGAGCAAGAAAATGTATGACCGGTTCATATCTGGGTTTGAAGAAAAGTAAGTGTGGCATCACTGTGGACAGGATAAACTTGAAGAAGGAACTGGGAAGCCAGTTGGGATGTTCCTCTGGCAGGCGATAGAAGGAGAGAACCTTCATGGAAGAAAGGAGAAACAGACGATACAGAAGGAATCATTCAGGACCAAGACAGAGATGGGCTGGAGAGCGTTTATGGATTTATCAGATTCCACAGGGGCTGCAGAGTAAAAATGATTGCAGTGTTTCCACTCTAAATGCCCAGGAGAATGATGATAATAAGCAGGTTGTCTGGCTGGATTCTGTTTAAAGGAACATTTAAAACACCACTGTGAAGTATGTTATTTTGCTGTGGTGGGTGTAGCAACTGTGTTAGGGACTAGCTACTGACATACTTGCATTAAGCCTATAGTTTTTTTCCTTGTTTAAAGTACGATGGCAATTGTCCCTTGGAAACCCACATTCACCATATATTCTTTCTTCTTTTCCAAAGTGCATCTCATTTCAAAGCTATTCCAAGGTTACACTTGAAAGCCTTCTATCCTCCGCAAGAGGCAGTGGCCTAAGAAAAACAATGCTTTCAGCCCCCGCCTACCTGTGTTTATTTACTTCTCCAAAGAAAAGGGAAAAGTGTCCCTATTACATCGCCTATTCAGACTATGCTTAGGAATAATTATTAGGGACATATGAATGCTCTTGGTATGTTATAGCATCTAAAGATCCATCCACAAAGTGGGCAACTGAGAATGTCTTTCTCAGTTACCATAAGGTTCGAGGCTTGATTCAGAAGGTCGCCTTCCTCCCTCCCAAGGGTCCCATGTACCCCGTTGCCTCAGCTTCCTTCCTTTCTTTCTCTCTAGGTACACTCTTACAAAATGTCATGTAACTTGTAAAAATAAACAAGAACGCTCACATACTGTTTATAAAATAGTAAAATCTTGGTATGCTTGTAATCATATCTGCCTTAATTCGTTCTAAAGAAAGACGTGTCCTATGTTTACTTCAGATTCTGCTCTTGTTTTAAGTGTCAATATCAAACAAGGACAAAGATTTAAATCTGTGGCATTGTTTTATTGGTGATCTTCCCCTTTTCCATTCTCCCCCTCTCTACAAGACAGGGTTTCTCTATAGCTTTGAGACCTATTCTGGAACTAGCTCTTGTAGTCCAGGCTGGCCTCAAACTCACAGAGGTCCTCTGCCTCTGCCTCCCAAGTGCTGGGATTAAAGGTGTGTGCCATCACCACCCGGCCACTTTTCCATTCTTACGAGGTATGTTTCTCAAGCTACCAAACAATGCTGATTTATTTGACAAGTCTTCTTACCTTGTTTATTACACTAATATCAAGTCTAGGCCTTGGCAAATAGACTTGTTTCAAGAGCTGAAGACACATCAATAGGATATGAAGTCTTTTAAGTACAAGCACCCCTCCCCACCCCTAGATCCAGAGGAAGGTGTAAGTTATTGAGCCATGGGAATTTTCCCAGACTTTGCCTAATGGGGGAAAAAAACTGAAAAAAAAAATGAGTGAAAAAAATCTGTATAGATAAAAGTATAGTAATAATAAGCCAGAGAAGGAACCAGCATCATCATAATTAAAGGGATGGTTTGGAGAAGATCAGAGTGGACACTGGATTCAAATACCAAGGAACTGGTCAAATTAAGAATGGTGGACTTCCAGGCACTGTCCAGCCCCATGGTTCCTGAGCAGAGGAATTGTTTCAGTACCGCTAGATCCAACCTGTGAGTCCCTGTGTGGTGTAATTCTTGTATGACTGAGTCCTTCCACAGGCAAAATGGGCTTACTAACAAAACCCTTCCCTAATACTATTGCAAAAATCATATCATTGACGTACACAGTGCCTGCTACACATTGGGAATGCTCACCAAATATTACTAGTGCTTCTGAGTGTACTGAACACAGACTGGTCAGTTAACTTCAAGGCCTAGAGTCTTAGAAGTCAGTTCTGAACCATGAAGCTCTTGATGAACAGAACAAATATGTTTATCAATGAATGGACTATCTGGTGCTCACTTCACACACACCTATACATTGCTTAGTGCCGGCCGATTTGTGTAATTTATCATCTTTTATCTGCCTACTCTTAACTGAGGTAATATACGCTTCTTAAGACAAGGAACATGTTTTTCGAGTGGTGAGCTATGATCCAGTCTGCTCTCCCCAAATTCATTAAGAAAGGTAAATGAAGGCACTTAAGGTCATTCAAATGACCATGTTTCAAAGTGATCAGTGTGAATTGCATTCCTGCAACTATATATCTGTCTATAATACTTCCATTTAATCTTGAGCAACACTAAAAACAGACCTTTAACATTAAAAATGAACAGACAGTCTGGGTAGGCATAGCTTTTGATAAAGTCAAGTACAGCTTTGAAAAACTTAGGATAAGTGGCGATTTTAAGGAGGTTGTGGTGATTCCTTCCTTAAATCTCAGCATCTGAGACACTGAGGCACAGGGACCACAATCAGTCTGAGGCCAGCCCAGGTCACACACTGACCTCCAGGTAAGCCAGTTTCTGCCAGAGTGGAAAGCTCATCTCAAAAACAAGAATTATAATTCTAATTTTTCTTATCTGTGTAACTGTACAAAATTGGGAAAATTTATGGGCCTCTACATTTTTTTTAGGGAACTGGTAGTCAACTGTTCTCTTAACAGATGGTAACCTGCTCTTTTGAGGCTCTACATGTGAGCAACATTTCCTACATTTATGTTATTGTTTCTGAGACAAGGCCTTGCTATGTCACCCAGACTGACCTTAAACTCATAGTTACCGTGCCTTGTACCTCAGCCTCCCTGTTACTGAGATTAGAGATGTGTGGCACTGTACCTGGCTGCAAACTTCTCCTAGAAGTAGCCTAGTAATACTTCTCGATTCCAAGGATTTTGCTTACCAAAGCTGATGTTGAATGGATACTCTCATTACAGAGGCATTGATTTTCTAGCAGAGAAAAACATTCACTGAGGAAAGAATCTATTCTCCTTGTGCATCTGCTCCTATTTGGTACCACGCTAAAGAGGCCCTGTGTGGAATAAGTCCTGTGGCATGAATGGGTAGCATCCATCCATACTCACTTATCTAGCAGATATTCAGACCTTACTTGTCAAGTAAAGGCGGTGGGGATACAGGCATGAGGAGGCATGGTTCTTGCTCTGCAGTGACTCACAGTAGACTCAGGCAGGAACTAGGAAAGCATCCCAGATGGTTGGAAGATGTGAGGCTAAATGCAAATTAAGCTCTGACTATATGGATGACTCCGGTATTAGCCAATCTACCTTACTAAAAGTGTGGAGGATTTAAAAGGATAGAAACTTCAACATAACTAAGATTTACTTCTAAATGGTACCCATAATAACTGAGAGCCAGGTCTCCATGTCTACGGAGAGCATGATAGTCAGGACTGCAAAATCAAAGATGCTAAAATGCTCAAACTTAATTCTATACAGATCTGAGCACCATATACCCAATCTCCTGGAAATACACCTCTCCCCTGGATAGTGATGAGAACATCTAAGTTGTCACTTATCTCTGAGACTTCCTATTCGAGAGTCTGTGCCCCACACAGGAGCCTAAGTGACCAAGGTTAAGCGGTTGTCAAGTGGCTCAATTCTTAATTCTTCCATTGAAAACCACTGATTCCCCATTGGACTGACAGAAGCCTCATCTATGAAGTGCTGTGTGATTTGCTCACTTGGATATACCCTTTACATTTCTCTTCCTAGCCATCATGGAGGGGATAATTGTGTGTGTGTGTGTGTGTGTGTGTGTGTGTGTGTGTGTGTGTGTGTGTGGTATCATATATACGAGATGATAGATAGATAGATAGATAGATAGATAGATAGATAGATAGATAGATAGATGCCTTCAATAATTGCCTTGTTTAAGGCTATCACCACAAGCCTCCCAGAACTCATGCCTCCAATTCCTTTCCCCATTTCTCCCATCTTAGGACTTACGATTATACTGTATGAATTTTACTTAACTGTTTTATTTTATACTTACTTCACTGCCAGGTAAATTCCAAGGGAAGGGATTACTGCCTGCTTAATTCTCTTCCCTTTATTTCTAACACCTGGTTCTGTGCAGGAACCATAGCAAATGTTTACTAAACAATGTTTATTAAATAATGCATTGGGGATGTAAAAGAATATCTTATGCTTGACCCTAGCCATCATTTAACAGAAAGAATTTTAAAGAAAAAAAAAGTCACATGAAGAACACAATCATTTTCACTGCTTGATTTGCTCCTGACCTTCTTTAACACAATAGTTGAGGAGTATGGGACACGGTAATTGTTAGCATTCAAGCATTTATGTATTATGAATCAGTGTAGTTCTGCTGCTAGCAGAGTTTATAGTGTAATAGACCTGGATTAAAGCTGGCTTCATGACAATTAAGACATGTAACATTAGGCAAATCAATTAGGTCCCCTGAATAAATTTTGTCTAAATAATAAAAACATAGGTAAACTTAATCTATAAAGTGGTAGCATTAATATAGAGAGCATATAAGCAGTTTGGGAGTGCAATTCATAAGCTTGACAAAGGGTAGCTACTTTTGTTTTTCATAATGTCACTTATTTTTTATTAGCTATGTTACTTTAAAAATTTTTGAATTATAGGACTTTATTAAAAGTTGTAAACCAACACATCAAGTCGGTTTATATTTTGTAAACTCAGTACTCTAAGGAGGGAGGTTCAAGATCAGACAGCTATAACATAGGCGTGGGGTGAGCTCCGGGAGCATGTCGGAATAGAGAAGGCGACAATTATTCAGCTGGAACTCTGACAGGAACCACCTCTGACTGTGTCATGAGCCATAGTCTCACGACACCTATGAGCCGTAGGTGTTACACAAACTGTCCACACATTCTGATTCATGATCCTACAAACCCTGTCGGCGAAAAAGAATGTGTTTATTCAGAGCATCAATATGTGCACACAGCAGAGGATGTGGCGCAGAGTAGGTGTCAGCAACACAAAGAGGCGGAGTTTCAACAGCTTCTCCTTTTGAGCCACCCTTCATAGTTAGATTCCTGAACAAGGTGTTAAAAAAAAATAAAGACAATAATATACAGTCCCTGTCTTCAAAATGCTTAAAATCCATCTGATGACTAGAAACATCTTTAAATATCAGCAAAATGAACCAACCAGAAGAAGAAAATCATATTGTAAGTGACATGAAGCCATCAAAGATGGGTTGCCATGGGGGCTGTAATGCTGTCTCAGCAGTCAGCAGTTTATTCTATTCTTGCAAAGGGCCAGAGTTCGACACCCATCTTACATGTCAGACAGCTCATAAGTGCCTGCAGTTTTAGTTCCAGGGGCCCTGACATTCTCTTCTGGGCTCTGTGAACATCTTTACTTACATGTGTGTACACATACCTATACATAAAATTAAAAATAGACTAAGTCTGAAAATATATTGGCACATGAATGAAGGATAAATTGTATTTAATATTTAAAGGAGAAATTGGGTAGCTGGTGTGGCTTGGGTTCAATTCCCAGAGCTGCAGGTTCCCTCTATAACTTCTGAGAGTAAGGAAAAATTTAGACAAGCGTAAGCATCAGAGGAGGGACCCAATGGAATCAACTATTCTAGATAAAGCTCAAAGACAAAAATGGTGTGGGATATCACAGAAGATAAAGTTGATAGGATTGAGCTTGATGAGTGTCTGAATTCTAAAGTGTTGAAACAGACAATCAATAAGTTGTTTTAGTGCAAACTATTGATTTCTTCAACCAAGTCTCAAGACCTAACTTATCAATCAGGAGAGTAAATGAGTGGGTGCGACTTAGTGGGACTCAGTGCAACATTTGAACCCAGAATTTTGTGATGTCAAAGTGACCACAAAAAATAAATAAAAATACATAGGATTAAGATAATAAGTCAGCAAGAAGAGCAGTGGATAAAAGAGTCTAAGACTCTATCAATGTCAATCGGGCATGCGTTTGCTCAATACATTTTATTTGGTTCTATTTGGGCTTATAATATAAAATTTAATAAGAATCAAGCCCTATATTTTCAGCTTCTACCATCTAAATTATATTTTAGTGTGAATATGCTGCTTGATTGTGATGACAATTGTGTTTGGAGAAGGAATATTAAATCATAATGTGCTTCTCATTAACCATAGTTTTTAAAAATGTGCTTGGTTCTTAGAATTTTCTAACAAAAATCTTCATGTTATTTGGTCAAGTGTAGTTTTTCAATCAGTACCTAGTTGACTGATTTCTTACGCTATTCAATGAACATTTTATAGCATTTACATGCTGACCATCATTTGTGTGAGTGTGTGTCCATCTTAGTGTGCATGAATACAGATGTGTCCATACCACAGAGTATATGTGAAGGACTATGGACTTTCTCTGGTGTTGCTCTTTGTCTTCTACATGGGCTTAAACAAAAGGCTCTCTGTGATTCCTCCACTGTATACATAGGCTAGCTGGCCTGCCAATTTTCAGGGACTCCCTGTCTCCACCTCCCATATCCCCATAAGAGATAGGGACATTAAATGTCAAGCTCTTACACAGGTTTTGAGGATTCACACTCAGACCCTCACTCTTGAAGTGCTTTTACCCCCCTGGGAAAACTCTCCAACCTACATCATTCATATAATAGCTAGTAGTGACCATGTTTATGTATGAAAATCTAAACTTTGAATAGTTAAAAAAAAAGTCCTCAAAGTATTCCATAAGTGAGGAAGACAGACTCAAATGTGGTTTTGCTTGAAATCTTCTGAAATCATGACCTAAAATCAAATCAATAGCACCATTTTTCTAGAATGTTCTTTCGTTGCGCTCAAGGAATTTACAAAATGAAGGAGCAGGATTCTTGAATCTAAGGAGTAGATAGGCATCAGGAGTTAAAGAGCAGAAGTCAAAGCTCTAAAGATTCCACTCTCACACTAAGTCTGCTCCCAACACATGAAAAGAGAACCACTGTATGTCTCCTCTTTCTCCCTTAGTCTCCCTAACTGTGATCCTGGTCTGGCTTGACATTCCTGTCTTGGAATGTGTGAGCTTGAGTAGGGGTGCAGAATCACATTTGCAGTAGCTCCACAAGCAGCAAAATCCTGATGTGGTGATTGTGAGATCACCTAGAAAATGGTCATTAGCATCTCTACTTTCAAAAATAGAGCTAATTCAATAGACAGGATGATGTGGCCATCTGATACAGCAAATCACCCATGTTTCCTCATCAAAGAGGTACTTTTCATACAACACAGGCAATCTCAGATCAGAGAGGCACTGCACACCCACAGAATGAGTGCATTACTTCCTTTTGTGTGACCACAATCAAATTAAATTGTTCTAATCATTTTATGAAAAAAAATAAAGTTAAAAGGAAACCCAAGCTAGCATGATACGCATCTTTATCACTCCAGCAACTTAAAGCTATCAAGAAAACATAACATAAATAGTACTCTTGATTGGAAGTCTGTTTTTTTTTCTTCTTTTTTTCTATGTACAGATCTCATTACAGAAAGAGATTACAAAGTAACATAGTTTTCAGAGTTACATTGTAACAGTTGCCTATCATTTCAATTAGGCACTGTCCAGCTGTGTAACACCCCAGACTCCATCCACCCCCAACTGTTTACAGCTCCTCACAGGTTTCTATGTGTGTTAGTTACATGCTCCTCCTACCCATCATGCCCTGTTCTCAGCAGGATGGCTGGAGAAATTCTATTAGGTGTCGAAATTCAAGACAGAGGTGACTTCGCAGTGAAATCTCTCTTGGTCATTCTAGGTACAACTGGCTTGGGCTTTATTTATTTCTTTTCTAATGACAGCCAAGTTACAGTATGAACTTAATGCCCTTCATTAAAACCCTTTTCAAGTCCCATCATACTTCACTCATGGCAAATTTGTCTGTGTCTTGACCTACACTAGAAGTCGTATAACAACAAGGATTATTTTTTTCATTAATTTTAGCATCTAAGTCTTCAGCACAGTCCACAAAACATACCTGTCATTTAAAGAATAACTGAATAATGGTAACCATCAAGTTACACTCTGATGTGTGGGAGATTGTGTATGTCTGTGTGTGTGTGTGTGTGTGTGTGAGAGAGAGAGAGAGAGAGAGAGAGAGAGAGAGAGAGAGAAATACATACTAGTATTTCACTTTTAATGTTATTTGATTTTTATGTTAAAGCATTTAAAATATATTAAAAGATACAATTCAAAAGTCCTTCTCCCTATAACATTATCTAAATATAACATTTGTCAAAGAATTATTTGAAAGCAAAATGTGACATTAATATTGCATTTTGCATTGAAAAATAAATTTCACAAGAGACATTTCTAACCTTTAAATTATAACTACCTGAAAGTTTTGGATCAGTGTAAGAAACATCACTTTGAATTCTGTGAGACATGAGAAACTACACACCATAACCAAGGCTTTTGCAGAGATGTTCGGTTAAGTAGTGCTAAGTATAATGGACATAAAATCAACTATATTGAAACATAAAAATAAACCATTAGGTAAGAGTTTATTGTACCCACTCTGATGGAAACCCAGGTGAAGACCATTTTTAAAACTGTTTCACAAACCATTCTATTTCAGAAGAGATCCATACAAAGTAAATTTATAAATTAGAGAGTAAAGTACTAAAGCCAATTATAAAAAATGTGCACGTACACCTAAAATTAAAATTAATTTCCTCATAAACAAGCCTGCTTTGTGTATGTTGCAGATAGGAACACACATGGTCTCTCTTTCTGCCAGAAAGTGTCAGCATTCAACACAGGTTAAGGAAAGGATTAAGAATTTATTCACCAGAGGTCATCCAAGTTCAGCAGAACAAGCCTTCCCTTGGCTTATGAATTGAAGTGAGACAAATTTCAGTCCAAACTAAAACTATCAAGACAACTATTAGAAGTTAGCAGACAGGAGGGGTCAAAAGGGGTCTTCCCACAGAGGAAATTCACGGCAGGCTTTCCTACACTTCCTAAAGGTAGCAGTGAGTTATCAAATGAGTGTCCCTTAATGTGAGTTACCACACTTCTCCTGAAAGAAGCACTTCATGCTTCCGAAACAGAAGAGGAGGGAAGACAAGGACTCACCCACTTCACAAAACCAGGGGACTGACCATAAATTTGGAATAGAAGATGCACTGGAACAAGCCCACGTTGGTATCTGAGTATATGCCCCATCTCTGAAAACCTATCATGATGTCTGTTAATCCCACCGTATTCACTGAGGAAGTAAATTCTTAAGGGAGTAAGAAGTAAATAGAGAACTTTGCTTTCTCAGGCACAGAAAGCTTCCAGGCTACAGCTGCGAGAGATCTGGCCAACCGCTGAAATCTGCCCACTACCTGTTTGAAGTTCAAATGCTAGGCAAGAAGGTTTGCAAATGTGAACAGCCGGCAGCTCTCCAATAAAACTTGTAAACACACAAAATGAAACTTTAGTACCTAGACACATTAAAACACTCTCTACTAAAATAAAAAGGGAAACACCTCACGTTGACTTTTTTTTTTTTTTCCCCAGAAGTCTTATTTCAGGCTTGAAACTGCCTCTGGATATTTTTCTTCCTCAAAGACAATCATTTCTTTTGGACCTGCCTCAATAAGAAATATAATCTCAAGAAAAAAAAAATTTAACCCAGGATGTAAATTCACTTAAATTATGCAAGTGGAATTCCATAGCTGCTCTCTCGTGCTCCTTGCTGAATGAATAGTGTCAGATAAACCTTTCCAATAATAACGTCGTCCTCGCCGGTGACAAGGGGTAAATCTCCCAAACTTGAGCTCAACTTTGGAGCCTTATCAGCTACAGCAAGTGAATGTCAGCGAGGTGACAGCACCAGGGCAGCGGCACCCACGCAGTCTAAGCCAACAACCCACCCTGAACTGAGAATCTGTGTGATTAATATCACCAAATTCCCGATGCTCGTCATCTCCATTCAACACACAGGATGCTCGGGTACCCCACAGTTCACATCCTAATGCCATTCCAGCCGCTACATTCAAACCCCGGAGCTCCCAGAACAATGAAGCTGCAGGAACCAGAGCAGCTTAGAGCACTTTCAAAAGGAAAGGCTAAATCCTAATTTACAGCCTGATCCATAGCTTGTTACCTCCGCTGATTTCTTGGTGCTGGCCTACCGAAAGAATTCCCGTCTTTTCCTCCCCCCTCTCCACCCTCCAAGAGTGAGCCTGAACCTGAATTACAAACAGTTAAACCTGAAGGTCACTTCACAGCAGCGTTCCAACACGCTCCCCCAGGGAGGCTGCAAGGCAACAATAAAACAAAGCCTTCGCAACCACCTGTAATAATCTGCCTGCTCAGCTGGCCATCCGAAAAGTCCTGGTGCCACACAAGGTAGACATTTTTTGCAGCTGGTTTAACATGTACATCGTGCCCAGTTGCCGTCTCGCCTCCTCTTACCTTCACGTTAGTCCGGAGTGCACAATAACATGCAAAGAACATTGCAGTAAATAAGGGGCATATGGGCCGGTGATCAGCTTCTCAGCACAGCGCAAGCCCCACACACACGATCCTGGGCATGTGCTGCTAAGGAGCATCCGTTCCCTCTGTCAGTTTGAAAATGCATTGATCCCTGTTTCCTCTGACTACAAAACGACATGTCTTGAAGGCACTGAGTGAGAGCTCAGAATCTCTTCATTGGCTATATATAGCATTGTGCCCAGTAATTTCAATTAGCTGAGGATTCAGCACCCGAAAGTTAGGACCTCAGTTGCTTTTCCTTCTAGCATTTTAAATCACTGGGTTTGAAAAAAAAAAAAAAAAAAAAAAGGAGGGGGGGAATGAGCTCACCCAGGAAGGAGGGGGAAAGGTGAAGAATTGAAATTTAACCAATGAGTTACTTATATTTCTGAAGAGCCCAAGTGCTGTCCTATTAGATACTTTGCCATGGACTGTACCGGGCTGCCTATAGATGAAGAGGGAACCCTTTCCCCCTTTGGAGCCTAACAGCTCTGCACTACATTCCAGGCTCTCATGGTGCAGTACCCTGTTTGGCAAATACTACAAACCAGCGCAAGCACGCCTCTCTTCCATTCCTCAGTGTGAACAGAGAAGGACCAAAGGTTCACTATCTCACAGAGTCCCCTAAACCCTAAACCTGTCTTTCGGGGGGTGCTCTGCTATTCCAGGGCTGTGAAGTACCACCTCTTACTGCCCTGCCCTAGAATAGCATCAGGTCTACCGTCCAGGGATATTTAAAGTTGTTAGGCTCTCTAACAAGACCATGCATCCCATTGCCCAAAAGCTCTGCCTTGCTGGTAAACGACCCTCAACAACACAGGATGGGAATGGGATGAAACAGGAGATGACTGGACCTCAGAGCAGCGGCAGGAGCTGATGGGAAATGTCCAGCTGGCTCTGGGAGGCAGAGAATGAGAGAAGGAGGGGGAAGAAAAGCTTCTATTTCCATGAATCCATGAGAGGGGCATAATTCATTAAAAACCATTTCAGAGCCTACTGGCTGTTACCAGCCTTGACAGGCAACAGATATTGCAAATTAATTGGATTTTTATTCAGCCAAGAGGACAAGGTCCAATGCAGGTCTCTAAACTCTTTTTTCCCCCCAGCTTTAGGAAGCCCTAATGCTCAGCTAGGATTCTAAAGCTATCTGGCGAAACGCGAGCAGACACAAACAGTTCTCACTGCAGTAAAAATAGTGGGAGGAAAAAGATGGGTGATGTCTTCGCCACCACGGTTCTCACAGCACAGAGAAGAACCGCATCACTCGCAGGAAGGAGCTGCAGTGACTTTTAGGATTTTTCTTTCACATGTTTTGCATAAGCCTCCTCCCTTTCAGAGCCTGCAGCAGTGCTGAGGCTAGGCAGAGTCACTGGGCAGCTCTCCTGGGCAGTGAGGTGAGGATGCTTCAGAGGGCAGGAGGTAATTCGTGGAGAGGCATTAAAGAACTAGGTTGTCTATTTCCCTCTTAATGATGAGCGTTTGGAAAGTGTCGTCACTTCTGACTAAATAGCTATTTTGGTCTGTCATTGTTTGTGGCTTTTTTAGGATGGGGGAAGAAAAGGCAATCTTGGCTTAAGCTGGAGATTGTTTAGCAAATGAGAGAGAAGGGAGCCACTTAATTCGATTCCCAGCTCTGTCTGTCATAGTAGGCTAGGTAATTACAAACTGTAAGTACTTGTACCATAACTGTGACTTCCAGGGCAGTAGGAAAACAACATGGACGCCCAGGTCCTATCATTCAACAACTTTTATTAATGGCTCTAAAAGCAGAAGCTGTCGTTTCTGTTCCTAACGCCTCCCTCTCCAGAGGTCATAGCAGGTTACCTCTCCTGTAGCTCTCCCAGTAAGTGAAGACAAACACCGCCACTGGATGCTGTGGGAAATGGGGAGGATTTAAAACTGCCTGTCTCCACTAGGGTTCAGAAGATTCTCAGGAAATATTTTTTTTTCAATCAATGAATGTGCTGTTAAGTAATTCTTTTTTAATAAGGAATTGGGATAAAAATGCACTTTGCATATTTTTATTGCTGTTTTGCTGGCCTCTAGACTTTTGGATACCTCAGGACAAGAAGAACAAAGGGAAGAGACAGATGTTCCAAACTCAGAGATGCACACTGGTAGGGAACAGACAAAAGTGAAGTCAGGAAGGACTTGGATAGGGCTTCTTTTACAGCTTTGAAGTGTGTACATTCCAAAGGAAGACTTAAGGCCTTAAGACCTACTTAAAACTCTCAAGTGGGCTTACCTATCTCAAAGAATCCCAATGCAGTTTGGGCTATATCCCTGCAGAACTACTGCCTAGTTTCAGTAAATAAAGATAATGACCACCTTCCTTATTTTTTTACTTGTAGGAAATGAAGCATTAACAAGGATCACAGTGTCCATTAGAAGTGTTCTGTATTAAGGGACTGAGAGATGTCTCAGGTTGTAAACATTGTAGCCAAACCTAACCACGTGAGTTCAATTCCTAAGACAACAGGGTAGAAAAGAGAAAGAGAAACTCCTGTAAGTTATCCAACAAACACCTGCACATGCGCACACACACGCACACACACACACCATGACACACATGTTATAGAGGCCATAGCATACCTCCCCACAACATACAAACACAGTAAAAAGTATAATTTTAAAAGTGAGTCCTCCATTTTCAGTCCAAAGCTGTATTACGGTAGTATATCCAAAGAAGAGCAACGCTGACAACCGTAAAAAGAAATTTCTAACAGGCTACATAGCTTTGGAGGGCACAGAGTAAATCTATGTTCCAAAACAAGTGAGAAATCCCAGAAAATCTCATCCATACCAAATCTTTAGCCATGTGAAATATGGGGCAATGTGTTACTCATAATTTAGTTGAGGACATTAAAAATGAACCAAACCAGTAAAACCCTAGTTGAAACAATGAGTTGAGTATAAAAACATAATAGAAGAAAACATAGTTTTGGTTTTGTATACTATTGAAGAAAGGACTGAAGTTATACTAGAATAGATAATTATGATTATGCAAAAATATAAACATTCTGCTTTGGTGAATTATATACAATAGCAAACAAAAAATTAGCAAAATATGTGCAGCATATTATATTAGAAATCCCTTAAAGGAACTTTCATAATTCACTAAGGATAAAATAAATTTTTAAAAGTTATAATGAATGAAAAAGTAATAATTTACACATGATTATAAACATATTAAAAACATCCCAACTCTTATTTAAGGAACAGTATAAAAATTTTAAAAAATCATTATTGATTTATTTTGTTTTCTGAGACCAGGTTTTTCTGTATATGTAGCCCTGGCTGTCCTGGAACTTGGCCTGTTTTGGGAGCATAGCGGGGATACTTGTACCCATAGATCTCCAGAGAAACCAGGAATGTTAAACACTCAGGATTGTCTTTCCAATGGGAAAAATGAAAAGCTAGTTTCTCTACTCAGAAAGCTGAGAATTGGAAGTGATTAACAGCCGAGTGATCTGTGTCCCGTATTGGTTCAGACCATATAAGCTCTTACAGCCAAGACCTGAGCTGGCTAGCAATCTAAACGACCCTCATAGCCAATGGCTCCCCCAACCTCCCCACCCAGGACCAGGGGTGGTTAACAGCACAAATGGTCTCTATTTGTATGACTGGGTCTTAGGCCACACATGTGACCCTTAATATAGTACAGGGTGTGTATCTCTAGAACCCATCTTATTTGATGAAGGAACCAGACCTTAAACTGAGTTTCAATGAAATTATACTTCCTTGTGCAAAGGGGATTGAATTACACCAGGAAACTATTTCCAAACTCTCCTGGACTTAAATACCTGCTATTAGAATCTCTGACGTCTGACCCAGGTTGACGAAATCAGTCTGCACCAGGTTTTCATTCTTATCTCTCCATGTGGTGTTCTCCCATGAATGTCACAAGCAGAGGCCCCCTCATCCCTGTAGACAAGACTGGCCTCAAACTCAGAGATTCACCTGCCTCTGCCTCCCAAGTGCTGGCAAAAAAGGAGTGTGCCACCACTGCCTGCCTTAGAAAATTTGTTTTAAAATTTGTTGATTCTTTCAGTGTAGTAAGAGTATGACCTAAAAACACAGAGTGAAATTCAAAACTCAAAAATCTAATAAAAATGTTTAAAAAAGAAACAAAGAATTCAAATGCAACCCAGGTGTGTGTGTGTGTGTGTGTGTGTGTGTGTGTGTGTGTGTATGTGTGTGCAATGTATGTCTGTTATGGTGTTGTTTTAGTGATATATGTATTTGTTCACATAGAAACCAACATGTTGTGGGAAAATGCCCATACATGTGTATCTGCATGTGTGTATCAGATGTCAATGCCAGGTACCTTTCTCAAATTCTCTTTATTTTGTTTATTTGTTTACTTACTTACTTATTTATTAGAGGTAGGTTGTTTCAAAGAGCCTGGCAGTCCACAATGGGAGTAGTCTAGCTGGCCTCAACAGCTTCTTCAGCTCTGGGATTAGAGGACTGTGGGTACTGGGGATCTGAACTTAAATCCCCATGCATTTGATGCAAACACTTTACCAATTGCGCCATAGTTCTAGACCCTGGTTTGAAGCTTTAACAAGTCTTTAAATTATAACTTGAGGACTAGAGAGATGGCTCAGCACTGCTGCTCTTGCTAGGGACCTGAGCTTGGTACCCAGAACCAATACTAGAGGTAGGAGAGTTGGCAACCAACTGTAACCCTAACTCCAAGGGATATAATGACCTCCTCTGGCCTCTGTGAACACATGTATACACATGTGTGCATGCATGTGCACACACATAGACGTGCGCACACACACACACATCCAGTTAAAACTAAAATGACGCTTACAATAGTGAATATCTGTAAAAGAAAATAACATACAGCAGTATGAGGGTGTAGTTTGTTAGAACTATAACAGCAGTAGTGGTTACAGTTAATATTTACAAATAATTTTTACTGATGGGTACCATTTCCCTTATCTGTAAAATTAGGATGATGGGTGACTTTGTTCCTTTTTATGCATAGTTATGATGACTTTTGCTTCCTTAAAATGGGATTAATTAGGTAAGTATGAATACTAGATGGTCACTAGGCTATAATCCAAACCAATTAGATGAAATCTCTGCAGTGGCTTCCAGGGTTTAGCATTTTACAAAGTTTCCTATTTGGCTCCAATGTGGCACTAAAGTTACAATCACTGTCTTAGGTCAGGGTTCATCAGCAAAACCATTTGGTAAAGGAAAGGGCACTAAATATCTCAGGTTTGTACAACACGTAATCTGTCCATGACTATAAAATACTGATGTTCTCACAGCAAAGCAGCCTGTGAGAATCCCTATGAGATGGGCAGTGCATAATCCATTGCTCCAAAACTTCATTAATACACATTAAATTTTGAATTACATACCATGTCCTATCATCGCCTGATTCCTGGTGCAAATAAAACAATTCTTAGTAGAAGTTCAACCTTCCATGACAGAAGCCAATGAGCAAGGGGCTATGTAGACACAGCCCTATCTTGTCCTTCTTCTAAGCAGCCTTTGGGCTTCAAGTCACAAAAAGGAAAGAAAACAAACCTGGGCTTAAATCTATTTTCTGTCACTTCACAACTGTGTGACCTTGTGCTGGTTACATAACCCCTCTCTGCCACCGAGTATTCCTTTGCCAAATAAAGATTGCAAACCTACTTCACGGGAATGTTGTAAGAGCTAAAATAAATAAGGTGTGCAAACCTTGCCTTCCTACCTAGAGCAGAGTCAGTTTAATCACTGGTAATTTGTAGTGTAATGAAGGCTGGATGATAGGGAGATGGAGGTAAATAAGCAACACCTTTTTACTATTAATACGATTCTGCATCCTTTGGGAGTCGTGTGGCCATTCAACACTTCTGTAGGACTTCTAAGCTGGTTCTGAAGGGATATCAAGAAGTCCACTTATATACCCTGAACTGTCCCGCTGGCACTGGGCTTTCTTAAGTCTTCCTTGGAAATTTATAGAAAAAATAATAATAACTAATTTACAGGATATAAGGCATATCAAATCATATGATAATTCTTTGGGAAGGCATCTCTAAAAGTAGAAGAGATTGCATTACAAATACCTTGACATAACAAGGAAAAGTGGGGTCTCTCTGACGTCTTCTTATCTTTAAAAAAGATTACACATTTATATGTGTAAGCTGGAAACATATCTGTATTTGTGTTACTTTTTTTTTTACATTACTTTACAGGCTTTAACATTTAATACATCATAAAGAACACACAATAATGAGCCTGCATCCTCTGCTATGTGCTCCACTGGGCATGCTAGGGTATTCTTGCCTCATTTCACAAATTGATTCTTGATTCTCAAGACAGTATTGAGAATATTATGACCCTGTATGTCCAGTAAAGAAGGTTTACACTGCGCTTAGGTAAAAGTTTTTAGATGCAAATAGAAGTGACAGTTTCATCCCATATACATTTTTGCTTATGTCTAAAAATTAGACTTTAAAACTAGACTATGATTAATTAGTATTTATCATTGTCCCCATTCATCTTCAACTACTAAAATGCACAAAGAAGAAGCAAAAGGCGGTGTGATCTGCAAACGCTACCTTCTTCCCAAACCTAGCTACCATTTATCCTAATTCTAGCCTGGGGTGATTAATTATGAGCAAACACGAAATGAAAGCAACACAATTATTAGTGGAAATACTTCAAATTATTTAAGATTTGCCTAACGAGCAATCAATCCAAGATAGAGGTAAATTATAAATATACATATAAGTATAATCTTTTATGAGGTTTGCCATTTCTTGAAGTATTCCCAAAGTAAAATTGAACATATTCAAAATTGTAGTTTGATACAAAACTTATAAACAAACAGACTGAATTTCCTTTGAGTGTTAATAAAGACTGACTCAAATTCATGCATGAGACATAAAATAACATTGTCTATAAGTGGTAGAAATTTTTAAATTGCACATTAAAAATACAGAAATACATCAAAAATGATTTTAGACAATTGATAGTGTCTTTAAAACTCCCCTCAGAGTCATATCAAAAAAGCAATTCAATTTGAGAGCCTAGATCAGTGATCTCAACGTGTTGGTCTTGAACTTCTTGAAGGATAAATGACCCGTTCTCAGGGATAACATATCAGATCTCCTGCATATCAGACACTTCTATTACAATTCATAACACTAGCAAAATTACAGTTATGAAATAGTAATGAAAATAATTTTATGACGGGGGGGTCACCACAACATGAGGAACTTTGTTAAAGGGTCAGAGCATTACAAAGGTTGAAAACCACTGACCTAGATACTCCAGCAGCCAACGGCCAGACCACATACAGCCTAGCAACACAATCTGCAGCAGGTAACCACAAGTGTCCAAGATTTAAGAAAAAGTATCCATCGTTCCCCTTTTATTTTGGCCTTTGTTTCTAATCAGGACAAGGTCTCCCCAAAGTAATCATAGGTTGTTTGCTTCTTAGCAGCCTGTTTGTGGCTTTATCAAGCCAAAAGTGCTCACATCGGAATAGGCCTGAGGATTTTCTCCATTCCCGTCTGTCGGGTGCTGCACCCATAAAGTCTCGCCAACATGGCTGCCTAAACATGATCTGAAAAAGGATGAGACCAATAGAAAAGCCCATGAGGTCTCAACTCCACATGAGGAGCTACAGAGAACTAAGAAATGCCAGGGAGATGAAGAGTCTTCCTCAGGGAACATCACACCAGTCAGTTGTCCACTGACAAAAGGCCAGCCCCCAAAACATACATACATGTAACATTCTACAGACTGAGTGGGTTATGTTAGGAATATATGTGTATATTCATATATGCATGTAATAAAAAAGAGGCTATGAATTTGAAAGAGAGGAAAGAGTGGTTTCTGAGAAGTTTTAGAGGGAGAAATAGGAAAAGTGAAAAATTGTAATTAAGCCATAATCTAAAAAATAAAATACAATAAAATGTAAATATTTTTTCTCTATCCCCTACCTACTTTTGAGTCCCTGAAAAATCAAACTGATGCTGGCTCCCTTTCTATATAAAAAATCCTTAGTGAAGAGCCCATATTTCTGAGATCATCTTTGTTTACTTTTTGCAAATATTTACAGAAACTGGGCATCGGTGTTGAGGACCATTAATCTCAGTTTATCAGGATTAATGCTATGCTTCGCCCATTGCTTTAGTATAATTAGCAGCATAGCCCTTTCCTCTGAAAACTATCTTTATTTGAAATAAATTGCACAGATACTGTGATGTTAAGTAAATTTGTTCATTAGATAAAGGAATTAGCCGACAAACTGGTGTTAAGTCACTTGGCCTGAAGCAGGAATAAGAGACAATAAAAAGTGAAAAGGGGAACTAGACACTAACTTTCTTCCTCTCTGTTCCTGAAGTCAACTGCCAGGTTAGCTGGGAAAAAAAAAAAAAAAAAAAAAAAGTGTTCCTCTATAGTAAACAAGAGATGGGATTTGTGGTGGTATAGTCTTCCCCTCAAGGCATTCTTGACATCCCTGCAGGATGCAGGAGTTCCCAGGCCACATTCCTCTCCATTCCAGAAGACCTTCCCAGCTAGGGCTAACTTCCATTGTGTTCCCATTGTCCTTTCTCTCTCTGCTATGTGGTAGGGCACTCTCCATAATTTCAGACTTAGAATATTCACTCTGGCCTCTTGTCTTTGAAAGCAATTCACTGTTGCCTCCTTTGGTACAATCCCCTATGTGTAGAAAGACAAACCATGATGTAGGCAAACATGAAGATAGACAGGAAGGGCAAAGACAGCAAAAAGGGGGTGGGCTTGATTGAGTCAGTCATGAATAAGAATTCTTCAGTTTGATAATCTCAAATGTTCCATTTTCAAATGAAAATGTAAATTTTATCACTTAAACTTTTAGCTCACATGAATACAGTGCTTTCCCCCAAAGTGTGGTATATAGAGAGTAGGGTAACTTGAATTCAGGGACTACAAAATCAGAAACAAAGAGCCTTAGCCTGGAAGAGTCTATCAAGATGCTAGAGACAACTCCTCTTCAACACACCAATATATAACTAGCCAGACACTTGCCAGGTACAATATATACACTGTGACCTTGAAAAGTTATATAATTTTTTCTGAGCTTCAAAAAATTAAAATTACATTGTAGGATTGCAGTGCAATTTAAATGAAATGGAATATAGAAAATCAAAGTAGATGGTTGCTACATAGTATATGTTAGCTAAAAATTACTGCTATTGTGTTTATCCGTTGTTACCTCAAAGGTCATATCCAAGGGGACATACTGAAGAAATCTTCTGCTAAGCGCCTCCAACTAATATATTCTGATTATTTACACTTAGATGGATCTCAAACTAGAGAACAACCTGCTCAGCTGTCACTCACAGTTACGCGTTTTTAAGGTTAGCAGCATCTGCACTGCGCTAAGAAAATACTTGATCTCTGGAAGATTTCATACGACTTTTCCCCATTGTTCTAACAACTTTTAATTCCAAGAAGATTAATAAAGAAAAGTCTCTGGCTGCCTGTGGGCGGCACTTAATTCTAAGACCTCGTCAGAGCAAATTTGGTTATTTCAGTCTTATTACTAGAAAAGTAAAAGAAGATCACTTGAAGCAGACGTGACACAGACCTCCTGCTCCTTCTTATACGGTGACAAAAATCTTGAATGACAAACAGACTTCCTGAGAGACGAGCTGACTTATTCTATTTATGAACATATCCGGATGTACTCTAAACACTTGGCTATCTGGAAGCACCGATGGCAGATCTTTGTTGAGCTCTACTATGCACCGCTTCTGCCAAGCACTATAACAAGCACTGAGCATACAAGGTGAACAAGCAGTTACTGGTCTTCCTTTGCCAAGCGATCTGTTTCCCTATTGCTCACTCTCCTAGATTGACAATGTACACACTGATCCCACAAGGTCATATATGTGAATATATATAAACACATATGTGCAGAGTATACACGTCAATCTAGATGGATGAGCATAATTCCCAGGAATGTTTGAAAGGAAAAATAATAAAATTCATATTATTAAAAGAAAAGATGGCACATAATGTCTATGGGGCACTATCTCTTTATGTATTTAATAATTGACTTTAAATCTAACTTGATTTTGCCTCACTGAGCTCATACTTAAAGAAGGCTATGAGAAGACATGATCTCTCTATTTCCATACGAGCAGGGGAGGCATGAAGGACACCTTGGTGATTAGTGTGGTTTAGTGGTTAGCCTGTCTTTGCCCAGAGCACATCTGCATTAAACCTTGCATATGCAAACAGTAAAGGGCTGACACGTAAGGAAATATGTTTCTATTTACAATGCTCGCTCCATCCCATTTGCAAGGACTCATTATGTGCGAGAAACCATGCTGAGCGTTTTCTAAGTATTATCTCTAATCCTTACACTAACCCTATGTGGTAAGAATTATCTTCATTTTAAAGAAGAAAAATGCAAGTTTGGATGACCTCAGAGCCCTGATATGCTATGTTAAGCTTTGAACTTCATGCAGAGGGCATGGTTAAATTCAGGATAAAAGTACTTACTTTATAGAGCTTTTGGGGTGAGTAAATGAAGTAAAACACACCGCAGACGTCTTCATCATCAAGATAGGAATTAATTGTCTGCATCAGAGAATAAATGTAAGTAAAATATCTAATGCTTACTTGCCTTCCCTGTTACAAGTTATATGTATAGGTCCGTGTGTGTGTGTGTGTGTGTGTGTGTGTGTGAGAGAGAGAGAGAGAGAGAAAGAGAGAGAGAGATGGCTATTCTGGGTTCTCACCTCAACTATATCTGTAATTAACTAAAACCCTGTGGGGATTATTCATGATCAAATAATTTGAAATGGGACGATACACTGAAAACCATGACCATACCTTCCAGTGGCAGCCTAGATGAAGGACAAGGAAGAAGGAAGTTTTTGCTCTTTGCCTTCTTACCCTCACTCTCACTGGCAATGCCATCCCTGGCATCAGAGCTTACTTTTTCCTGGTATATGCTCAAGAACAGCTGACTGAGCAACGACTGGATTCTTGACCTTTCCATTGGGACACAGCCATTGTTAGAATAGTTGGACCATAACCTGTAAACTATGTATCTAAATTCATTCTGTCATTTCTGCTTCTTGAGAGGAGCCTAATACAATATAGGTCCAGTTTTCAGATTCAGAATCGTACAAATAATAGGCAAAATATATGCAGCTCATCTTGGAGAAGGGAGATTCTTCTGAATTAAATATACTTAAATTGAATAAATGCATACCTGAATCAACTTTTATTCTGTCTCCACTAAAGATTTTATGACTGAAGTGTAACTGCTCCATCTCTTAAGAATGCTTGACTGAGCTTTCCTTACTGTTAACCAGTCACTGAAGAGTCCACTCAGGAAGCCGCATAATTATAAGTTGTCTCCTGAGCATTCATTGCCCACAGGTGGTAACCTTAAAAAGCTTACAAGGGATCCTTTTGGAATAAACAAATTAACAATCAAATGTCTTTCTTTTCGCTCAGGGTAGCAGTCCAATTACATTTACTTCTTTCCCAAAGTACCTTTTATCAGTCATTAAGTATCCAGAAAATTCTAAGAGGTAAAATAAGTCAGCATTTCTAATGACTCCAACAGCATGCTCTTTGACTTGGTCTGGACAACCAAAACCAGAAGTTTATTGAGTTCCAAATTTTACCCAGAATGGAATGCTTCCATGTAACATAAAAAAAGATTGGCTACAAAGTGAAGGATTTGTGCCTGGCTCGTTACTTGCAATTTGCCAAGATTAAAAACATGTATCAGGAGTGAGTGTGATCAATGGATGAGAAGTTAGGTTTAAAGTTTTATCCACCACACAATAGTGTTTATAAGTGAGGAGTCTCGGACCAAACAATTGAACAGATACACGAGAGCTCTATCATTCGGTCCTCTAACCTGAAAGCAATCCACACTAAAACACATTTTCCTATTTGTGTGTCTAACTATTCTAAATTTAAATTCAAGAACCTCCAAGGCCTTCCATGAGCTGGACCTTCTCGGCCTTTCCAGCTTCATTTCCACTGTGCTCTTGGTTCTCAGAGGTTAATCCTCCCCCCCCCCCCCCCAAAAAAAAAACCACATTCTAGCTTGCGTGTTTGGTCTCATGAAGCCTTACATTTTCAACTCCCTTGCTGCTGAGCTGGCTTCATCGCCTTTTAACTGAACTATCATAATACCATACTGAGCTTCCTGACTGTTCTCTCTGCATCTCTACATTGCCTCTGCATTTATCCCTTCAGGAATATTCAGGAATATTCAGGAAACAGCCCACAAATCACAATCCCAGGGAATTTAGACAACAATGAGGACACTAAGAGAGACATACATAGATCTAATCTACATGGGAAGTAGAAAAAGACAAGATCTCCTAAAAAAAACTGGGAGCATGGGGACCTTGGGGGAGGGCTGAAGGGGAGGGGAGAGGAAGGGAGGGGAACAGAGAAAATGTAGAGCTCAATAAAAATCAATAAATTAAAAAAGGGAAACACATCTGGTCCTGACATTTTCAAAGAACAGTTTGGATGTTCCTCTATTTACCCTGTTACCTGTTGATTAAGAACTGAATGCTTCCTAGGACTTTGGTGGTCACTTGGATCATTATTCATGAGTCATTTATTCTGCTCAGTAACCAAAGACACAGTCATGACTAAAGTTTTCTGGATGAGTAACTTTCATACTTCCAGTTGGCTGCTGTAGTTATCTGTGTCCATATTTTCCCTCCTTCTTTTCTTACTAACCACTTCCTTTTTATCATTCTCCTACGATGTCACGCTGAGAGAGGCATTAAGGATTAGCCAAAATGAACACGTTTATCTTTAAAATATCTAATTTGCATTCCAGCTCATTCACATTTTAGCTTTGTGGTTATGGACAAAATGCTTAATTCTTTTGATTCTTATTCACTTCCTGAGTGAAATGGATGTGATGATCCCTGGTTTTCACGGCAGCACTGAATATTAAGATAATAGAAATGTAAGCACCTAGTACAAAGTAGCCATTGTTCCTAACAGTCGGGCTCCAGGCTCCTTTATTTCCTATATTGAAGGACATAAATGTTCTACAATGCAGACATAATTAAGCCACTCCTTTTCCTAAAGTTCTTGACTGTGCTCCCACTCCTGGACTTCCTGAGTGTGTTCCCTCTCCCGGAGTTCCTGAGTGTGCTCCCCCTCCTGGAGTTCCTGAGTGTGCTCCCCCCTCCCTGAGTTCCTTCTCCCAGATGCCTTGAGAGTGCTCCTACTCCAGAAGAGATAGCCTCCTTGTTTCCTAACACTACCTTTAGTTCTAATCATTGCCTTTCATTCTAATAAAATGAAGTACTGCAATTTTCACAGCTACCAAATTATCTCTCACTTTGGCGATTAGTCTGTTTTCTATTCTGTGAACAATGTATTCTAACCTGCCTCTCTGCAAACGTAGTCTCCATAAAGTATAACCACACTTCTTTTCCACACAATGTTTTTATTCTTCCTCCCACTATGAGAGTCATGTCCTGTGTCAGTCATGGTCATTGTGGATCTCTACAGTCACACCGATAGAACTGTCCCCTTTAGCTCCCTGCTTACTGCAGCCCTATGACACCCACTGGAATACTGTTTCCCTGGACCCTAAGCAGTGCCTTCTTCTTTCCCTTTGATCTGTGTGCTTCCTGTGATGAAATCCAGGGAGATCAATGAGCAGAGGTGAAGGGAGTCATTTTAGAAGACAAAAGTGCCCCTCATCGGGACCGTGAAGAATGGGAAGTTCCCTGTCAAGGCAAACAGTGCACAGAGTAATGATTTGATTCCTTTCTGTTTCATTGAACCAATATTTATCTAGCACTTTCTTTGGACAAGGTTTGTTCTAGCAGCATATCGTACACTGAAGACAGTGGAGAAATGGGCCTTTTTGAGAGGCAGTTATGGGCAGGAACTAAAATTGATCATATTTTGGTGGAGAATGATTATAAGAGTGAGATAGTCCCATTGGATGCTACTGTAGTCTACTTCAAGCACCGGGGAGACATAAACTTTTTGAGACTTCCTTTCCTTATTTACTTTCTTGCTTATCTGTCTACCAACTGGAATTTTAGTTCCTTGTTGGTTCAAGTATTATTTTTTCTACCACCATGAACCTAGCACTCAGAATATCATCAAGCACAGGAAATGCTTGCTTGATAAACATATGCTAGACTGTGCTAAATCATTTGCATAATCCATAGAGTTTATTGGTTCACATGCCTGTTCTCTTCACTCAACAAACATGGCAAGCATTTTCTCTAGAGGGCCAGTTAGTAAATTTTTACTTCTTTTTTCTCTTTTGTAAGCCTCAAGATCTCTAATACAACCATTTAACTCTGCCATTGGAACAAGACAACATTCACAGACAATATACAAATATGTGGACAGGACTGGATCATGAGAAACATTTGGTTACAGACGGTGAGATGGCTCAGTGGTTAAGGGACTTGCCATCAAGCCTGATATCTGAGTTAACATCTTCAAGACCCGCATAGTAGAAACAACTCCCCTAAGTTGCTCTCTGACTTCCATCCATGTGCTATGATATGAGTATGTGCTTATGCACATGTGCACACACACATTTGTAGAAGGCCGCAACCATACTCTCCACCATAGATGGCGCTGCACCGCCAGGTGAGCTAGAAAGCTCACACGTGTTGGTAACTTTCCACTACTCCCAAGGTATCACCTGGGACTGGGAGCAGTTGACCAATCCAAGAGTGACACGTCCGAAGCAGGGTCTGTTTCCTATATAAGGGATGGGTTCCATCATATCTGGGTCTCCGCCATGTGGCTTATGCTCTAGCTCCCAAGAGACATAAAGCTTTTCTGCAGAAGAATCCTGTGTCCCGCGTGGTTCTTGCAGGCGAGACGGTAGCGCGGGGCATCTGGTGCCGAAACCCGGGAAGAACTTTGCACCGCCGGAGACCCCTTGGACACAAGGAGGATTCAGAACTGCAGGCATGCATGCTTAGAGAGGTACGCTCTAAAGTCCAGAGAGCATATCAGAAACTGAGCAGCAGTGGGAGGTTGTGCACGCGCACTCAGATAAGTTAAAAAGGACCCCCCAATGATTCTAAGAAAGTAAAAATGGGGGAGAAGGCTGATTTACAAGGTCAAAAGCTTTATGTTATGTTGTTCATGTTGTTTTTTATGTACTGGACAGGAGAAAGATATTTGAATTTAGGAACTGCTAAAAAAGGTAGTTTAAATTTAAAACATGGGCTTAAGAATATGATGTTTTGGAGGAGAGGTTCTGTTTTCGCCTCCACGGAGGATGGGAGCCTAAATATGTGCTTGAGATCCACGTGGTTTGAATCACCGAGACCTCCTGAAATGTTATAGTGTTTACCCCTAAAATACAGCGGCCCAATTCAGCAGGAAGCAGTCAAAGAGACTAACGGCGCCCAAATTCCCTAAAAGATTAAATGAGGTCCTTTCAATGATTGCAGAGCAGCAAGCCTGCTTCTCTGAGTTCTGCTTTGCTCCCTACGCCGGTTTGGGCTCGGAGTGGGTGCAGCTGGGGCTGGAGGGCAGCTGGAGCGGAGCTTTGCTCTATGGCTATGGTGGGAGGCACGTTGCGCCGGCTCGGTTGGTGCCTGGCCTGGAGGATGTCATGGCGGTGCCGGGAGTGAGAGCGGTGCCACAGGCAGCCGGGCCAGAAGGCTTACAATGTACCTAAAACTGTGCTGGTCTCTGAGACTAAAATGGCTATGGTTCCATTTGGCTATGCTAAACGATGCTGACTTCAGGCAGGGCTGGTCGTAATTATCATAATAAAAGCGCAATTAAGGTTTAGACGCAGTAAACAGGCAGTACCGTATTACATCTACATAGTGCGACTTAAGTTTTTAAGAACTGCTTAGCATTTTAAGAACTCAAGTCCTCCTAAAAGATTGCTGTGTATACGATTGGCTTGTCTGGTGTTTCAGGATCCGCAGGGAGGTGGATGCGAAGGGCCCTTGGATTTTGGGGTGATTGGGTCGTTGGCTGGATCTGTGAGAGTTTACAGCCGCTTTTGCTGTGGCACAGGTGTTGAGAGTTGGCTAGTAGGAAAGCGGTCCTGGTCGCCGCCTCTCCCATCAGCCCCTTGAGCCGCAGCGGCTCTGGCACGGACCTTGAGATGTTGCCACCTGTGCCTCCTCGGTCTGGGTGTCGGCTCCCGCCACACTCCCCCACCAACACAGCCGCAGAGGACTGGGCTGGCCCCGCAGGAAAGGCGGGCGGCGCCTGGGGGTGGAGCCGCCACTTCCTGGCCTGGGACACGGGGATCCGCGCAGCGAGCAGGCCCAGGGCCGCGCACAGCCCTTGGATGGCGGGCGGGCTCTGGAGCCCGAGGCCACCGTACCGACAAAAAATACGGGAGCCAATAAATCTTAAATCTAATATCAACAAACAGGGCCTGGGTTTTTCCTAGGCGCCACTGGGGCAGCACGGCCTATATCATGAAAAACAAAGACCCTCAATCAGTTATCTACCACAGTGGCTACAGCCCTGGATCAGCAGGCTACCATAGATACATCTATTAGAGGTGGAATAATGGTTCTTAATTAAATAATTGACCTAGTACAAGAACAGGTGGATATCTTATGGCAGCTTGCCCAATTGGGCTATGAATGGAAAACTCCAGCCTTATGTGTGACCAGTGTAGCATATAAGAACTTTATAAAAGTGGCTAACTTGTCCCGAGAATTGTCTTTGTATCTTGCAGGAGAATTTTGATGATTTGCTGTCCTCCTTGAGACGGTTCATCGTGACAATCAACTCCACGCGAGTGGACATAAGCTTGGCCGAAGAATTCCAGTCCTGGATTGTGTCCTTCATCCCCTACTTCAAAGAATGGGTGGGGGTGGAAGTGTTTTGGAACAGTCCTATGCTATGGAATAGTGTTTCTCCTCTGGATGGTCTGCTGACTCTAATCCCAAAGCCATAGGGATAAAATGGTTATTGCACAGCGCTGGCTGCCCTGGAATAGGGAGCCTCTACTGATATGTGGCTATCTATGTTAAAGCAGTAAGGTTTAAGCCAACCAGCTCCTGCACCCCTAGGACTGTGGTCCATGGCACAGGGTGGAGTGCTTGGCTTAGCTAGCCCTGAAGGTTGTCGAGCTGAAGAGCATCGCACAGAGAATGGCCCTCTCTGAGAGATAAGTCGCCCTGCATAAGGGTTTCCTGCCGTATATTTCCCTTTCCCAGAAAAATGGCAGAGGGCAGACCGGATAAGTTCCAGGTGTCATGAGCCTAGGGGCAGATTCCGTGTAAGCCCATTTTAATGTTTCTATTTTGGGAAGTGCGACCTCTATCTTTACCTTTTGAGGGAGTTGCCTTTCTGCAAAGAAGTAAAATTAGGGGGAGATGTAGAAGGCCGCAACCACACTCTCCACCATAGATGGCGCTGCACCGCCAGGTGAGCTAGAAAGCTCACACGTGTTGGTAACTTTCCACTACTCCCAAGGTATCACCTGGGACTGGGAGCAGTTGACCAATCCAAGAGTGACACGTCCGAAGCAGGGTCTGTTTCCTATATAAGGGATGGGTTCCATCATATCTGGGTCTCCGCCATGTGGCTTATGCTCTAGCTCCCAAGAGACATAAAGCTTTTCTGCAGAAGAATCCTGTGTCCCGCGTGGTTCTTGCAGGCGAGACGGTAGCGTGGGGCACACATTAAAGTATTTAACAAACAGACAAGCTTGATTTAGCCTATGGACTGAGTTTGCCTATCTTCACCCTAGATACTATGTTTCTTAAGGGAAAGTAATTACTCATCATGCACTGCAATGCCCAGCACCTAAGAGCTGCTCAGTGAGAAAACTGTGCGCATTTGCTGTGCTCAGTGCTCTAAACGCTTTTCAAGTGCTTGAGTGCTTATTCCTCACGGCAGGCTCTATGTGGTTGGCTTTACTTTCTTTATTCACAGATGAGAAACATTTAGACCATACACATTAAGTGACTGACCTGAGCTTACGTGGTGGGTAAGCGGTGGAGCAGGGAATGTGAAAGTTGGAGGCCATTTGATTTGAGCCCGTGGTCCCCTTATACAGCTTGTTAATAAATGAGAATAGCATATCTTGATAGCTCTGAGCTTAGGAGCTTAGCCTTACACAGCACCTCTCAAAGTGCTTTAGAGAACAAGTGCCCCCAGCACATTTACATGATAGTTGAGGTTTCTGACAATTCTAAAAGATCGCAATAATAAAAAAAACTATATCGAAAGCCTAAAAGTCATTTGCCTTTTCAAGTTAGTGGCTGATGACTGTAAGAGGTCTATTCATTTTCCTCCATCCATGTTGGCAGGCTGGCTATTGTAGTCTTTGCAGGTCTAGTGCAGCGCTACTGCTGAAAGGTCATAGTTACATCACTGCCTTGTCCAGATTAAAAACCAACCAAACAAACAACAACAACAACCCTACAGCAGTCATACTGATCCTCAGACTCTTTCTTCTTGGATAGCCCCTGAGTATTAAATATAGGGATTTTTTATAGACATCTAACCTGGGCATCCCACGGCTACTTATTATCTGCTTTTTGAGAAGTTGTGTTTCTATGTAATAGTCAATCTATTATTAAATGTTAAATGGAACTTGTTTGGAGAGCTATGAGAGCTGCGCTTACACGTGAGTACATGCATGAGTATTGAGGGAGCACACAGAAGCAAGAATGGGGTGGCAGATTCTCCTCTATGACCCTCCCAGACAGGGGTTCTTGTTACATTTATACTAATAGGCATGAGTTCCCTCCAACTGAGTGGGACTCCTGTCCAATTAGGAAGTTCTTGTCCCCACCCCCAAGACATTTGTGCCACTATGGTGTTCTTGGAGATACCTTCCCAAGACATCTGTGCAACTATGGCATAGATACCGTCTTGATAATGTCCTCATTTTAGTTCCCAGGATTTACAGTTAGGGAAGGCAGGTGGCCACTTCTCTCCTTTCCAAACTTATGTAGCAACTTCTGACACTGAGAGCTCACTCTGAAGACAGAGGGATCAGCTCAGGCCCAGCTGATTCCCCCGAGTCGCTGACTGAAGCACATGGTGTCTTTAGCAGTAGGGTCTTACCTTGATGGTCTAGCAGGCAACCCAAAGCAATGGCAGTATCTTATATTGTTTGAATGTTCTCTTGAAAATGTACCTCATATCAGATGAACTGAAGTATTCTCTGTCTTTTATTAATATGTGTGTGTGTGTGTGTGTGTGTGACATACTCTATATAGCTCCTGAGGACATATCCCATTATGGGGAGTAAACACACTGAAATTATAAATGCATATACACATGTAAATATATAATATGTGTAATTATAAGTAAGCTTGTAAAATTGGCTTTCCCATACTTTCTTAGTGTTATTTATCGCTCTTCCTTTCTTATCCCTCTGTACAGCCCTCCTTCCCAAACACGGTTAATTACACCTCACATTTTCCTTCCTTCCTCTCCATAGCACCTGTATCTAGGATCCATAAATAATGGAGAATTTGTAGCATATGTCTTTCTGGGTTTGAGTTGTACTAGGCATTGTATTATCTTCTTGTTCCATGCATTTAACTGTGAATGTCATGATTTCATTTTCCTTCCCATTTAAGTAGGATTTCACAAGGCCCCATCCATAGATGAAGGGTTATAGGCAGTCAATGACCTCTGAGGGAAGATGAACCAGTAGAACCAATTGTCTGTTTGCTCATTTGCCATTTCGAGATGAAACCCCAATCCTAAGTGGGTCAGTCCCAAACACATGCAAGAGCAAAACTAATTGGACACAGTGAGTGATTCATAGTTGCTTTTATGCACACAAATATGCACATATATATGCATATATCATGTATGTTTAAAAAACAGATATAGGAAAAGTCAGGAATTCAGCAGGGGGTGGTTGAGATGGCAAGACAGAAAGTGGAGGTGGAAATTGTGCAAACACATTAAACTCATATGTAATACTATCAAATGAAAAAATAGCAATAAAAATGTATTCAAATAGTTTTATAATGGAGCTAAATTATTGCTGCTTTTAATTTAAGAAACACCAAGTTGACATTTGCTTAGGATCTACTCTGTGTCAAACACTGTTCTAGGTAACTCACATACATATTAACCAATTGCATACAAATACTTAACACTTACATACAAGTTAACTAATTACATACAAATACATACAACTTACCTACAAATTAACCCATTCTACCCTTAAAAACAACACTGAAGGAGGGATATGATGTAATTTCCATTTCTCCGATGATGGATGGGAAAGCAGAAAGAGTAAGTCATTGCTGAGGTTCTCATAAAACAGGATGCTGACCCAGGTTCTAGGCTCCATGGCCCAATCATCTGTGCATCTTACATTAATCTCAATCCTACACTGCCTACCTAAGTACAGCTTGCTATATACATTCTTAGCTAATTATAACTTCAAGGTTGTGAATTGCATCCATTTTCAGAATTCATTTAATTTGCTATAATCTGCTTATAATAGTCTACATGCTATGTGTGATTTAAAAATAAAGAATTAACCTATACCATGACAGCATCTTTACGTTTCATCCTTTGGTAACACATGCAGGGTGAACTGTCAACCCTTTATTCTGAGTTGGTCTCCTTAGCCCAGAAGGTGCAAGCCAACTTCTTTGAGGCTGGATTCAAATTCCACCACCTCTTTGAAGCTTCCCTCACCCTCTCAGGCAAAATGGGTCACTCCCTCCTCTGAAGTCCCAGGGAAATGTATTCTTTCATTACACAGACGTGTTTACAGATATATTGCCCATATCAAAGAGGATCTTTTTTTTTTTTTTTTTTTTTTTTGCATCTAGCATCAGGACTGCCAGAAAGTTGTTTGGTACTGTGGTGAGGGAATGTATAGGTCTATAAGCTCCAAAAGTTTAAAAAGAAAAAGGAAAAAGAGAGAGACTGAGAGGTGACTGGGAATCATGACCTGCGTAGAGCCAGATGCCTCCAGTGCAGTGACCTTCACTGCACTTCTGCGGCTTAATTCTTCAGCGGAACTAGGAACCTAGGACAATACAGTCATGCACACAAAGACCTGGGTAAAGTAACCTGTGCAATGAATAAAACAGGTACAAATTTAAGTCTCACGTCACTACCTACTAACATGTGATTATGGAATAGAAATAGCATTTTTATTCCTGAGGCATATAAACGTGAACTTAAAGATTTCTTAGTATTATGGTTAAGACATAAAATTTACTGAAATATTAATGGTTATTAATAAGAAGACCTCTCTGGAAAAATATGCAGTGGCCTTATTCTACATTCTTTTCAATTGTCCTTTATATATCTCTTCAGGCCCCACACTGATGTGTACATGGAAGAGCAGCACTGTGACCAAGGAATAGCCTTTAATGCCTGTGGCTTCAATATGAACCACAGTATTTATTCGGCTCCCTTGCTTAAAAACCCTTTCTTGGAACTAAAGGCTTCCGAATCTGCCTCTGGATTGTTTGTGCTTGGCTCCAGCAAAAGGCTAAGCAAACATTAAGCTAATAAGCTGTGATCTTTCAATCACCATTATTTCCAGTCCCCAAAGTTAACTCAATGTGCAGCCAGAAACACACAGATGTGTCTCGGTAGAAGGAAGAATTCTGTGTCAATAAAATGCAACATGGAACAAAGTTTGAAAGTTCTCTTCAGAAGTTCTGGCTAGCTGCCCGATCTAAGCAGTTTTAAAAGACTGCCTGGCCTACAAAATTGCATTGGCCAATATCATTACTCTTGCCTCCAGAGATCAAACATTACTGCCCAGCGCTAACCTTGACAGTACCCAAAGACGTGTAAACGAGCCATACACCCAAGCTCTAAGCACTGGATCCCATTACAGCACTAAGAGCAATTCTTCATTACATTCTAACTTGCTACCTTGGGCTTGATTTGGACATTTGAAATGTGGATATTTGATATTTGGATATTTGACCAACACTACAGGCAGCACCAGCTTAAACCTGACTCTCTCTGCCGAGGCTGGCTTCTTGTGTAGCCTATTAGTTAGACACGAAATAATTCATAACCTGACTTCTTAAATGCTCAGGAACACTGGCTTCATAAGAACAAATGATGGATTCTAAGAGAATCAAGGATCTGTTTCTAATTTTAGGATCCCATAAGCTTAAAGTCTTCACACTGAATTTTTCAACTGATTGCTTATATCTAGGCTTCTCTAAATGTTTTATATTAGAATTTTCCACAAAAGAATTTTAGATAATAAATATGCAAAAATTATCCAATGTTCAGCTCTATGGTACTTGTTCTAGGAATTTAGAGGGATTTAATAATTTAGAAAAACAAAACAGAACCATTGCCCTTAGGCAGAATATGGTTTAATTGGTATATCTATATTATGTTTCAAACAGCTTAAATACATACTTAATTAAAACCATTTGCCTTTCGATCTTTAATTTGAGAACACTATAGCTTACTAGTTGCAAGGCCTGGGTCATTTTGATCTTTAGATGCTTGTAGTTTGGCACAGTTGTTAATGCAATGCTGGCTTTAAAAAAATGAATAAATTACTTGTAGTAAAGTGGTCGATAATAATACTTAGTGGTTCAGGAAAGGTCAGAGAGAAGTGAGAACTTGCCCCACCCTCTATACATAAGGACAGGGAGAATGACTTCTTGGAAAGAGGGAACAAAAAAAAAATCAACAGAGAGAAAGAAATGTAGACAAAAAAGAGAAGACCAGCTGAGGAGCATCCAGAAATGGGTGAACTTTAGAAATCAGCAAGCAGGAGTAAAGTGTTTGGAATATTTGCACAGGGAAAGTATGAGGATAAACATTCAATGACTATACCTCAAGCCTTTGTGAGGTTTCACATGTGTGCTTATGTTTAAAGAAAATATTATTGCTTCTTATTTACAGATCAAGACACCAATCTTAGAAAAGACAAATGTTGTGTCTAAGAACAGAGTAGATAAATAAGAAAGCTTGAACCTGACCACAATCCTGCTGGACTGTTCCAATGGGAACCCAAGCTTCGTTTACTCCTGAGAGTCTTTTATTCTCTCCTAAACATGGGAGTCTATGCCTTACATGAATAGATTGGTAGAATCCAAGTCCTGAGTCCTCTTCAAAAAAACGCAAAACACTGAATTCAATGTAACATGTTGAATACCACCCTTCATACTAAGTGATTTTATTGAGACAGGGTCTCACTATATAGCCTCTCCTAGCCACAGCTTTGGAAATTCCCCTGCCTCTGTTTATTGGATATGAGGATTACAGTCTTGAGACAGCACGCCCTATTCTCCTTATATGCAAAAGATAATTATTGGTCCACTTTACAGTTAATATAATTGTGCGATTTAATTCTATAACCACATGTTAATTACTTTAGTTGTGTGTGAGTGTGTGTTCGGGCACAAATGTGTGTGTGGAGGGCAAAGGACAACCTCAAGAGTCCTTTCTTAAAAACTACCCACTTGGTTGGTTGATATGGGAATCTCTTTTTGGCCTGGAGCTTGACAAATGGGCTGGACTGACTGACAGGTGAGCCTCAGGGATCTGTCTTTCTCTGTAAAACAGTGCCTTGGGACTTAACTTGGGTCCTCAGCCTGCAAGGCATCTTTTATGAACTCAGCCATTTTAACAGTTTTTTTTAAAGGATATAAGTTTAACTTCATTATTCTTCTATAAATGCTGATTTTGTTTGTGATGAAGATTAATATTTTAAATAACAATGCTTTCAAATCTTCATCATTTGCTAGCCATAGATAGCCAAGGCACATTACATTATAAAGCTAAGTGTTGGTAACACTGTCTGATAACTTAGCCTTTCGTGGGTCAGACAAACTCAAACCATACAATATTTTTGAAACAGCATTTCCCCATTACGCATTTTTCTGCTCATTTGATGAGCAGTGCATTGAAATGCGTCTAGTGACATTCTGCTACACTCAGAGATCAGTGCCTTGCCCAGCCATCAGCAGAAAAGCTGCCTCTTGTAGGATGTCTCCAACAAATCCCTCCCTTCTGGGCTCAGGGAAAACTGAGGAAGAGGAGGTCAAAGGGGTGCAAGAGCCAAAGGGGATGGGGGATACCAAAAATACAAGCCCCCTAAACCAACATGACCAAAACGCAAATGAACAAATTCACAAGGACTGACGCAAAATCCACACGGCCTGCATGAGTCTGCACCGGGTCTTCTGTGTATGTATTATGGCTTCTGTTTTAGTGTTTTTATGGGATTCCAGAGTGTGCAAAGAAGTGAGTCTCTGTTCCTTGTGCCGTCTCTTGGGTTCTTTTCCTTATTTTGTTTTGTCAAAATCTGATATGTTAGTTTCTCTTTTATATTATATTAACCTTTAGAAGCCTCATTTTCTAAATAGAGACAGGAGGGGTTTCTGGATGAGAGGGGAAGGGAGAAGAAACTAGGGAAGTAGAGGAAAAGAAACGGCAATCAGGCTATAAAATGTGAGCAAAATAATCTATTTTTAATAAAAGGGAAGAGAAATGTGACCCTGGCAGCTGTTCACCTGAACTTGATCAGCCTGAACCTCTCCCCTCCTTAATTGGCTGGAGGTGAGTAAGACCTGTGGCATTCAGCTTAGATGGTGCCCGTCACAGGGTCTGCTCAAGCTCAGAAGCGAAGAATTTAAATTTAAATCAGCATGAGTGTTTGAACTAGATGTATAATGGATAGTACAGGTGACTAAAATTCCCAACAGCCATGGCTTGCACCAGCCAGTGAAGCCAGGTATAAGCTCACCTGCTCACCTCACTGGTCTACTGTTAGAGCTGTTCATAGAAAAAAAAACATACATTGTGCAAACGTAAGGCAATCAACTCAGCCCAGTGCCAGAGTTGCAGCATCCAGCCGTGATTCCACATGATTCCATATTCTTCCTGTACCCAGATCATTCTTAATTCTGATTTTTTTCTAACTACTCTTCATCATCTTTAGATTTTAAGTCACGGGCTTCATGTATCTATGCTCACATGCATACAATTAGATGCAATAGAAATAATTGTTCACTACTTTATTCTCTTGTTCTTTCATCCCTTGTCATTTATTGCATTACTATCAAATCCCTGTAAAACTTACATTATGAGAGTAAAATATTAGCTAAGGGAACCTCTAGACGGAACTCACACCAAGCAATATTCATGTAAATGCAGTATATTTTAAACATTTTATATGCAACAGTATGGAGAGAGTCTGAGGAATGAAAGACAAATTAAAGATGCTCTAACCGATGCAGAAACAGGCAGTACTATGCAGTGAGCATACTGAACCTTACCCAACCCTGGAATGCTTTTGTCCAGCTGATCTTTTCCCTGAACCACATAGAAGCCTTGCTGCCACCACCATTATTGCACCAATAGTCCCTACCAGTGATGGGAGATGCTATTAGCTTCATATTTACGAAATGGACAAATAAAAATTAATGAAAGAAGCAAAATTTCCTAACATTTCCTAATTAGATCATAAACCCCAAATGACAACCACTTATGTGCCACATTGTGCCAGACGTGTACAAGGAATCTGGCAGTCACCACCTCCCATCATCCTTGGCTGCTCTTTAAGGTCAGTATATGACTGCTGATACATCATAGGTAAGAAGGCTGAGACTCCAGCATGCAGAGTGCTGTGCTGCTGGTCACAAAAACAAGAAAGATGAGCCAGAACTTGCCCCCCAAGCTGTTGGGCTGGACTCTCCTATGGCCTCAAACATAAAGGGGGTAAAAGAATAGTAACACTGTTAAGGGCCATAAGGCAGACCTTGATTCTGTCTTCTTGCTGGGTACTTTACCTTAGGCAAACTCTTAACCTTCGCTTTTCTAATGTAAAAAATACAGTAATAAATTTTACATGTTCACTACAAGATTGACATGAAGTCAATGTGAGATTCAATGACTAGAGATTATTTTGCATTTATTCATGTTTTTCCAATTTCCCTAACACAGTACTAGGGAAGAACAACAAAAAATACTGACTAGGCCATGGGACCTGTTCCTAGTCCCCACACAGCAGCTAAGACATGGGACCTGTTCCTAGTCCCCACACAGTAGCTAGGACATGGGACCTGTTCCTAGTCCCCACACACAGTAGCTAGGACATGGGACCTGTTCCTAGTCCCCACATAGCAACTAGGACATGGGACCTGTCCCTAGTCCCCACATAGCAGCTAAGACATGGGACCTGTTCCTAGTCCCCACACAGTAGCTAGGACATGGGACCTGTTCCAAGTCCCCACATAGCAACTAGGACATGGGACCTGTCCCTAGTCCCCACACAGTAGCTAGGACATGGGACCTGTTCCTAGTCCCCACACAGCAGCTAGGACATGGGACCTGTTCCTAGTCCCCACACAGTAGCTAGGACATGGGACCTGTTCCTAGTCCCCACACAGTAGCTAGGACATGGGACCTGTTCCTAGTCCCCACACAGTAGCTAGGACATGGGACCTGTTCCTAGTCCCCACACAGCAGCTCACATCCTACAGTACCTCCAAGTCAAGGTTCCATTGCCTACTTCTGACCTCCATGGGCACCAGCAGTGCTCTTTTATAAATGCAGACAAAAAATACACAGAAAAACTAAAAATAAAATAAAGCTTTTAAAAAATAGACACCATAATGCTTAGCCAGCATAAGGCAAACAACTTGTGCACACTAAATATCCTGTCTTCTTGCCCAGGAATTTCCTTTACAGAAGTCTATTGTAGAGTTGCCTTTTTCAATATCCCTTATAATATGCCCAGAGAGATAACACTCACAATCAAAACAAGTTCAAAGAATGTGGAAAAGATGACCCTAGATTCTTCTATTTGTTTCTTTAACAGCTTTTCTTTTCTATCAAAATAATCTAGCACTTAGCTTATTTCTTCCAAATACAAGGGGGGAGGGTTAGTAGTCAGAAAAATGATTTACTTCAACTACCAGTGTTTTGTAATTTCTCATCCTTAATAAACCAAGACTACTGTCTTAATTAGAGAGGCTCATTCTTCACCCCGACTCCCTTGCTGCCTGAGTGTTCTCTGTAGTAAATCTCAGTGACTCCATAATGATGTGTCACCAGGCTCAAAGAGAGCATTGTGGGACCACTTCTCACCTGAATGTCACATCTCTAATGAACGCTCACAACGCAATAGTCCCAGAATCTCAGGAAATGCACCTTTTGAGATCCTTTAAGCACTGCTGTGCGCTAACGTACCACCGACAGTTTTTAAAGGATGTGTCTATGGCAACACATGCCTATTCTTGGAAACTTGTAACACCCACATTAATTCTAGAGTATTCAGTCACAGAATCAAATCACAGGGAAGAAGATCTGCACTAGAATGTAATTTCAGAACAAAGACAAACAGATCTTCCCTTTCGCATGAAGCATCTTGCCCAAGGACACATTAGAATCAGAACTGAAAAGGAGCAAGCCCCTGAGAAGAATGCCTTTGCCCATTCTACAGCTGGGCGTCTCAATAAGGCATCTGCAGAGGAACTCTGACACTGTTATTCATTAACTCCAACAGAGACAGCCTAAATTAGTATGGAAACCCTCTTTGCATTTATATTAAAAACACATTTCTAGTGAAAATGGAAGCTGTGGACTTTCAGGAAGACAGAAGAAAGGCTACAGCTAATAGCTTAACTTCAGAATCGCTTTGGAGATCTATAGTCGGTGGTTCTGGGTAGGTCCCTGTACCCTGCGTTCACTTAGCACAGCTTACAATGCAAAGCAAGTCCTCCAACAAAGGCAGCCATCCTCAGGGTAAGGCCTGTCATCTGTGTTTTCCCTGTATCTCACCCATTCTGTCTGCCAGTAGCTTACTTAATTCCAGAGCCTATTTGAACTATCTGGAAGCCTGAGCCTTGCCTATTAGAAGCCCCTGAATTACAGGAAGGGTATCTTGTGGAGATAGTCACTCAAGAGGTTATTAGAAATTTTTAGACACAAGATCTCTGTAATCACACCTCTGAGATGCACTAATTAAATTGTAACATGTTGTAAAGGTGTTTGCATTGAATCAGGTAATTTTAAAAGCTAAATTTAGAGTAAAGAAAATATTTTAAATTCTAATCACATACTAATTCATCATTCAAAAATATCAGCTTATACTCGTTCATTTTCTCTGTCTGGCACTTATCAGGAAAAAAATCAGACAGAGATTTAATTGGAAATCATCTTTGAGACATTTTTGCCTTGCTCATTAAAATAAAATCCATGTCCAATGTTTAGGGCAATTTCTAAATATTATCTGAACTTTGGCATCTCTATTAAATTTTTTACACTGAGGAGTACTGGTAATTAGGTGAGTCTATATATGAAATTTAATTCTTCAGCTATTCTTTGGCAATATGCATCGCCAAAACTGCATTTTAATTAATAAATACAATTAAATAATGAAATACCCTATAATTCAGTGTGGCTACTATCACCAGGTCCAATTCCATTTGTTAAAAGCTCTGTGCTCATGTATATAAAGAGCTTTAATGCAATTAGTGGCATGGGGATATAGTCTCATGTTGGTTGCCTGACCAAAGAAAATCTTATTATTAGATCTCCATTGTTTTTAACATACATAAGTTCAAGTCAAATGTGTGTGTGTGCGTGTGTTTGACTGTTGAGGGTGATGCAGGTAATAATGTGTTTTTCTTTGGTATATGTGAGACAAACAATATGAGACAATATTGCTGTGTCACTACCACATCTAAGCTGTTAGTGCTACTGTTGGACTAGGTGATGCCTTAGCATGATACATGCAGGCACCAATTTAAGGATCCACATGTATACTATTCTATTCATGACTTACGTATTTAAAGTGGTGTCAATAAAAGTATGTGTATTGTAGCGACAAAGATGTGTCTTCAGTTTCTCAGTAGATGTGGGGTTCATCTCAGATTTTTCTGACTTTAAAATTAATGTGGACATGGATATTTTAATCCCAATACCAAACTAAAATATGACTTACTATGCTGTAAGAGATATGAATAAATAAGAAAGCACCAAGTATAATTAATTTTTAAAAATAATCTGAAATCATTTTTTATGCATGTCCTTAGTTGACCCAAATAAGCTGCTATCATTCTTAGAAACATTATCAGATATATTTGTGTGTTATTTGTGAGTGTTGTTTCTTAAGTAAATGGATGGTTCTGGATAGGTCCCTGCACCCTGCGGTCACTTAGCACAGCTTACAGTGCAAAGCAAGACCTCCAACAAAGGCACCCATCCTCAGGATAAAGCCCATCATCTGTGTTCCACTGTATCTAACCTGTTATGTCTGCCAGTAGCTGAGCTCCCAGAGCCTATGTGAACTGTCTGGAGGTTCATATGATCATAACATTCCCAACACTTCCACAAGATTGCCACAATGCTGGTGCTATTATTAGGCAAATCACAAGTTGTTCTGCACATCAAGTTTCTTGAGGGATAATTTAACTTCAAATTTATCTAAAAAAGACTAACATGAATTCATTTGGGACGTCTCTAATTCCCCACGGTTGTTTCTTTCAATGTGCATTTTAGGCTCATGTGAGCTTACAATGTTGTTCAAATAATCATACTACCCGCTAACATATTTTCAGGAAATGGAAATTTCCTGAACACAAATAACACAGAATTTACTCACTCCTACTGTCTGTAGTTCTCCATCACTTGGGTTTTAGGTCTCATAACTATTTTATTCCATGTTCTCTTGGGCTTCAGTGTTTATATGTGTTTTCCTTTAATCACATTGATCTGTCTTCCAAAAACCACTTCCGAAAACCGTCTCTTCAAGTCTCCCCATCATCAAAATATCAAAGTCTCTTCCATGAGACTTTGTGACAAATTTAAACAGTTATTCTCCAAAGTTCCCACAGACAGGTACTAGTATAGCAATTGGATTGCATTCGTTTGATGTTTGCTTTTGTTTTATAGTCAACGGTCAACTGACTGCGGGTAGAGGCGATGCCTTTTCAAGACTTAATGGGAATTCTTAGTACTGCCTGCAACATTCAGAAATATTTGTTATTAAAGACTGAAATCTTCCATAGGCAGAAGCTGCAGGGAATTTCTTGTCCTACAGGGGTTTCTTAGACCCAAGAACTGCATATGCCCCGTGTAATGGTTAATCTTAGTTTCAACTTGACTGGATTTTTGAATCAACTAAGAGATAAGCTTCTGTGTATGTCTTGAAGAATATTTTCAAAAAGTGATAACTAAGGGGGAAGACCTTGCCCAAGACTGGCGAGCACTTTTGGATCAGTCTAGCTCTGAAGAGATCCTAGGGAAAAGCTACTGCTTGCTTGCCTGACTCCTCTCCTTACTGGTAAGTGCATTTATCCTATTGTGGCAACTGCTGCCTACCATTTCGCTGACTTTGAGGCCCGGCTTCTTTGACTTTTCAATACGAACTGAAGCTTTGCAGGAATCCATCATGTCTGCAGCACTGGATCAGCATTATAAAAATCTAATGGGGAATCTGAATGGAGATGGAGGAGTAATAGTTGGATGGAGGGAGAGAGACAGGAGATGGGGGAGGGACTGGAGGAGAGGAAAGAGGGAAGCTGTGATTGGTATGTAAAATAAAATAAAGAAAAGGAAAACCAAATCCATGGGGGAGTTTTCAGAGAAGGGCCTATATGCATTTCCTGTTGTGTGATGGAGATGGGATGTTAGAGGGCAGGGGTGGGAAGTTACAATCTAGTGATGTAGTTTGGAGTCAACCTGACAATGGTAAAGTTATGGTAGTTGACTGTGATTGCCACTTGGGTGGGATTTAGGATCACCCTAGAAACAAACCTCTGGATAAGTAAGTAAGGTGTTCCCTAAATAATGATAATCGATATGGGAAAACTTACTCTATATGTGAACAGTATCACTCCATGGACAATAGTTCTGAACTCAATAAAAAAAGACAATAGTTGAAAGCCAGCATTCCTCACATTTGGCTTCCTGACTGTGGCTGCCCTGTGACTAGTTGTCTGAAGATCCTGCCACCATGATGTCAAGATTAGGAGCCAAAATAGCATTTCTTCCCTTTGCTTTTATTGGGAATTTGTCCTAGAGAGCAATGAGAAATTGCTAATACCCTACAGAGAGTCTATTGAACACTCTACCTTTTCTGCACCATTGGCTTGATTAGCAAGAAATCACCACCACAAAGCAAGAGCTCCTTACTGAAGTGGAGGAGACTCTTGGTGAATGTCAAATAGAAGAGATGGAGACCATCCTTGTGCTAAGTGACCCGGATTAGGGACATTTGCGTGCTGCCAACCAACGGTCACCAAAACCAAGGGAATTCATAAAATCATGTAATTTTGAATTTCTTCATTTTGCTCATCTGTTTACCTCTTCTTTTTCCCCACAGTGATCCATAAAGAAAAGGCCCCATAGAAAGCAAGAGGACAGAGAGAATAGTTTTGCTTCATGGACAGCCTTGTGGGAAGATAAATATCGTACAAACTGCAGAGACAGAGGTAATTTTCTTAGTAATGAGTTACTCCTACTTATCATCCTTAGAAAGGAAGATATGACAGGAATCTGGGTTCGGCAACAAAATAAAAAACAAAAATAGAGAGATGGGAAGGTTGATACCCAAGGCAGAGCCTCTTGTCTCACAACTGGAAACATGGAACACATGCTCTTCTATCTTATTATATTATACCATACATATATATGCCCTATTAAACCTTGCCTAGGAATAATTTGTCTTCTAAAAAAGGTAGACTTGCATTTAAATTAATGTAGTACCTCTAAATCTGTATTCACATTATAAAAATAGGAAGATATATACTCTTTGAAGAAGCAGAAAAAACAAATATTAATTTGTTCACTCGATGTGCATTGGTGTGTATTCACTTAGACTATATCAGTGTATTTGGTCCTTATTGTGAAAACATTTAATAGGTATATTTTATTTATTGTCTAATTGGAATAGTGATACCTGTTCTTCTTTCATCATAACTAGCTTAAAACAGAGAGAAAGGCAGACACACAACTAGATACAAACACCCTACATGTACATCACAGTGTGTGCATGAACAACCAGCCCCAACATGAAATGCAAATAAAAATTAAAGACGTTCTTATTACAGCAGGACTTAGGATAAAGTCCAGAAACTTCATTTTTTCTATTTTCCCCCTAAGATATGCCTTCTAAGGTTCCAAATAAGAACCCTTGGCTTCATGGGGTTGTGATTCAAAACTATCACTAAAAGTAATAGATAGCTATTATTTGGAGGGAAGGGAAACAATGACTTAAGAAATCTTTTCAAATGGATATCTGGTAAACATTTTGGAGGAAGCATTGCTGAAGTGCATAGAAGGCAAGGGGCCCACCTGGGGCTGTGGCATATTCCTGGCATATAAGCAGATTGAGGACTGGAATTGCTTGGCATTTTTTACAAAGATGGGTTTGGTGACAGATATTACATAAAAGCTAGTTATATATTTTCTGAGCCCCACATTGGGATTGTATGTGGTCCTTCTAGAGATTTCCTTGTTATATGTAAATGAAGCATTTAGAATCGTAGTTGGAAAGGACAACGTCACATTCTGTCACTTCTGAGACATCTATGGCATAGGAAAAACAGACAGAATCTAAAACACTCTGAAAATCTGGGTCAGAGGATCATCAAGCATACAAAAGTTAAAAGAGAGACCAAGGTTTCTCTTCCCAAGGCTAAAACCTCAGTGGCTGACCTGAGAGAAATAGAGGAATGGGAGAAGCAATGGACTGCTTCCTATCAGTCCTGGGGCTGATGGATTTGAAGAGATGGTAGGACCTGCTGAGCAGAAAAGCCTACAAGCACCTAGAATTTCAAAGCAGAAATGAGAACAAAGACATCCTGTTAGTTTTCAAATGAATCAACAAATTATCAACCAATCGCTGGCAATTCTAACTCAATGTTTTTTAAAAACCAGCAATACTTGCTTGCTGTGGTATGGGATTTACAAGACCTTGGATGACACCTGGTTTTATAAAGAATCGGACAACCGCTGCGAATTCATGGCTTTAAAAAATTAGAAATGTCACTTCATAAATAAAATATGCTGGTTCCAGTTGTTTTTTTTTAAAGTTACTTACTAAAATATAAACAACTTACAAGTCCCTGAAACAACAAAACAACTGCTAGGACCTGATGGATAGACCAGAAACTAAATGAAGAATGGGCAGAGGGTGTTCCCTAACATGGATAGAGACCAATAAATTCCAACAAGAAATTCACTGAAAGCAATCGTTTCCTCAAAGCAAGAGAATGCGGTTGATACAAAGGTGTGGCTGTGACATGACAGGTCTTGCTGATTTTATTCCATAGACAGAGAAACACACTTGACACCGCTCCTCCAGGACTCGAGTTTGACCCCTTTTCTAATAAAATTTACTTGAAGTGTATGATACATCTGTAGATGGCTAAAACCCAAGGCAAAGGAGGAAGCCTTCTTTCTACGTTAGGTTTTCATGCTGAAAAATTCCCAAGACAGTCCTCCCTGCACGATTTGAAGATCACACAGTAAAGTACAATTACCCCAATCACCAAGATCCGTGTTTCAGTAAACAGTGCAGCAACTAAAATTACCACTGTCTTTCCAAGATGCCTCCGGAGAAACCAACTCTTTAAAATGTGCTCCTATTTGGAAGGAATACTCTGTGTCTACTGGGAAATTTTTAGAAGACCAATAAATTATACCTTATTTTTTATAAATAATTTGAAAAGCTACTTTAAAGCAATTGTATTAAAGGATTTAAGATACATACAGATGTGTATACAAATGTAAAATGATGAAGGATCTATAATAGGGAAATTTTAACACTGTATATGTCCAACAAAAAAGAACAATTAAAATAATCAATGGCATCTATGTAATTGAACGCAAAGAAGTCATTAAATTATCTTAGAAAGATGAAATGAGGTAAAACAATGTCCACGGTATGAAACACTTTTCAAACTGTTCTTGGCATTTTGTGTGTATTTAGTTATGAACATTCCTATGCACTGAAGAGGACTGATAATACAGAACAAGATAATAATAGCAATTATGTAGAGAGAAGTGACTTTTTGTTCATTTCTGGTTTTGTCATTCTTGTTTTCCTTTGAGATGATAGGGTTGCCATTGAAGTAGTGATCCTTCTTCCTGAGTCTCCTCACTGCCCCAGACTGCCCAACATGAAGTGACTTGTGTATGCATGTGTATGATACCTGCACATTAGTGCACATGAGTACATGTGCAGGCAGAGGAAGACAAGATAGTATATTGGATATCTTCTTCCTCTATGGTCCCCTAAATTATTGTTTTTACAGATAGTATTTCACTAAACCCAAAGCTCATTTAGCTAAGGCTGGCTGGACCAAGCTATCTGCCTCTCTCAGCCCAAAGCTAGAGATACAGGCAGGAACTGCTTCTTAACTTGGGTGTAGAGGATTCTAACTTTGACCTTCAGGATCGAGAAGCAAGCTTTGTCTTATGCACTGAACCAGCTCTTCAGTTACCCAGTGAAGTGGTAGCTTTTAACTTTTGAAAAATAGTATAATTCTTCAGAAGCATGATGGCAACATTGAATTCTTCCAAGGCAAATTCCCCCAAAATTTGCCAAAAATATCAAAGTACTTATGTATGCCCTGAAGACTGTCCATGAATCCTCTTCAGCATGGGCCTTTTAAGAATAAATTTATGAAGATTTTCACTTTTTACACATTTATTTTATACATTAAAGCCAATTCTTGGGGCCGGAAAGATGATTCAGCATTTAAAAGCACTTTCTTGTTGATCGTGCAAAGGACCAGAGTGTGGCTACTAGCATCCACTTTGGGAAGCTCACAGCTCCCTTTAACTACAGCACTAAAAGACCTTACACCATTGCAGCCTCCATGGGCACCCACACTCATATTCTCATACATAGACACATCACATAGACTACATTCACAAAATTAAAACAAAAATTAACTCTTTAAAATTAAAAAAATCAATGAAAATATTCTATTTTCCTATCAGAAATCAATCAGCATTATTTTAACATAACATTTTATTAATTCTTTTGGAATTTTATACATGTATATACTATATTTTAATCATATTTACTACTCCCCATCTCCTTCAAGACTCACTCTACCCCTCCCAATTTCTTGTCCTCATTTTATATATTTTATAGCCTGCCAGGTCTAAATTATGCTAACCATATACTTACAGTTGTGGGGAAACCCACTAGAGTATGGTCAACTTACTGGGGGCTATATTCATGAAAAAAACCTGACTCTGCCCCTTCTGGAACCCATTAATTTTCACTATTTCCTCAGCTAGGGGTGCAGTCTTGTGAGCCCTTCCATCCTCTATGCTATAATGTTGTCTAGCTTGATCCTCTGCAGGCAACACACCTGCTATGATTTCCTAAGTGCATCAGCCTTCTTAGGCCCAGGTAAAGGGTGTTTTGGTTCCTTCATCTCTGGCTCTCACAGTCATTCTGTCCCCATTTCTGTGAATGTCTCTGAGCTTTGAAGGAAGGTGAATTAATTACTTTTTGATGTTCTGATAAAATACCATGGCCAAAACCAACTATTGGAAAGAAAGAGTGTATTTGACATATGGTTCTGAAGTTGGAATAAATATAAAGGCAGCGAAACCAGGAATTTGAAAGATCAGATTTCATTAAACAGGAAGCCAAGAGGGAACTTGACATGTAGTAAGGTTAAACCTCCCAAATCTATCCTCCAGCGACGCTGGACTTTCTCTAGTAAGGCTTCATATTCAAAAAATCCATAATCTCATAGAACTGAGCTACCAAGCAACCAGAGGACAACAGTTTAAATACATGAACATACGGAGGACATTTTTTTTATTCAAACAACCACAGGGGGGATGGAGATGTTTCATTTGTGAAACAGACTCTAATTCTCTGCACTGTGACCCTTAGCAAAGTTTTGCCTCAGTTACCCTTTACTATACAAAGAAATTTCCCTGATGAAGTTTGAGAAACACCCCCTAAACAATATATTCTATTGTCTATCATTGGTTTTGGTTTCCCAGAAGAGTTGGATGGTAAGAGCTTATTGCTGAAGACACCACAAACTTTGGTCACAGGAGAAATGGAGTTGGTATGGAGCAAGAAACTCCTCCCTGTTGGATATCTTTCATACTACTGGAAGGTGCCATGCAATCTGCTGTGATAAAATAATAATAATAATAACCAACTGTCTTATTCATGAAAACTTTAAAGTATAATAATGACTTGGGTGGCAAAACAGATGTGTGCATGGATACAACAAAGTCGTGAAAGGCATTGTTTGTGAAAATAACATCCACCATATCAAATTCACCCTTTAAGTTCCTATCTCTATACTCACAGATTTTTTTTTTGAAAAATTATTTTAAAGACTTTGATAAATTTTTATGAAGGTTAAAATGCTTGGAAATAATATTTTCCTAGCTAGTTTACACTCCAAGGCAGCACAAGCTATTTTATCATGTGTTATATGTGGGGAAATTAAGGCAGTGAGAAATTCTCTGATTTCTTCAAGGGCACCCATCAATCAGTAACTGGGGTTATGGCATATTGCTTGCTGGACTCTGATTAGCCTGGAAAACTGCAGTGACTGCAGAATGTTAGTCTCAGATGCAATTGTAACAATTCTAAAAACGTCACCTTCTTTTCTTTCTTTTTCTTTCCTTTTTTTCTTTCTTTTTTTTTTGCCTTTAATCTTTATGCCTTAGAGAGCGCAATTCTCTGCTGGAGCCCTGGCATTTTCCAGCAAGGAAGCCGCATATAGACAATAACTGCTTCGGTTGAACGCCTCTCTGTGTAGAGCCTCAACATCAAAATGCAAAGAAAATTTAACTCTTCATTTACAGAGAGTAGAACAGAATTGCCTTTATACTTTGGTTCTGACTTAAAGAGTTTTACTAATCATGCCTTAAAATTTATATTTTCCGACACGAAATTATTTAAAACTCCTTAGGCAGTGTCATCAAAATCAAAATAGAATATTCAGTCATCGAATGGAAGCAGATGCAAAGATCTAACGCCAAGCCTCAAACTGAGCTCCAGGAGTCCAGTAGAAGAGAGGGGGGAGAGTTTATATGAGCAAGTCAAGGAGGGCGGTCAAGATCATGATGGAGAAATCTACAGAGCCAGCTGAACCAAGTTTGTGGAAACTCATGAATTCTAGACAGACAGCTGTGAAGCCTGCATAGGACCAAACTCAGCCCTCTGCATGAGGGAGACAGTTGTGTAACTTGGTCTGTTTGAGGGGCCCTGAAGTAGGATCAGGATCTATCCCTGGTGCATGAGCAGGCTTTTTGGAGCCCATTCCCTATAGTGGGAAGCTTTGTTGAGCTTTGATAAAGAGAGGAGGGGCTTGGCACTGCTTCAACTTAACGTACCACCTTTACTGAGGAGTAGATGGGGGTATTTTGGGGGGAAGGCGGGAGCAGAAGAAGGGGTGGGAGTGGGAACTGTGGTTGGGACGGAAGATGAATAAAAAAATAAAATTGAATAAAATAAATATATTGGACAAGAAAAACAAAGAATCTATAATTTTACCTTATTTCTTTCTCCTTGTTTTCCCAGGAACATAGAAAACGAACACCTCAGAAACTATTTTGCTTTTCCTCAAGCTTCTAGAAAAATCAGCTCTTTGGAGAAGAATATATTCTCAGTCCACTGAAATATTATACGTAATCAGATTCAGGTCTGATTAGCAAAACGGGTACTTTCTTTTCCATTTGGCCAATGCAAGGCAGACTTTTAACATAGTTGAAGGTAAAAGGCGTCAATGCTTTCTCTCCTCCCTGTACTCCTTCAACACTTCCTCTGCTGAATTGCATTTTCCTCCTATGCTAGAAAGCACTACACTTCTAGTGTCCAAGGATTTTAATGTGTTGCTTGTTCATTCATTCATTCATTCATAATTGTTGAGAATCCTACCACAGCCCATTTGGGATTTCATAAGAATGCACTATAAACTGGGGACTTAGCAAGAATAAACATATGTCCCTCGTAGATGTGTGGGTCAGAATGCCAAGATTGAGCTGGAAACAGCTGGTGTCTAGCGAGGGTCTAACCATCCCAGTGACTGTCTCCCACTGTAACATTGTATTAAAAGGGGTAAAAGAAATATTTAGGGCCCTTTGATCAAGGCACAATTTCTATGTGTGAGAACGTGATTCTTGTACCCCCTAAACACCTTATATCTAATACTATAACCTTGAAGAATAGGCTTTAAACTCTAGGGGAAGCAACCTTTCAGCACATAGCACGTCCTTGTGTGCCTGGCACGGATATAAGCAGACATCCAAAGCCCATTAAATATTGCTTCTTTTATTTTCACAGGTTTAAAGCAAACGCTTTTGAAAATCCATCCAATGAAGCAAAATTAATGATTACTAATGATGGTGTATTAATCAAAGGAGGAAAACATTTGGAGAAAGCAAATACAAACCTTTCAGTCTTTCAAACTGAACCGCTAACAGCCATAACGTAAACTGTTTTGAGGATTTATGAAATATCTAAGCTATTCCATGAGCTCAGTTCACTAGATCTTAAATGCAGGAAGTTTTCTGTGTGGGAACTAAGCACCAGACTGCCTGACTTCTCCAAAGGGTCCAGGACATGAGAGATGAAATGACTGCACTGATATTTTGTTGGAAGACGTAAGAGGTACAAAGACGCCACCTCAAGGGAGTTTAAAGTTCACTGCCAGTGTCTGCAATTGTAATTCCAAATACAATTAGACTTAACTAGGATTTTTCCCCTTTGGTTACGTGAAAAGGAGAGAGAGAATCGGTAAATGTACAGAGATCATGAAGTTCCAGGTTTGCCTATCAAATAGCCAGTAATCAAGGCAGGCATGCCATGATTCTTGGAAAAAAAGATAGATACACAGGTAACGATTAAAAGCAGGATCATGACTTAAAGAATTGCCTTTGAGTTTATGTTTTATGCACGAATGTGTTGCAAATTGTGATAATAAAAATGTAGATTTTTTATGTTATTAAACATGAACTATTGAGGAGAGAGGAAAAGCAAGAGAAGGACACACTAGTGAAGACAGAGGACTATGGGTTCTTTTTTCTATTTCAGTGATTGGCAAAGGAGATTTTAGCTTAGAAATAACATTTAAAAGGGACTGAGAGGCTATCTCATTGGTGAAATTCTTGCAACACAGGCACCAGGACCTCACTTTGATTTCCAACACCCCACTCCAAAAAAGTAAAATGTGATGATGGATCTTAGCATCCTGTAATCCTAGCATTAAGGAGGAGACTGAGGAAAGCAGATCCCTAAAGCTTTTTGGCCACTTTATGTAGCCTAAGGGTGACCTCTAGGTACCAGTGAGAAGACAAGTATGGTGGCTCCACCAAGACGAGTGTGTCAGGTTGACTTCTGGCCTGGTTGTGAATATGCACAGAGATACAAAAGAAAGCTGAGACTTTCAAATGTCAGAAGTAGATTTATTTGTAAATAGAAAAAAATAATAATTTCTTTTCAGTGTGCTAATTAGCTGTATAGAATAGTCTTTTCCTAATATGGAAGGTCCTATGCTCATGCTAAGTGACCTAGAGAAAAAACAATATTATATGTAAAAAGTTAGCATTATTTATTTTTCCCTGGTGTGCTGAATAAATTACAGAAATCACAAAAGCTTTTAGCTTTGGGAGAAAATGTAGGCGCGGCAGCAAAGGAAGAATGTAGGAGGGAATATCTACTAGAGAGAAAATTCAATTCCCAAAGAACAAGGAAAAGAAGATGTTTTTAAGGCACTTAGCTTCTTGCTATGTTGTATCTCAGGCAAATATCCAAAGCAAAGCTATCTTTTGAAAGGGAAAAACCGTGATTCTCCACGGTATTCACAGAACATATAAAACATGGGAATTCATGTGCCCCTAAACCTTTGAAATCCCTGTTACCTGTACTCATTTCCTTGAGGGGAAAATGAAAATCACATAGGGATTTTATCAAATAAGCCACTGAACAATGAATGGAAGAGATTTTCACAGCACACTCGATTGTTAAGAAAATGGGACCACATGATACCACCAAGGCCATGGGGATGCCTGGGGTCTGGGCCACACACCACCTGTGGCCATTTCAGTATCCGAAGGCCATGCCACATCAGGATCATGTTGACTTGAGAGAGCTGTGCTGCCCTCTGAGGAGAACATGGCTGGGTCCATGGACCTGCAATAGCCGGGGTCTGTGTTGATGTTCATGGCTTCAGTAACCACTGAAGGCTGTGCAGATGACTGGGGTCTGGTCAGGCACTGGAGTCCGTGTTCATTTCCAAGGGCTACACTGCCCAGGGCCTTGCTAGTCTGGATGGCCTTTGCTTCCACCTGGGGTCATGGTGACAGTCAGGCCCCGGCTGTAGCTGAGAGACATGTCTGGGTCCATGGCCCTACTGCAGCCAGGGCCTGTGTTGATGTCTGTAACTCCCATTACCATCGAATGCCACGCTGATGCAAGGGGTCTGAACCACCATGTGGGGCTGTGTTGGTGTCCAAGAGCCACGCTGCCATGAGAGCCATGCCAATATGATGCCACCACTTGAGGCCAAGATGACATCCAAGTCCAGACTGCTGACGAGGATCATGTCCGGGCCCATGGTCCTACCACAGCTGGGGTCTGTGCTGATGTCTGGGGCCCATGGTGCCAACAAAGATCACATGGATGTCCAGGGTTGAGACTGCATCCTGTGGCCAGGTTGGCACCTGAGGGCTATGCCACTACCGAGGCCGCACCAATAAGAGTGGCCTAACGTCTACCCCATCTGTGACCTACCAGAGAGCATGAAGGGGCCGTTCCTGTGAAACAATAAACAAAGGATCTCCATGACTCAGGGCCACAGCAGGATAGCCAAGAGGAGTTTCAGTGAGGGTTCAAAGGTGATGGTGTGCCAGAGACCTTGAGCCAGACCAATGACTCGTTGCAGTGAACATTTTGTGGATGGGGCTGGTTGGACAAGAGGGTATAGTGCGTGACATGCCACAGCTACTGAGGTCACTAGGGTGAATGACAAGATGTTGGAAGGATGGAGAAAGGAGGTGGATTTTGTTTGCTTTGTTTTGCTTTGTTTTTAATAGTTTGGGAAGGCACACTGCAGGGGTGAGGGGCACATAGGGAGGGTCTGTGAGGTGAGTGTGATTGGGGTGCCTGATGTGAAATTCTCAAAGCATCAATAAAGAAATATGTTTTTTATTTTTATTTTGTAAAAAGAACACGGAGCCACTTGGGTGGTGCTTAACAGCAAATTTTGAGGGATATGTTTTGCATATTTATAGCAGTAGAATCTCCTGGAGAAAACTTGAGTCTTGGGGCTGATGAGATAGCTTAGTGGGTAAAGTACATGCCATTCAATCACGACGATGTGAGTTCAAATGCTGACGACCCACATACAATAGGGCACACATCTGTAATCTCAGTGTTTTATAATGAGATTGACGGTAGAGAAAGGAGAGTCCTATGGAGCTTGTAAGGTAGCTTGTCTGGTCTGCACGCTGGCAAACAACCAAGAGTCCCTGTCTCAAACAAGCTGAAACGTGAGGACCCAGAGCTGAGGCTGGCTCTCACCTCCACGTGAGTTATTTTATGCACCAATCTATGTGACAATAAAAGAGTTTTCAATTTACTTTTTCAAATTCTGATGTAGGTGGAAATAAAGCAGTTGAGATAAAACAGCATTTTATGTTAATGAGCATCTAGAGAACGGCGCTGCTTTTCTGTTCTGTTGTATGTCTTGTTGCCAAGTTCCTGTGCCCTGAGGAATCCTTGGCATTGGTGGTGATTTATATTCATTTGGCAAACAGCTAGGAAACTTTTCAAGATGAATTGCTGGGGATGTAGTTAAGTTGGTAATGTGTTTACCTAGCATGGAGGAAACTTGGGTTCGACTTCCAACCCTCTATAAACCCAGTATAGCGGTCAAGTTTACAATCCCAGGATTCAGGAGGTAAAGCCAGAAGGATTAGAAGGTCATGGTCGTCCTCAGCTACATAAATAGTTTGTGGTCAGTCTGTGTTAAATGAGACCTTGTCTAAATAAGAATAAAGATTGCACATAGATTTAAATGGCCCAAGGCCCCTACTCAAAATAAATTTCTATGATTGGCATGAGCGTGATACTCACAGAACATGCTAAGGCCCCAGAAGACACTTAACATGGGCACCCTGCCCAGAAGTTTCCTTATGATAAATGGAAGCCGCTTTCCCACACCTATTGGTCTGTAGAGTTATTCAGACTGTATCTACTCAGTTTTCCTCGTGGCATACCCCTAAATACTTAACCAGAGTTCTTCTGGGTATCTTTAACTTTTCATGTCTTTCTTGCCAGTGATACATCCAATTTTCACCTCTTGTAAGCCTTCTTGTAGAAGAAGAGATACTGTGAGTATGTTTTCTGTCATAAACTGTGTTGTAACAACAGGTTATAATAAAAATTGCTTACCTATAACAAATGGTTGACGCCATTCATAACTGTATCTCATAAAAAAGGAGAGAGAGTTCTTTAACTTTGATCTGTCTCAACTCCTGGCTCCTAAATCTCATGTGAACTTCAGGGCAATTTTCCTGGTTGCAAATTTTTGTATTTTATTCTCAACATACATGTTTGCAATTATGTATGTTATTCTCTGACTTGAAAAGTTTTATTTCTACTAACTCCTTTACTGGTAAACAGTAATGTTAATATAATGGACACATCACAGCAGAAAGCCATTTTTCACATGATAGACATCCTATACATGATTTGTTCTTGGCAAGAGGAGACAGGAAGGTCAGATAAGGGCACTTTCATACTTAATAGTATTGGATCACATTTGTATTTTATATTACAGAAAGGGTTTCATATGTTAATATTGCCAGTAGCTCAACATAAACACATTGCCAATGGTTTGTTCTGGATTAACCTTGAACTTAGTGCCTTGGAAGGGGGGGGGCTGGGTTACCATGGGAAAAAGCCCAAATGCTGTTGCACAGATATAGCCAATCATGAAGTAACAGTATTAGAGATGCTAAGGAGATAGGCACCAATACCATGAATCTCAGACACGAGGCAGACCACATAATCAGATGTGGCAAGAGTAAACTTTGGGGCAAATGACTTTCTCTTTTTCCCTATATCCCACTAAGAATGCCAACTGGAGATGAGAGTAGGAAAATCAAGTTTTTTCTTTCTGGAATTGTGACCCTCTGTCTTCCTAGATTACCAAGTCACTGAAGGAAACACAGCTTAAATATTCAACTCTTCTCTCTGCTATTAGGAATTTGTGGAGAGAGGCAGCATGAGCTCTGGAATTTTTGGATACACCACTGCACTGAGTCCAATCTGTGATCTGGGGTAAGCCTAAGCCCCATTTTTTTTTAAAAAAAACAAAACAAAACAAAACTTTAACATGATTATGTTGAGTTTCTTTTTTCTTCACATCGCCAGAATAACTAAACTCAATACTGGCAGAGTGAATATACAATAATAACTCTCAGATCCCTGTCCAGAAGGTATTTCCTTGTCTGGGCACATCTGCACTTAGGAGCTTAAGGGAAGAAACAGTGGCCAGAAGTAAGCAGAGCTGTTTAAAACTAAGTTTTAGTAATCTCAAATTCAGTGAGGATAGGTTGTTACAGAACATACATCTCAGGGGGAACAATGCCCTTTTTTGTTTTGTTTTTTGTTTGTTTGTTTTTGTTTTTTGTTTTTGTTTTTCAAGACAGGATTTCTCTGTAGCTTTGGAGCCTGTCCTGGAAGTAGCTCTTGTAGACCAGGCTGGTCTTGAACTCACAGAAATCCGCCCACCTCTGCCTCCTGAGTGCTGGGAGTAAAGGCCTGTGCCACCACCACCAGGCTCAAAAGGCCTTTTTTTATGCATTCTGAGCATGGTGAATAATATCAGTGCTCAGTCAATGGGATTGGTGAACGTCCCTAAGATAGTTAAACTGTGGAGATTTTAGACCATGCAGCCCATATGGTTTCCATTGCAGATGCGTAACTCCAAATGTCGAGGTACAAAGTAGCCTTAGACAGTATGTAAATGAGTGAGTATGGCCCTGTGCCAATAAAACTGAATTTGTGGATACTTAAACTTGAATTTTATAGGACTATACTGTTTTGTATTTTGGTGCCAACTGTTTAGAAGCATAAAAAAGCATTCATCGCCTGCAGATGTTTGAAAGCACAGCAAGGACACTTGACCCAATGGCCATTATCTGCCCATTGCTCACCTAGGATAAAAGAGATCATCCTATACCCATGAACATAAAAAGAAAAAAAAATGACAATGACACTGGTCTTCCCAACATTGAATGAAGGGGGAGAGGCAAAGCTAAGGATATAGTTTGGCTTAATACAGAACACTTTACCAAAATCGAAATGAAAAACTTTGATAAGGATTCCTAGAAGGGGTTACCTGTGTGGAGGTACACCCTCCCCTTTACCTTCAGCTATTTATCTGGAGATAACATACAATACTATTATTTAGGCGTTAAGAATTTGAAACTAAATTCTTCAGCGTTTTGGCATCTCAGATGAACAAATTCCTATTGAGATCTTGGGCAATTTAGCTACTTTACTACGTTTCCCTTCCTATAAAATGTCCATAATACTAGAACCCACTAAGGGGAGTATGCTGAGTTCTGGCTGTGTCCTGATCTAAATTTCTTCCATGTTGCACAAACCAGTGTGGCCTTCAGGCTGCACCTTGCCCCTTGATGATTCCGAAACATAAAACGTCTAAAAGAATCTATGCCTTGCTATGCATTTAGACATCATCTGTCTAGCACCAACCATGGGGCAAAGATAGATACGTCTTTTAAGATTCATTTTCATTTGTATTTATATGTATGTATGTGTGTCTGTCTGAGTATCTTCCATGTGTGGGTACCCACAGAGGCCAGACAAAAAGCAGCAATTCCCCTGAAGATGGAACTACAAGAAATTATGAGATACTTAGATGTAAGTACTCAGATACAGACTTGTATCCAGTGGAAGAGTGCAAGAACTCAACAGATAGAGTATCTTTTAATTCTAAGTGATAATTTATTCATTCACTCTATGTGACCACATGAGAGCAAGGGCACTGTAAAAGCATATCACTAAACTATGCCTGAAAACTTTTCAAGCACACTACATAGAGGGCATCGTCCTCATCTCAATCCCATATAGAGGAAGGCATTTAAGAATATGGTAGAAAAAGTCCCTACTAATATGCCACCTAACCACCCAGTGTGTATGTGCCAGTGAACTTATAGCTAAGAACTGTCAAATGCCCAGGGGACTCAGCTCTGCTTCATCCTCACTGCTGATGACGTGTACTCTAATTGCATCTAGTCAGACATTCTTCTGACTCTCTCCTCACCTTGTCTCCCCAGCGGTATGATCCCGCACTTTCTCTTTGCAGCTCAAGTCCACATGGAAGCCCAGCTCAACCCCATGACCCTGAAGCCTCTGAAGTCTGGCTCTGTCCCCAGCAACCCTCCAACTGGGTTTAATAATAACTAATTCCTACAGCGGCACACTCCGCATCTCTGTTACCTTTCTGCCTCTGTATTCAGTGGAGAATCTTTTCTGCTGCTGTCTTTTAACCCTTCGATAGCCATTAATGGAGTATGTGCATGCATCCATGAGTGCTACATACCTACACCTACACATTAATACTCCTTTAACATGTTATAGACACAGTACATAGCATGGGCTTATATGTGTTTGCCTTCCCTACACTCTAAACTTGATAATAACTGGCAAGAGCACTTTTTGGGTCTCATTATCTCCAAAATCTGACATATTGCAGAGTATGAAGTGAGATCTGGATACCCATTTTGTAACAAAAGAGTGGACTGAGGGATAGAAGACGTGAAAATATGCAAATTCTTGTTAACATACAAAATTCTATTGATTTCTCGCATTCACAAACTACTAATCAAACTAATTACACCAGCATCCAGGGGCTATAGCATGCAAGTGCTTACAAAGCTAATTATAACTGGCCTAGACAGAAGACTATGCTGCACAAGCCTATATGACTGTGATTAAAAATACTATATCCCTAGGATAGCTTCATCTATGGCATTTGGGATTGTGTGTATACATATAATTAGGTGAGTCGTACAAAGAGCACAGCACCAGCGGAAGAAGCCTTTGATCGAGTATACGAGTAAGCGAATGGCTCTCTTCCAACCAAGGCCAAAAACTCCCAGTCCTCTATTCATTAGTAGACAATTCTGATATGCATTTGTTTCTTTTACAATAAAAATACACAAAAGGAAACTGCTGGAATGTTGCCTACTGACAAATTTATTGAGCTCTTCCTCACCTTTTAAGTTAGGCTTTACTTATTTTCAGACAGGCACCCAAAGGACTTAAAACAGAATGCATTATTAATTCCATTACTAATCGCACCGCACCATGAACTTTCTGCGTTTTAATCAATATGAAGGTCTATGTCTGACCTTAGTTGTTCTTTTATTTTTATTTTTTGAAGCATTACATTAATTTTTTGCACTGGGGTATGCTGCCCATTTAAGAGAATTCCAGGTTACGGAGCTACCCATTTAAGATGTGTATATAGAGTGTACCCACAGTAGGTTACCGTATAATCACTTCTGGTCCCTTTTCCCCTGTCTAGCAGAATTCTAATCTCCTTCGAGTATCCACCAGTTCTCAAAGGAGAAACTGATCCCATCTACTCTGGGGATATTTCCTGTTGACTCAGAGTTGACTGACCCATGATTTTCCATTAGCAATACACCTAATTATATGGTTGGCAGAAGAGACTCAGTCACAGTAGAGGAGATGGACCTAATGTACCTTCATTTTTATGTCCCCCTCAATACGTAAAGGGCAGCATTATTATTGAACTGCTTCAACCACATGAAGCCCATGAGGGGTAGCAATGTGAAACCCTAGTTTTCTGCATAGATACAGGGAAAAAGAGAAAGATCACGCTATTTTCATTATTTGTTTTAGTTTTTGACTCAGTTGCTAGAGATAGTCAACCTACTAGTTATAAGAGAAATATGTATTTGAAAGTAAACTTTAATTTTTCATTGTAAACACTGAAACACTTGTGCTACAATCCCTTGAAGTTTCTGATATTCATTATTTGAAGAGGATGATCAGAAAGAAAGTGTGAGAGAGTGTGCACATGTGTGTGTAACAATAATGCTCAAAGGAAACGAGGCTATTTGTGTTATGTTAAAGGAAGTGAGAAGAAACATAGCAGATATTGAAGAAAGGAAAGAAAAGGGAAGACATGATATCTTGCTTAAAGCATATTTTTAAATTTTATTGATTTTTATTGAGCTCTACATTTTTCTCTACTCCCCTCCTTGCCTCTCCCCTCCCCTTCTACCCTCTCCCAAGGTCCTCATGCTCTCAATTTACTCAGGAGATCTTGTCTTTTTCTACTTCCCATGTAGATTAGATCTATGTATGTCTCTCCTGGGGTCCTCATTGTTGTCTAGGTTCTCTGAGATTGTACTTTGTAGGCTGATTTTCTTTGCTTTATGTTTAAAAACCACTTATGAGTGAGTACATGTGATAATTGTCTTTCTGGGTCCAGGTTACTTCACTCAAAATGGTGTTTTCTAGCTCTATCCATTTGCCTATGAAACTCAAGATGTTGTTATCTTTTTCTGCTGTGTAGTACTCCATTGTGTAAAAGTACCACATTTTTCTTATCCATTCTTTGGTCAAGGGGCATTTAGGTTGCTTCCAGGATCTGGCTATGACAAACAAAGCTGCTATGAACATAGTTGAGCACATGTCCTTTGGATATATACCCCAAAATGGTATTGCTGGGTCTTGAGAAAGGTTGTTTTCTAATTTTCTAAGAAATCGCCACAATAACATCCAAAGGGGCTGTACCAGCTTGCATTCCCACCAGCAATGCAGGAGTGTTCCCCTTTCCCCACAACCTCTTCAGCATAAGTTGTCATCAGTGTTTTTGATCTTGGCCATTCTTATGGGTGTAAGATGGAATCTCAGAGTTGTTTTGATTTGCATTTCTCTGATGACTAAGGATGTTGAGCATTTCCTTAAGTGCCTTTCAGCCATTTTAGATTCCTCTGTTGAGAGCAGAGAGTTCTCTGTCCAAGTCTGTATTCCATTTTTTAATTCGATTATTTGTTCTTTTGATGACCAATTTCTTTTTTTATTTATTAATTAATTTATTAAAAATTTCCACCTCCTCCCATTTCCCTCCCCCTCTCCCTCTTCCCCTCCCTTTTCCTCTCCAGTCCTAAGAGCAGTCAGGGTTTCCTGCCCTGTGGGAAGTCCAAGGTCTTCCCCCCTCCATCCAGGTCTAGGAAGGTGAGCATCCAAACAGACTAGGCTCCCACAAAGCCAGTTCATGCAGTAGAATCAAACCCCAGTGCCATTGTCCTTGGCTTCTCAGTCAGCCCTCATTGTCAGCCACATTCAGAGAGTCCGGATGACCAATTTCTTGAGTTGAGTTCTTTGTATATTGTGGAGATCAGACCACTGTCTGATGTGGGGTTGGTATAGATCTTTTCCCATTCAGTAGGCTGTCATTTTGCTTGACATGTCCTTTGCTTTACAGAAGCTTTACAGTAGTTTCAGGAGGACCCATTTATTAATTGTTTCTATCAGTGTCTGTGCTAAAGCATATTTTTTTGAAGAAGCACTTAGGCACTATACTGGCTTAAGAAAGTGGCAGTATTAGGTTTCCTTTAGTTTTCATGTGTTGCCAGCTGTGGGTAATTGACTAGGTGTGCATTACCAGGAATAAAATCCCTCCTATTAAGTGGGCCTTATGGACAATTAAATGGTTGTTGGTTATCTTCAAGATATGATCCTCTATTGATCCTTTGGGGATATCTGGCTGTTCTGGCCATTGTTATGGTTCATATGTGTCACAGCTGGTAGGACTGTTGATTGCTTTCCTCCCTTTGTGGATTACACGGCTCCTTCTAGGACTATGAAAAGAAAGCTAGTCCTCAGGGAAGATGCTTCTGGGTCCAATCCAGCTTGTGTGTCTCAGTCCTGTGTCCAGAGTTTGTAGTGTCTTCAATACTAGGGATTTACTTTCATAATCTGGGGGGAACCAAAATCAATGGCAATAGCCTCATTGTTTGGGGAAGACTCTTAGACTTTTCTGACAAACAACTCAAAGATTTTCCATGCCTGGTTTTGGAATTTCATTAGAGAGACTATGGCCTTAGAGGGAAAAATTATAATTTCTAATTGCATAACTTTATTTAAACTATACATGCATATAAATAATACGTGAGATATTTATTATTATATGACATTTAGGTAAGTAATATTTCCTTATACATTTTTCAAACAGCCTTTACTGTTATTTATCCCTTCTCTGTATCCTTTATCACTATACCGTACTCCCGTCCATTGTGAAAACTTCACATTCCGTGGAGGGGAGGCACTCTAGAGAAGACAATAGCAAGATACTAAGTCCTTTATTATTTAGGAAATATAATATTGAGGGTTTAATAGGATCATAAGATGTTAGAAAACCTTTGAAACGGTGTATTGGTTTCTATAAACCAAAAGGAACTTACAAAGAATTCTAAATATTTACCCGACTAAAAAACATACTGCAATGTCAGGTAGTCAACTGTAACACTTAAGGTCAAAATGAATAATTTATTACTAAAATTATGAATATTGCTAAGAATTTCCATTTTAATTCAAAACTTAATCTTGCATGGGCCATATATAGAAAGTTATAGTCTATATCACAAATTCTTATGAAGCATGAGTTGTAACTCACGTGTGATCACTGAACATAGGGGTCATGAAAGATTTGTCAATAGAAGAAATATTCTAAGACTGACAACCAAAGCTAGTAGATTTTGACCATGATGATCCCTCTCCTTGATATATTATATTTAGTGGGTTATACTAAAGTTTCTGGAAAAATATATTCGAAGTTTTCTACAGCTTGGGCCTAGCAATGTTCTCTATGAGTTCATGTGTACTGTATTTTGCTCTACTAATTTTGCTTCCATCTAACACTTTAAGGTGTCCATATCCGTAAGTGTGGTCCTTATTTTGTTACTTAATTTTTCCTATATTCCTGGTTTTGATTGTTGAACTTTCCCAGACATAGCTGAGTGGTGCCATTAGTCCTACCTTTGTGCTCTCATAGACTCTGCGTCCAACTGTGACAATTGTCGTGTGACTGTTCCCAGAGCAGATGTGAATAAATGTGCATTCCTTCCAAACAGGGTAACGGCCATATTCCAAAAACATTCCACTAAACTTTAACTTGAGTTTATTGTGGCTAGTTACAGAATTGGTAACACCAATGTGGATGGTTACTCCCAAAAGCTACATCTTTGGAAAGTCCTATTCACCTTCCTGATAGCTTCACTGAAGGACCACTTCTTCCAAAAATTTTCTGTTCATTATGTTACCCTGGTGAGAGGCCTTGTTCTTCTTCTAAGTTCTGTGAGCTTCCTAAGCCTCATAAGTTACATATGCTTTCTGAGTTCTTGGTGCCTTCTTGCCCCTGAAGGATGGAATGTGTTAATCCCAAGAAAATAGCTGCAAAACACAGCATGCACCACAAGGAACTCCTCTTCTAGACTATGCATGTTTAAAGGTGAGAGTCCAGTGCAGCTACATCATTCACATGGCAAAGAGACAGACACTTAGAATGTGTTGATTGACTCAGAGAACTATCTGTCCTATATGCTCTCCTGAAATATTGTAAGAATAGGATAAGCTAAGGACTTTGTAAAGGGCTATGAGTTTTCTCTGAAGTCTGTGTAGAAGAGGAAGAAAATGTAAGTTGTATTAACTTTGAGGAAATAAACAGAATAATTGCAGGATAATTGAACAATCTTATTAAAGACTTTATACTCTCCTGTTGAGATTGTGGCTACGCAAGAGGGTCATAGCAGTCAAGCAAGGCCCATAAAAAACCAAGGGACTTGTCCCCAGAAAGGGGTTACTAGTGACTTCAAGCACATCTCGCTCCATCTATGTGGGACTACTGTAGATTAAGAAAAAAAATCAGAGGCCCATTCTAAATTTTGAGCTCTGGTTGGAGTTCTGCAACATCCCAACTTTCAGAGATGACTCACATTTTCTGTTTTGCCTCTAAAACAGGAGACAGATTTTTTTAAAATCCTGTAATCCTTCCATAAGTGAAAACTTATAAGGATGCCCCAAATAGAAACAGTTAAACATGCATAAGCCTTTGCATGTTAAAAATAAAGACACTCCCTGGACTCCCACAGCCTCACCCAGTGGCCGCCCGTACTTCTCTTTCCCTTCACAGCCTGAACCCAGTAACGGTTGTCAATAATCATTGTTTTCACTTCCCTACCTCCCACTCAACTCTCACTCTGTTCCGGCTTCCACCTCCTCACTCAGCCCAGAGGATTCTCAGTAGAGTTACCACTGGCTCTCTCACACCAACCAAATAGACGCTATAGCATCAACTTTGCCTCTTCCCCCAACATCATTTTCCTTTTCTTTTTTGTTGTGCTTTCTATTTGCCAATACTTTGTTTCAGCAGGCATTCTGTCTTAGGTTCCATGTTATTTTTCTGGCTACTAAACTCTCTCTTCTCTGCAAGTTCTTATAAGTCTACCCACCCATTAAGTGTAGGCCCCCAATCACTTCTCACTCCACATTTAGTTCCCAGGGAAACTGACAATTACATGACCTTTTTAACTACCTCAATTGGCTTCTATCTTTTCCACCAGAACTTGGCATCCCACCAGTGTACTCCAGTAGCATAAACAGTACCATATCCTTTCCATGAACAACCAGAAAACCTAGATATTACCTATGACAGGTTCTCATTTCTCAATCATTATGTCCTCCCAATTACCAAGTCCTACAAATTTTCTTTCAATGACTATTATAATGTGTCTTATCTTTTTTTGCTAATATCAGCTACCTTTGAGTCCATACTCTTATGTTTCTCATGTGAATAGCAAGATAGCATGTTTGCATCCTATACTAAATCTGAATGTCAGAGGCATATGCACATGTGTGTATGTTTCTGTGCGTCTGTTTGTAAAAAAAAAAAAAACTTCAACTAAACATTTTCAAACATCATTAAAAATATACAAATGTAATTCTATACAAGGGATTCAATAGGATTCATTTTAAGAATATAAGAATAATTGAATATCCATTTGTCTTATTAATTCAACATTCTATTATATTAACGGATTAAGGAAGATCTATACCAGTTTATGTTACATAATGAGTTTGACAAAATTCAGCAAATACTCAAAACAGAACTTTTTAAAAGAAGGAATAGAATGTATCTTCTCTGAAATGAATATGCATAGAAAAGATGTTATACAATGTTTGGTGGTAAAATATTGAATGTTTCCCCCTTAAGTTTGGGAATAAGTTTAACTCTTCTCATATCTTCTCAGCATAGTCCTAATGTTTTAAACCAATGCAATAGACAAGAAAAAAAGCACTGAAAATGATGCACATTACAAAGAATAAGAGTCCCTACCTGAAGACTTGAGTGTCTACAGAGGGAAATCCAAAAGAACTTATTTTTTTTAAAAAAAGCTTATAAACCTAAAAGTAAATTAAACAGTCACAGGATACAAGAGAAATACCCAAAATAACTGCATCTCTGTGTATTAGAAACTGAATATTCAGATATCAATATAAGTACAACTCCACTCACACTTACACAGACGGTGAAATGCTATGTGAGAGTTGAACACAGCATGCAGAGAACTTGTACTATAAAAATTACAGAACATTGATGAAAGAAAGAACAGATAAAAGTACAATTTCATGGACATAAAATTCCACATAACATGTAACCTAATGTTAGTGCCCATGTTTTATTTTTTAAGAAAGCACAATCAAAACTACAGTAAGAATCATTATTTACACAATTGTATGGAAATGGGAACTATCTAGAGTAATTATAATGATAAGAAAAAGGAAAAGACTCAGTCTACCTGATACTCAGACTTGAACACTATAATCAAATCTTCTGGCAATAGTGAAGGAACCATGATATCAATGAGAAGGAATAGAGAAGACCCACATAGACTGATATAAAAATACTAAGCTGATTTAAAAACATACAAAACCAGTTCAATAAAGAAGTAATTCCAATACAAAAAAATAGGCTATTCAACTAATGATACTAGAGCAGTTTACCATCCATAAACAAAAGTAACCAAACAAGTAAACCTCAGCCTAGTGCTCATACCTCATATAAAATTACTTTTAAAAAGATGCAAAAATAGATGAAAGACTATGAGGAAAGAAATACGGTGTAAGTGGGGAGGAAGAACAAGAAGGGGCAATAGGGAATGGCATGAACAAAGTACAATGATGAACATGTCTAAAAGCATCATAATGAAAATCCATCAGCACTTTACATTCTATATTAAAGTGTTTGAAGCAAATACAGAATATAGTGAGTTGTAGTAAAAAATACATAAAGATTTACACAATAACCTAAAATCATACTTAGAAAAATACAAGAGCAAATCTTTAGTGTTGAATATTGGATAAGATATTATTGGATTTGATATCTAAATTATGATCTATTCCAGAAAGTAATTAATAATTTTGAATTCATCAGAACTGAAACCTTTCTGTGGTAAAGATTCCATTGATGGTAATAAAGGTGACAGAACAAGAAAACATATTTTAGAGCTCTATATCCAGCATGGGACTTCTTTACAGATACACAGTGAACTCCCAAACCCTGCCTAACAGAACAAACAATCCAGCTCAAGGGGAGCAAACCTCAAAGATGACTGGAAAATAATGTTCTGAATCAGTCATTAGCTGTTACAGTTTAAAGTTGTGTCCCTTTAAAATTAGTGGTGAAATTTCAATCCAATACAATATGAAAAGAGTTCTTTGGGAAACCATGAAGTAACTAGGTATAATGAGATGAATGTACTCATGAAAGAGCATGAACAAAGTTTCTTATCTCTCTGTCTTTTTGTCTCTGTCTCTGTCTCTCTCTCTCTCTGCACTATGGTAACACAGAAAGCAGGTGCCTTCTATAAAGGACAGAATAAGCTTTCATCACTCCAAATTACCTGGCACTTTGACTTTAGTTCTTCCAGAACCAGAACTGTAAAAAAATATTTCTATTATTAATAAATTACTCCTTATAACATGTCTTGTTATACTGGAGAACAGGGTATGGCATAAGTCATTAGAAAGATGCAAGCTAAAGGCCCACTAATGGATGGAAGAAAAAGTAGTGGGAAGGATGCCAGGAAGCAGTATGTTTGGATATTGATGATTAAAAAAAAATCCTGAAATTGGAACATTTCAGAGAAAAAATTAAATTTTCAGCTCCTCAGCAGTTTCCTTAAAGATTAAACACACAAATATCAAACAATCCAGATACTGCACTCTGAGGCATTTTGTCCAGAGACTCAAAAGCACATTCATATGTAAAATCACAAATGAATAATTAAAGCAGCTCTATTTATTTAAACAAACTTTAAATCATACCAAATGTCCTTCAGTGAGTGAAATGCTAAAGTACAGAGTCCATACCAGGGAATACTATTGAATAATAAAAAAGTGGTATTTATGTACACATGCAACAATCACAGAAACACACTTACAAAAAATAAAATGTCAAATGTTATATATATGATTTAATTTACACGGCAATCTTGCAAAAATAAAACTATGGAAATAGAAATCATGTCAGGAGTTGTCAGGGATTAAATATATGGTGTTGATAAGAATAAAGTGATAATACTTAAAAGATGTATCATAAGTATTGTGGTTTGAATTAGAAACGACTTCCCAAGGCTCATTTGTTTGACCATTTGGTCCCAGCTAGTGGTAATGTCTAAGAACGTTATAGAACCTTTAGGAGGTAGAGTATTGATGGATGAAGATGTTCCTGGTATAGGCCTTGAGGCTATATAGCCAAGCCTACTTCCAGTTCCCTCTCAGTTCCTATCAGCCAATGCAGTGTTACCTGCAGCCTTATTTTTCTGCTGCCATATCATTCCTGGCATGACAGATTATATTCCTTGAAAACAGTAAACTGGAGGAAATCTCTTCTTCCTTAAGCTGATTGAGCCAAGTATTTTGTCATAATAAACCTATAAAGAAACTAAGAGACCAAGGGTGTCATTTGATAATGGTTTCTTTATCTCGAATATTTAGGGGTCATATTGTAATATAGATTTAGAAAGTGGTATTGGCGGTCAGCTGATAAGACAGTGGCAGGCAGGCCACTCCACCTCCCCTGCCACCCGTTGGATCCTGTAACCTACAAGCCCCACTTCACTCCAGAAACCAGCAGAACCTATCATTCTCATTCCCCCACCCCCACGCCAACCTTTCTTCCCACAGCATCAGTGGCCTCTGGAAGCACTGGCCCCATCTGCATCAATTGGATGAAGAATCAACACCTGTACCCCAGACCCATATGGGTGGATGATAGTGAAGGAATATGTTCAACATTAAGAGCAATATGGCACCACCAGAACCTAGTGGTTCAACAACAACAAGACCTAAACACCCCAATGCAGATGAAATAGAAGAAAATGACTTTAATAATAATTTTATGCAGATGATAGAGACCCTTAAACAGTGAATGAAAACTTCTCTTAGAGAAATTGAGGAAAAGATAAACAAAAAATTAGAAAAATCCTTAAATCCCTTAAAGGAGGTCAAGAAAACCAAGCAAATAGGTCGGAGACCCACATTGGAGCACCGGACTGAGCCCCCCATGGTCCAAATGAGGGGCAGAAGGAGGAAGAACATGAAAAAAAAACTCAGGACCGCGAGGGGTGCGATCACCCACTGATACAAGGGGACTGATCTAATGAGAGTTCACCGAGGTCAGTTGGACTGGGACTGAACGAGCATGTGATCCAACCAGATTTTCTGAATGTGGCCGGATTCTCTGAATGTGGCTGGCCCGGAGCCTTTCTGAAAAGCCACTGACAATGACACTGGGACTTGTTTCCTCTGCATATACTGGATTTCTGGGATCCAGTCTGTTCGGATAATCACCTTCCGGAACCTGGAAGGAGGGGGGAGAAACTTGAACTTCCCACAGGCCTGGAAGCCCTGACTGCTCTTAGGGATGGAGAGGGAGGAGGAGGGGGAGGGGGGGAGTGGGAGGGTGTTGGGAGGAGGGGCGGAAATGGAAACTTTCATAATTTAATAAACTTTGGAGAAAAAAAAAAAGAAAAGAAAAATCCTTAAATCCCTTAAAGGAGGCCAAGAAAACCAAGCAAATAGGTGAAGGAAACAGTTGAAGACATGAAAATTGAAAGTGTGGCAATAAAGAAAGCACAAACCAAGTGAATTCTGGAAATGGAAAATCTGGGTAAAGAAACAGATCTACATAGGCAAGCATAATCAACAGAATACAAGAGATGGAAGAGAGAATTTCAGGCACTAAAGATATGATATAGGAAATAGATTCATTGATCAAAGAAATGTTAAACCCAGCAAAGTTTTAAAACAAAACATTCAGGAAAACTGAGACACCATGAAAAGATAAAATCTAAGAATAATAGGGTGAGAAAAAAGAAAAATCAGCTCAAAGGCACAGAAAAGATATTCAACAAAATCATAAAGAAAAACTATTAAGAGTTTAAAAGAAAAAAGGCTTAGTAACATATAAAAGTAAACCCATAAGAACAACACCGAATTCTCAATGGAGTCTCTGAAAGTCAGATGGTCCTGGACAGGTGTTATGCAGACACTAAGAGACCACAGATGCCAGCCCAGATTACTATACCAAGCAAAACTTTCAATTACCATAGACAGAAAAAACAAGCTATTCAAAAAAAAAAAAAAAAACCCAACCAGATATCCACAAATCTAACCCTACAGAAGATACTAAAAGGAAAATTCCAACCCAGGAAAGTTAGGTGAACCCACAAAAGCACAGGCAACCAATTATCCCACAAAGAAAGAGAATTACAGACCAATCTTCCCCATGAACATTGATGCAAAAATACTCAAAATATTGGCAAAGATGATCTAAGAACATATCAAAAAAAATCATCTGCCATGATCAAGTAAGTTTCATCCCAGAGACTCAGGAATGGATAAACAAAGGAAAATTTGTCAGTGTAATACATCATATAAACAAACAAACAAACAGAAAACCATAATCATCTCATTAGAAGCTAAAAAAGTCTTCGACAAAATACAACATCCCTTCATGAAAAATGTCTTGGAGAGATCAGAGAAGCAAGATACATACCTGAACATAACAAAGGCAATATACAGCAAGCTTATAGCCAACATCAAATTCAATGGAGAGAAACTCAAAGTGTTTCCACTAAAATCAGGAACAAGACAAGTTTATCCACTCTCTATTCAATATAGTACTCAAAGTTTTAGCTAGAGCAATAAAACGTCAAAAGGAGATCAAGGGGATACAAATTGGAAAGAAAGAAGTCAAGCTTTCTCTATTTGCAAATCATATGATATCATACCTAAGTGACCCCAAATATTCCCCCAGGGAATTCCTACGGTTTAGAAACACTTTCAGTAATTTGGCAGTATAGAATATTAGCTCAAAAAATTAGTAACCCTTTTATATACAAATAATAAACAGGCTGAGAAAGAAATCAGAGAAATATCACCCTTTACAATAGACACAAACAATAAAAAATATCTTGGGATTAAGTATAATGAAACAAGTGAAAGACCTCTATGACAAGAACTTTAAGTCTTTGAGAAAATAATTGAAAAAGATATCAGAAAATGAAACGCTCTCCCATGCTCTGGGATCAGTAGAATCAACATAGTAAAAATACTAAAAGCAATTACAAATTGAATTCAATCCCCATTAAAATATGAACAAAATTCTTTACAGACCTCAAAAGAACCATATTCAACTTCATATGGAAAAACAAAATACCCAGGATAGCCAAAACAATCCTGTACAATAAAGAAACTTCCAGAAGTATCACCATTCCTGACTTCAAGCTTTACTATAGAGCTATAGCAATAAAAACAGCTTGGTAATAGCATAAAAACAGACACATGGGTAAATGGAACTGAATCAGACATTGATACACACACCTATGAACGCCTGATTTTTGACAAAGAAGCCAAAATTCCACAATGGAAAAAAGAAAGCATCTTCAACAAATGGTGCTGGTGTAACTGGATGTCAACAGGTAAACTGCAAATAGATCCGTATTAAACACCATGCACAAAACTCAAGTCCAAGTGAAACAAAGGCCTCAACAAAAAACGAGTTACACTGAATCTGACAGGAGATAAGTTGTGAAGTAGCCTTGAATATATTGACACAGGAGACCACTTCCTAACTATAACACCAATAGCACAGACACTGAGAGCAACAATTAATAAATGGGACCTCCTAAAACCAAGAAGCTTCTTTAAGGCAAAAGGTATGGTAAATAAGGCAAAATGAAAGCATGCAGAATGGAAAAAGATCTTTACCAATCCCACATCTGACAGAGGGTTGATCTCCAAAATATATAAGGGAATCAAAAATCTAGGTATCAAACTACCAAACAATCTAATTAAAAACGGGGTGCAGATCTAAACAGAGAATTCTCAACAGAAGAATCTCAAATGGCCAAAGACATTTAAAGAATTTCTCAGCATCCTAAGTTATCAGGAAAACGCAAATCAAAACGACTCTGAGATACCATCTTACAGCTGCCAGGATGTCTAAGAACAAAATCACTAATGACAGCTTATGTTGGAGAGGATTTGGAGTAAGGGGAACACTCCTCCATTGCTGGTGAGAGTGCAAACTTGCACAGTCACTTTGGAAATCAGTATGGTGGTTTCTCAGAAAATTGGGAACCAATTTACCTCAAGACCTTGCAATACCACTCTTGGGCATATACACAAAGGATGCTCAATCATATCACAAGGACACTTGCTCAAGTATGTTCATAGCAGCATTATTCATAATAGCCAGAACCTAGAAACAACATAGGTGACCCTCAACTAAATTACATTTATACAGTAAAGTATTACTTAACTAAAAAAGAAAAAAACGATATCATAAACTTTTCAGACAAATAGATAAAACTAGAAAAAAAATATTTTGAGTGGGGATAACCCCGACTCAGAAAGACAAACACGTTATGTACTCATAAGTGGATACTAGATGAAAATCAAAGGATAATCGGGCTACAATCCACATCCCCAGAGTAGGTAGGTAACAAGGAAGACTCTAAGAAAGACACGTGGATTACCCTAGAAAGGGGAAATAGCTAAGATCTCCTGGGTAAATTGAGGGCAGAGGGGAGGGGATGTGGGATGAGAACATGAGGGAATGGGATGGTCAACTTGGGGGAAGGACACAGAGGCAAAGAAGTGAAGAAGATATCTTGAAAGAGGAGCCATTATGGGGTTAGGGAGAAACCTGTTGCAAGGGAAATTCCCAGGAATCCATAAGAATGACCCCGGCAAATACTCTTAGCAATAGTGGAGAGGGTGCCTGAACTAGCCTTCTCCTGTAATCAGATAGTGACTACCCTAATTACATCATAGAACCTACTTCCAGCAACTGATGGAAGCAGATGCGTAGATCCACAGTCCAAGCAGTGGGCCAACCTCCTGGAGTCCAGTAGAAGAGAGGGAGGAGGGATTATATGAGCAAGGCGGGGGGGGGGGGTCAAGATCATAATGGAGAAACCCACAGAGACACCTGACCCGAGCCCGTGGGAGCTCATGGACTTTAGACTGAGAGCTGTGGAGCCCACATGGGACTGAACTAGACCTTCTGCATGGTGATGACAGTGGCTTAGTCTGTTTTTAGGGACCAGGATAAGTCCTTGGCACATAAGCTAACTTTTTGGAACCCATTCCCTAGGTGGGATGTTTTGCTCAGCCTTCAAGTTGGTCCTGCCTCAACTTGATGTACCAGGCATTGTTGACTCCCCATGGGAGGTCTTACCCTTTCTGAGGAGTAGATGTGTGGTGGGGTAGAGGAATTAGGCTAGCAGGAGGAGGGGAGGGAGAGAGAACTGTGGCTGCTATGTTAAATGAATAAAATAATAAAGAAAGTGGAATTGTTGGGAAAACCTGCATAAGTGGTACATGAGATGGGTCTTATTTCCTAATGTACATATATATGTATATAATTACTTCAAAATAAGCCATAAATAAAACAGTTTGTATATAATATGTCTTATAACTGAAAGTTCAATAAATTTAAATTACTCTTAAGATCAAAACAAAATTGTATGCTTGTTCATTTTGGTCTAGATGGGAATATTTTGCCTCATCTTCAATATTCTTTTCCCTTATTTATTCATCTCTAGATGTGCAGGACTCTAGGTTTTGAACCCATTCTTCTATCACTGGGCTTTTGTGAATTTTGGCCCCTCTACCTGGCAGGTTCTTCTCCCTCCTTTATACCTCCCTCGTCATCATTATGGTGTATATTTACTACTTAGCTTCCTTGGAGGTACTCATTTTTATTGGGGCTTACAATTTCAGAGGGTTAGTTCATGACCATCATGGTAGGAGCATGGCAGTGAGCAGACAGACATGGTACTGGAGCAATAACTGAGAGCTTACATCCTTACACGCAAAAAAGAGGCCTAGATAAATACGTTAACACTCTTTTGAAGACTTCTATGCTCCCTTTAGCGGGGACAAGTGTGTGCAACACATTTGCTTGTGAAACTATTAAGGACATTTGATTGTATTAGGCCATACATATTATGAGTCAACTTTTATTCACATAGATTTTTTCTAAACCCTCGCCTAGCTTCCAGGGTCTTCTAAATACATCAGTATCAAGTTATTGTGTCACTAAAACAAGAAGAATATGTGTTTACGGTAAATTCCAGAATTCTGTTCCTACCTGTCCTTAGGTCTCCAAGGCACCTTACTAAAATTAGACATAAAGCTCCAGGAAATTCTGCCACTTCAGGGCCCTAGTATGAGATCATTCCAGCCAATTCTACTAATTAAAGCTGACTCCAATTTGAAGTCACCTGTGATAGTGTACCCCTGTTGTCCCAGCTCCCTGAAAACATGTGTCGGGCAATCCCATGAGCACAGGAAGCCAACAGTAGTAGGAAGAACAAAGCAAGACCTCGCATCAAGAAAACACACAGGGAGATTTGTGCTGCTATGTAGAGCAGAGCAGAGGCCCTGTCTGCAGTCCTATTCATCACTACTGTTTCCTCACACCAGCACTGCTTACATTTGCAGAAGCAGAGTTCCCAGCCATTTCACCATGACTAATTTGGTACCCTGAACAGAATCTTCCCTGTGAGCCCATAATTTTGACTAAATAACGAAGAGCACGTGACAACAAAGACAACATGCACAAATTTATAACCTCTAAGGCTTGGAAAGCAGTCACATGTGTAAATGTTAACATAGACGTCACTCTTCTGTTGCAGCTCAGGGATGCTATTCCCTCAGGCCTGCAAAAATTCCCACCACACCTGGCTATCATTGAGATCAATGAATCATGATGAACATCATAAATACATGAATTGGAAATTTAAACAGCAATCAAAAGGAAGAAGAACATGATTGGAGAACGTTAGGGAGGAAGAGGAACTGAGGGAGAACCATTGGTCAAGAGTGAAGACCATAAAGACAGACCAACCTTGTGTTCTGCTATCCTCAAAGTGGCAAATCGTAGGGCCTTTTTCATGCTGGCAATGAAAAGGAGGTTTTCAGAATTTTTCTTCTTTAGTGTAATTTAGTGTGTGTCATCTGGTGTCTTAGGCCTGTAGAAGCCTAGAGATATGGTTTCATCTGGATCCTTCCAAAAATAAGATCTCTTCTTGGAAACCTATGCTAGTAAGTGTTGAAAGATCCCTGATAGGGTACATGAGAATAGAAAATAAGTTCAACCCTCACTTTATCCCAATTTGAATTTTGTTCTCAACATTTGACTACATCATTACAGGGAACATACATAAGGATTACAAACTTCATTTTCTTTTTAAAGTAAGGTTAGTAATGCCAGGGACTTTTGTTAATCGTTAAATGAAATGATATTTGTAAAAATATTAGGTTCCAGGCAAACAATTGATGTATACTTTCAGAGGTACTTTGGAGATGAATGTGTAGACTGTGAGGTCAAACTCATTTTAGAGTCCCAATTCCATGACTTACGATGTCAGGCAACTTTCAAGAAGTAATTGCACTTTCTAATGGTCAGCTGTTTCTAAGAGGAACAGCAAATCAAATAACAGTATTCAAGATGCCTACTGTAATATTAGCAAGAATTAAGCATAGTTGTCTGCATCTTTGTGTCTTTACCCTGGCCTGTGAGCTACTTAGACACACACACACACACACACACACACACACACACACACACACACTCCCACGGCTTCACACATCTTATCCTTTTAGTTCCTAAACAGCACCATCACCACCTAGAAATACACAGCGTTGCATGCAAATGGCTGCTCAATAAATACTTAATGAACTTGAGTTTTATTTGTTATATTTGGAACATTTGAGTAGCTGTCTTATTAATAGTTTGGAAATAAGCAAGAAGACCTTACCCTATAGCAATTTAAGCAATAATGAAAGTGTGCTGTGTTTTATTGGAAGTATGTGGACTGTTTTATGGAAATCACGGATAAGTCAGGCTTTCAAGAATTGAAATTGGGTCCCAGGACAGCCTCAGCAGCAGACTGCTCTCTTTTCCCACCTGTCCCTCTACATTTTTCACAGATATGCTCACTTAATTCTTTATATCTCCTGTTGGTGTAGTCTTTTCCCTGTGCACATAACAGCACAAAACCTAAGATTTTTAAAAATCTCTTTCCTATTGCACACCTCAGTCTGACTAGCTATCTCTTGGCCACTGGAAGCCGACTTGCTTTTCCCAGGTGGACATTTTTCTCTCCTGCACTTTCTAAGATGTTATCCTTCCTTTATAGTTTGTGGCTTCACTGTGCTATCCTTGGGTGGGTGTTTATTTGTTTTATGTGGATTTAGCATACTTTGTAATCTGAAGTTTGCTCAATGCTTCCTTCTGAGAAATTGTCAGCCACTAAATTCTCTACAATTACTACCACATAGTTTTAATTTTTCTTCACATTCCAGTCTCTTTGTATTAATTTATAAAATATCACCTTTAGTTCTAATTGATATGTTATTATTAATAGTATAACATAATTCATTGATATAGAAATTAATTTTTATTAATACTATTATTTTTTCTGTTATCTATGTGTCTTCTCCTCATTTCTTTATCTTATTCTCTTGTGTTGTATATGCTGGGTGGCTTATAACTTTCAATATATGCATTATTAGGACCTATCTACTACTTAAATCATTTATATAGGTTGTATTTTTCTTAATTTATTCACTCTTCCATTATCATCTCTTGCCTGTCCCAGCTCTCCCTTTGTTCATAGCCTGCATTTCTCTATCTTAGGTGGCTGAAGCTGACCTAATTGTAGTTTTATAATGTTATACAGAGGTGACAAGTATAAGCATTACATATACTACAGAAAAATACCACAGCTAATATGTAGTAGATATATGTGTTGATAACAAACACCATTGGGCACTAATTACACAGTAAATTCAACGTGATCAACATGAAATCACATGACTGTCTTTGCTACAGTGTCCTGAACTTGGTTGAACTTTTCAGGCTGAGCATATTTCCAAAAAATTAGATGACTAGTGAAATCTAATGGGGAGGAGAGCGCTAAAATGGTAATGTACCAGAGAGCCTTGCAGCTGATAAATGAGATGCAGCAATGTTGTTTATAGAGCAGTTTTAGCCTAACTCATAAAAGCTATGGCCTTCTTTCTCAAATAGGGAAACAAGTCACTCCTTAAACTAGTAGCTGGTCAAGTGGAGAGCAAGGAGTGCTTTAGAACAGACTTTTAGGAAGCACATAGGTAGAGAGTTAAATATAGACCAAATAACAGAGTTTTGCTTATAAAAATAGTAATAAAATACCTTCCAATTTGTAGCCTCATGGAAAGAATAAACAGCAAATGAAAGCCTAACGATATACAAGGGTTCTGTTTGTGATGAAGTTTCAATAAAGCAAGCCACTCAGCTTTTTCTTTCCATATATAGAGAGCAAAGCACCCTGCTTCCAGCCATCTTGAAAAAATTCCCGATAGCTTGCTTTTGTTGGTCTTTATGTGCTGCCCAAATACCTCTCTGGCTTATCAAACCTGTAGGTACCCATGAGGCTGTGTAAGTTCTGGCTTCTGGTATCTTTGTACTCATCCTTTGGAGACGTTCTTTCTCCCTAGAGAATTATATGTACATTAGAGCAGAAATTCTTGACTTCTAGAGTCTCTTTTTCTGAAAGGTTGCTTAAACTATCTAGGCTATTGATGAAGAAACACCTCAATACATCACTGCTGTCTGCGCTGGAGAGGGAGCTAAGGTGTCCTTGACCATCCTTCACAACTGCAATACAAAGCTTTTACATTTACTTCAATGCCACCTTTGAATGTGTCTCTTCAGTGCTTGGCTGTGAAAGTTTGAATCAACGGGTCTTGACACAGGCTCAGTCACAATCATCATGGAGTTCCTTTAGGTAGCTGCCATCACTCAGACTGCTATAAGTCATGGTTGAGCCTACGGAGGTTCCACAGAGAACTTTAAACAGCATAACCCTACCAGTAACGCTACTCCAGATTCTCATCTACTAGTCATGAGCAAGTGCAGGTTAATAAGACCACAAGCAAGACTTTAAATGTTCTTAAGATACTTATTTTAAAATAATTACCAGAACATATTATTTCTATCTTCTCAGGATTTTGTGATTTTTCTTATTTTTTGCTGATTTTGCTAGTTTGCTTGCTTGTTTTGTTTGTTTGCTTTGTTTTAGTTTTCTGCTTTTGTTTCCATTCTTTTTAAAGACAAGGTTCCAATAAACTTAGCCTGGTCTCAAACTAACTATGTACTGTGTCTAGATAATGGTCCTTTTGCTAACTCCTAAGTACAGGGATCAGAAGTATGTGTCACTACGCCTGGTCTATTCAGTGCTGTAGATCAAACCCAGGTCTCTTACATGCTAGCCAAGCCCTCCACCAACCCAACTGAATCCCCAGTCACTCACCCTACTTACTTGGTGTCATAAAAGATGGAAGCACTTGCATTATATGTATGTATGCATTTCTATATTCTATGCTTCTGTAAATCTAAGTGGGAGTATCATGGTTGCTGAAGATCCAAAGCGCAGATTTAAGACAAGGCATAAAACAGATGTCCTTTAACACCAAACTTTATCCCAAACTGGGGAACTGTATCCTACTCTTAGATTGCCTGCCCAGACTGTTACAGAAATCTTCCAGGATTTACGCAGAGACCAGTTGTGCTGACCGCTATAGATGGACCTTTTGACTTAAAGCACCTTCTCTCTGTAACATCGAGACCTCCTTTCATGGTGTTTGCCAGATCACTGACCTACAAGGTTGCCGGGCTCCAGCTTCTCCTCACAGTCCAGTTCTATCTGTTCGTGTGATTGGATGCTCTTCCTCTGCCTTTTTAATCTTATTGGTAGTAGACTGTGTTCATAATTCTCTCTGGAAGGTCTATTTGTATGGGAAGAGTGCAAGCTCATGCATCATCTCAGTCTTGCATTGTGACTAGAAGCTGGGGATAACCATCTTTTGATCTCAGTTGCAATTACCAAGGAGAAAAATAAGCATTGGCTCTGATTCAGTCTGGCTACATTGGATGAGTCAAGTACTGTGGCACCATATCATGACATGAAAATGTCTGTCAAGGGCTACCTCTATGAGTGGAAAGGCAACTCCAACAGTAAGGCTGGGCAGATACCCCATAAATATTTATCACTAAGCCTACAAAGATGATTTGTATTATTTTTATCTTCTACACCTTTATCTGAAACCATCAAGATGCCAAATTCTGTATTTATTGCCTATTCTGAGTCTGACTTGTATCATGTACAAAGATAGATATAATCTACATTTATGTAAAGTTTAAATATCTTTTGCAGAATGAGCAAAATAAGCATCTCTTGACAGGTTAAGGTTTCTGATAGAGTTTGGACATAGATGTAATAAAAATGAGAAATAGAGTCCTATTCCTTCTCAATGCAAATGAAAATATGGAAATAACAATATAGCAAATATTCCCGCAATATGGTTCAGTGTGTGAGATTTTTCTTGCTTGTTTTGTGACTGATTGTGTTCTTCAAAGCAATGCCTGAGTGGTTAGTGAAAGAGAATTCCTGATGAGGCCCTCATCAACCTGGCTACTGACAGGAGATTGGTTTCAATTTCACATTCCAGGATGCACACGATCGTCTAGTGATCATAAAAAGGGAAGTGGCCTGGAGCTGAATGAGCATTTGTATGAGCACTTAGATAACACAAAGACAAACCTAGCATACATACAAATACAGAGATAACAAGATGCCTTGGGATGTGCACAGATCTGCATCCCTATTCCTAAGGAGGCCTAAGAGTGCGCACGCTGGAAGCTTTTTGTAAAGAGTCTGTCATTGAAATGCACTTCAGACTTTTCTCCAGAGATAATATTCCTGAGAAATGATATTATGTCCTCTATTTCTAACGCAGCCTGTGAATTCCTTTAACATTACCCAGTAGGTTCTGTCTGCTTACCTTCCTTTCTAGTGTGCTTGAAGAAATGTATTGCTGGGGATTTACATAAATCAAGAATCTGCAGCTGACCAAGAATGCATTCTCATTATTATCCTGTCAGTAGTTCCTATTTGTCATGATTTTTCCACCCCAAAATGTTTCCTTCTTGCTTATTTGATTTTTACGGTAAAATGCACAGTTAGATTTTATCACTAAGCTCAGAAAGCTTATATCTGAAATTTAACACAACAATGAAAACTTTTAATAAATATTTTAAACTTAATGGTGTGGTAGCAATTAATGCCTTATTCAAATATTTTCCTCTAATTAATAGTTTGGAAAATAGTAAGAAAATCAACTAATATTTCTAAATGTCAGTTCCTTCGTACATAAACTTTACAAAATAACACTTATTTCACATATACATTGTATAGTTTTAATGATCCAGGGAATAGGAATATCTTTTCAAAAGTGTCTAGCGTATGATATGTTTTAATAAATATTTGTGAAATAATCATATTTATATCTGAGGACTTCATGAGAGCTGTGTACTTCAGATTTTGCTTCATTGTAGCTAGGTTTTCAAGTTTCTCCTATGCAGTTAATAATTACAAAGATGAATATTATGGCCCTGCTCTTTTTCCTGGGAACAAGGGCACTGGTTCACAAAGAAGGCTGAAAAAAAAAACCTAAATATTTGGAGGAATGGATTTTACACATGCTGCTTCTAAACCTCAACTAAGAACATGTTTTGGTTGCAAAGAATGTTTTAAGTCATTGGATGTAAGTGGATACATGTGAACCAATTGCTTCTAGCAAGTGCTTAGAAAATAACTCCAACGTCAATGTGTTTTAATAGGAAATTACAGTGTTCGACTTTGGAAATACTCACCATGCATAAAAATCCAGGGAAGAATACACCCATCTTTGCATCTCTACAACAAAATCTTAGTTACACGTAGATTGCTTAGGAACTTGAACATAGAATAGTTACAGACAGATGTGAATATGAGAGAGGCTTACAAAGCAATGTTATACATGACGGTGATGTGAGCCATGATTAGGAGTCCACGGTAGGGAGCTGAGCTTAGCTTCTCCATGTCAAAACCAGAAGAGAACATGCAAAAATTTGTCGGCAGCTTTTAACCTTGATTGACACATTAGAATTAACTGGAGGAGCTTCTTAAAATTATCAATGAGTAGGAAGAACAGCTGGGGGTTTTTTAGGGCATGGAAAATACTGCATTTGTAAAGGCGAATTGGGTTATGATATATCTTCCTAATTTATTGAATGTCTACCAGGAGCGACCCTGGTATATACAATAAACTTTGAGTGACAGAGCTGTGTCAATGTTAGTTTATTAACTGTAGCAATTATAGAGATTTGTGGGGGATGTTAATAGTGGGGAGACTACACATAAAGGGTAAATAGTAAAATGGTATATGAGAAGCCTGCATCTTTTGCGCAGTTTTGCTATGAACTTGAATTGGTTTTAAAGGCTAAGATCTAGTTAGAAATACTTGGTATTCTTTGTTGTGCCTGACACAAATTAGACCATAATGTCTGGCTAAAGACCAAGCAATGGGGCTCCTATCAGCTGATTCTTACGGCTGGTCAGAGTTGGAAGCCCATACAAATACATCAAGCTTTGTATTAGTTATTCATGCTTGCTTTTTTAAAAAGAAATCTATTTTTTGAGATGAGAATAAGTTACATCACTTCCTCTTTTTTTCCTTTTCTCCCTTCAAGTCCTCCTTTCTACTCCTCCTTCTTTTCTATCTTTCAAATTCATGACCTCTTTCTTCATTAATTATTGTTAAACATAAAAGTATTGTTAAATTAATGAAAAAACTTGCCTATTCAGTCTGTATCACATCACCTGTATGCGTGTTTTCAGACCTGACTGTTTCTTATTCTTCTCTCAGATTCCAGAATGCACAAATCTCTTTTAGACAAGTTGTAATCTCCCCCCTCCCTCCATCCGCGTGTGTGTATGTGTGTTCATGATGAGGCCAGAACTTGCTAAGAGATGTCTTCCTTGATCTCTTTCCACCTACTCTCACTGAACCTGGAGCTCACAGACTAATCTAAACTGGCTGGCCTGAAAGCTCCAGGGATCATCTTCTCTCTGTATCTCCAGCACTGACGTACAAAGATGCCCTTTGTGCCTGGATTTTTAACTGGATGCTAGAACAGCCAGAGCCGTGGACCAGTGGGACCGCGATCATGTAACCTACTGGTCCTACTATGTTCGCCACCTCCTGAAGCAGCTGGCCTGATAGAAAGGTGGGATGGCTTTGTGAAGACACAGTCACAGCACCAAGGAGATGGCAGCAGCCAGAAGGGCTGGAGCAGGGCTCTCCAGGTGGTGTATTCATTGAATCAGCATACACTTTCTCGGATGGTTTCCCCCATACTCAGGATCCTCAGGTCCAGGAATCAAAGGGAGGAAAAGGAAATATTTCCACTCACTACCAATCAGTGATCCACTGGGAAGATTTTTACTTCCTGTTTCTACAACCTTAAGCTCTTCTGGTCTAGAAATTTTGGTTCCAAGGGGAAGTTCTTCTTCCAGGAGTCACAACAAACATCCCATTGACCTAGGACTTCGGATTTAGCACTGGCTACTTGGGGATTCTGATGCCTTTATGCCAACAGGAAAAAAAAGAAGGAATAGCAGGGTTAGGAGGGATGAATAACCCAGACTACCAAGGAGAAACTGGATTGCTTCTCCACAATGAGGTAAGAAAGATTATGTGTGGAAGGCAGGAGCTCCTCTAAGCCTCAGTGTTTCCCAACCTTCCTAAGACTGAGACCCTTTAACATGGTTCCATATGTTGTGGCGACTTCTGATCATAAGATTATTTTCATTCCCACTTCATAACTGTAATTTTGCTACTGATATGAATACTAATGTAAATATCTGACATGCATAACACCTGACATGTGACCCTGAAAGGAGTTGCAGCCCACATGTTGAGAACCTAAAGTTTAGGGCATCTCTTGATGCTGCCGTGTCCTGTGATTAAGTCAGTTTGTATACTTATTCGTGTTTTCTTTCCTCAATTTCTTTAGCATTTGATAGAATGTCAGCCAAGGTAAAATCAATGGTTATCATATATAAGTTTGAGATATTAAAAAGAACATCCCTCATGAGACATTGCCAGCTATTCTAAAACTTTTAATAAATTTAACATTGTATGTTGGATAGCTATACCACGTTAGCCATAATTATGACCTGGTTATTGTTTCATTTGGAAATCAAGCATAATACAAAGAGATACGATTTGTCAAGTTAACAAGTTAATAATGACTTGTGATAGTCATTTTAGTTGTCAACTTGGCTATATCTGGAATTTACTAAAAACCCAAAAATGGCTAGACACACCTGTGAGGGATTTTTGATTAATTAAATCATTTGAAGTTGAAAAATCCTCTGGTAATCTCGATCTTTGAGGTTGGATGACACACATTTGATCCAGATCTTTAGAGGTAGAAGACACATCTCTAATCTGGGCCCTGCCTTCTGCTGGAAGTCTATAAAAGACATGAAGGAAGGAATCCTCATTCTCTGCCTCCTTGTTCTCACTGTTGATAGCAAGTCCATTTCTTCACTGGCATTAGATCCTAGGAAGTCAGGAATCCAGCATATACTGAAGACCAGTTGACACATCCAGCCTCAAAGACTCAATAACTCCTGGATTCTTCTTGGATCTTCTGTTACCATTCAGCCATTGTTATTGAACTGCTGGAACACAGCCTATATGTCATTTCAATAAATCCCATATACATATATAGCCCGTATGTATGAAAATTCTATATATCCATTCATTATATATATATTATATTTACATACATATATATTTTATAAATTATGTTACTCTAGAGAATCCTGACTAATATACTAGGGACTGGAACTTGTCCTTATCTTTGAGGACAAGAATTTTATCAAAGAAGCAGTAGTTTTCAAGCCCAATAAATTAATCTTGGGTGAAATGATGCTTTGTTTCCTCCTGGTAATCTGAAGAGGTTTTCTAACCTCTGAAGAATAAGCTGGAAGCTGTCTTAAATAAAATCCCTATAAAACTGACAAAGCCCAGGAGAGTCTCCAATTGAGAGAAAATAGGGAAATAAACCTTCATAGTTAAAGCACAAATGGAAATAATAATTGACGTTTCAAAGATAAATTGACATTCTTGGCCATTGCTTTCCAAACTAAGAACCTTGGACTATGTATAGGTCTACACTTTACCCATGACACCTAGCTTTTAATTTGGCCTTTTACTTCTGGGCAGTGTACTAAAAGTCCTAGTAAAATATATACTAGCTCAGAGGACCAGCTTATAGCTTAATGTGGCCTGGAGATTTTAATGTCCACATGGTCTTTGTATTTACAGTCAGATGGTTGCCAAACGGTAATACTTTAATAGCCCTGGACTAATGAGAAGAGCAGAAGACTTAATATGTGATGTTTCCAAGCTAAATGCAGGCTGAATGACCTCAAGGATCACTACATGGATGGACACTTCGCAGTATTTGGAGGCAATGATACAATTCGGTTCAAACGATACAGGAGGTCTCCAGAGCACTGACATGGCATGGGGCACAGAGCAATAATGTATCACGTGCAAAACAATAAAAGCAAACAAAGAGAAAAGTCTCACACAGTAGCATCCTGTGCTATGTGGACACATAACAAGGGACCAAATTCCAACAAACATTGCTTCTTACACATAGTTATTTTCATATAAATAGAATTTATATTTAGTTTTGATTACACTTAATTTACCAGTCTGTTTTGTTCAATAGTCATAGTTGTATAGGAATGTTTAATACATAAAACATTAAGAGGCCAATATCACCCATATATTTAAATAACATAAAATTGTAATTTTAATATAAAATTTCCAAAAAATATGCTTTTCTGTATCAGGGTATATTTCTTCATTTTGAGAAACAGTGTTATGGTTTGGTTTAAAACTTGATTTTTGTCAGTGGCAAATTGCTAAATCTTATACAAGGTTAAATTCGGGGGGGATCTAAATATTTTTAATTTGCAGCATATCTAGAACTTCAATGAATAATTTAGAATGCCTATCCTTCTGTGTTTTCCACCTTAGCCTGACTTACCCTTCCACAACTGAAAGGATGCATAGCACATAAATAACTTCCCGAAGTCATATGCCGATCCCTGTCTTATGTAGATCTCACCATTAGAGCCTATGGCTACAGGTACAAGCCAGACTGTCTGGAGTACAAGCTCTTATTATGCTATTTATACTTAGATGACCTTTCTCAGCTTATGTAACTTTGCAGAAACCTCTCCTACCCATGTGAGGATAATGGTGCCTACTCAAGGCAGCTGTGAAAATTACTGGCCTGATCTGCGTGAACTGATCCTGTGGAGGGGAGGAAATCTATTACCATTGTTCAGGAAGCTTTTGATCCTTTCCAGTACATTAACAACCCTTCTCTAAAAGGATCAAAAGTTTGCTGAACAATAGTAATTGATTTCCTACTCTGCAGTTTCCTCAAAAAATTATATGACTCACTTAATCTCCTAGTTTTTTTTTCATTAGCCATATAAGATTTTTTAATAACAAATAATTTCTTTTCTGTCTTGTGTGGCTCTGGATATCTTCATTTCCTGAGTCATCAACGGAAGACATGAGCTTGTGTATCCTCCCACCTGAGTTGAACTCTCGGGGTTAATTATGTCATGGAATTCAAAAACATTTCAGTTTTGGAGAGGTTACACAGTATGTAACATACTGTAGCACAGTATGTGCTAGGAATGTATAATAGTACCCAGAATGATAAGGAATTCTTTTTTAAAAAGTGTGATCAAATTTATTAGTTATTCTGCATTGAATGATAGAAATAGTCACAATAAGTAAGATATATGAAAATTATAAATAGACTTACATTGTTTCTGCTTCTAAATGCATTTTGATACCAAGGTTACAGGACACGTTTGACTTTTCAGGAGTGTTAGACTTCACTGTTACTGATCAGCATTCACATACCTGCATAGACTTCTTAAGGATTAAAGACTGAAGTCGTAATATAGTGAAAAGATTATACAATGAGACAGAGGTTTCCAGACTCATGAGCTTTGATTTCATTATTGAACCTTAGCATAATTGCTTCATAAAATCAAATAACTCTTCACCTCTCGACATGGGTTCTCTATTTGTAAAAGTAAGGAAGAGGTCCTCTAGGTAGTCAGAGATGGTAAGCTAAGGCAGCAGATAAAGGTATTATCACCTAGCCCGATGACCTGAATTTAATACCAAAGACTCACACAGGGTAAAGAGAAAAAACAAAGCTCACAAACTGTCCTGAGACCTCCGCTTAGGCTCTATGATACACACATATTCACATATACACTCAAACAAAAATAATATACGTGTAATAAAACTTTTAAAAATAATTGGTGGTCTATTTCAAATTAAAGAAAGATAGACACTATTAATTTTCACTACAAAATACTATACTATTCCCTGAATAAATAAATATTAAGACTGGTTCTATACAAGCAGTTTTCAGTTTCTTATAGATGCCATAGTGAGCAATGTCCTCTGTGAATTTATATTCTGGTAGACTAGAGATGGGCATTAAGTAAAGATAAAAAGTAAACAAGGAAATTTCTAATTTTGATTAATATTATACTAATGTTCATGAATAATAGGACGCTACATTCTGGTTCAGGAATTATAAAGATTTCTGTGCAAGAGGCATTTAAATGTGCTTCTGAATGACAGACAATTGATTCTACAAAAATGTAGGTGCAGTGCATTCCAGAAAGAAAAAGTTATCAAATGCCAACGCCCTATGAAAGGATGCAGGTCGGGAGCCCTAGAATATGGTAGCTAAAGTGAGCATTGCAAGAGATGAAACTAGAGAGAAAACAGGGCCATGTGGGCTTTACCCATGCTAAGAAAGGAAGGAATGAAATAAAAGTGTTGCCATAATAATGCTCATGTAAGAACTATTAGTCCCTAGAGATCCATTATAACTAGCCACAAGGAACGAAACCTCTATTCCACTTCAAGAAAAATGTTTAAATGAATATGAAATTCAGATACTAAATAAGAGCATCAGTGAAGAAAACAAATCAAGAGCCATAGAAATAAAATAAATGCCATTAATCATCTATTGATTGGGTGCTAAAGAAAATTGCTTCCAATGGTCTCTAGGACCTCAGTACAGAAACAAGCCATAAATATTTCTATCTGCAGTGTGGTTAGAATCACTCTCTGGCATTAGATTCTCATGCAGTATAAAGCCAGCAGCAGCGGCAGACCAGTAAAAGGAAAAGCCAGATGCTGTACATAAAGATGCAGTGTTTGTTCGTTTGTTTGTTATTGATGTGTGTGTATGTGTGTGTGTGTGTTCATTTGGAAGCTAGAGGTTTTAGCCTCTACCATATTTCTTGGGACAGATTCTCTTGAGGACTGGGAGTCACCAGTTTGGCCAGATGAGCTGCCAATCATCTCAAGGGATGCTTCTAATTCTGCCTTCCCAGCTATGGGAACATAAGCACACCCTTCTAGGCCTTGCTTGCTTTTCTTTACCTTTTTCTAATTAATTGATGAACTAATTTATTTAATTAATCAATTTGTTCCCAGCCCAATCACATTGCTCCCTCCCTCACCTGTCTCTTACTAGTCCCCCTTCCCAAACTCCACTTTCCCCCATCCCCATCCACTCCTCCTCCTTTCTTTTTCAGAAAAGTGCAGGCCTCCGATGTATATCAGCCAGCCATGGCTTATCAGGTTGTGTAAGACTAGGCATGCTCTTCTCCTTTTAACCTGAGTTCTAGACATCTTGACTTAGGTCCTTGGGCTTGTGCAACTAGCACTTCACTGACTGAGCAATCTCCCTATTCTATGTTGTGGGATTTCAATTCCCTTTCATTTGGTATTAGTTCCTTGGTAATTTTGTACACTGTTCTTGAATAACAGCCACCCCACAACTCCTCACAGATTCATCCCCCTGCCCTACCACAGAAACCATCTCTTCTCTTTTATTGAACCCAACAGGTCCAATCTGGGCTGTCCATAGAATCGTAGATATGAGACCTTCCAGTGGAGAAGAGTCAATTTACTAGGGGCAACGTACTGAAAGGGAACTGACTCACCCGCTCTCAATAGCTACTGAATGCCAACAGCTCATCAGGTAGGGAAGAGTATGATTCTGTGAAGCCATTCAAAATAAACTTAATGTAAAAACTCTCTTTCTGATATTAACACTAGATATGTCAACCCTATCAAGCATCCCATTCACTATTACTAGTACACACTGGCTGCTCACCATCACTTCACTCATGCAAGACTGGTTTTCAAAAGTCAAACACATCTTCCAACCTCAGAATACAAAATAATGTGCCCTTCACTATCAATTTTTATATATCTGGTCATTAGAAGTCATTCAGTTTAGAAAAAAAAACCATGATTTATCATTAGCTACTGCTTACTAAATTGTATCTTCCTTAGGGACACATGGATAATAAATTTCCATAACAGTAAATATGAGCCCGTTTAGATTCTGCTACGTATTCAAAAGAGACGCCCTATAAAAAGAAACTTTCTAAGAATCTCTCATTTTATTGAATGGAAATCAAATTAAATATTTTTCACCATTAATAAATGTAGGCAAGAATCAGCTTAAATATATAGAGACAAAGCCCTATAAACTGTAAGATAATAACGCTAAAATATCTGAAATACATTTCACATGCTTTGAACTGTGATTGTAAGTAAATGAAAATCATAGCTCTACATCCCATATTCCAACAATGGGTGATACTGTCACATGTCTTTGTTCAGCATAAAAAATAATGCCTTTCTCTCTTCCAAAAAAATAGCAGTGCCACAACTCCTGTCTGCATTCAATAGGATAAAGACACCCAAATGATATATTTTATGTTTTAGCAATAAAAAGAAGTGTCAGTATCCTTACCACCTAAGACCATAAATAGCACAGCTTGCTCAGTCTCCTGTAAGACGTTCTCAGAACTCAGACACAATTCCATTAAGGACAAGTCTCAGCCTGATTTATGCATGCTTAGGAAGATGCGCATGTCCTTGAGTTATCCTCTCTGTAGAGCATCCAAGAGGGCAAAAAGGCAGCTCCATGCTGCATTTTTCTTTCAAGTCCTTTCTTCCCCTGTTATCATTGCTTCTTTTCTCTCCTCACTGTCTAGGGATAAGGGGAGATGGGCTACATCTACGCTGAGAATTTGAAAGATCCAACTGGCTACAGAGGTGTGAGGATTCATCCTGGATTTTGACCTAGATATCTGATTTGCTTATCAAATCTCTTAATCCTTATTTCAAATTATTGAGGTTATATTCAATGAACATAATACAGTGAAGAGAAAAGCCATTAACTGATTTCTGGAAATGGAATGACTCCCTATTCACCTTAGTCATGTATAGAGACAAAGACATATTTGCTTAAGCAGTTTTCTTACCAAAGTTTTAGAACTAGAATTATTAACTTATGGTTAGGAAAATATTCCACAGTATTGACAGAAGAGGCAATAACTGCAATTTCATAAAGAAAATGTCTCAGGACATAGTCTGTCAAGCACATTTGAAAAAAGTAGCTTTCTCAAAATGTCCCCATTAATAGTGGATATAGTGACACCGTCACGATGACAGTAGAAAAACTCTACTGAGACAGTCATAGCCCAGATTATGAACCACTCAGACTACCTCATTGTGCAGCCAACAAAAAGAGAGATACAGAAAACAAATACTTCACTGAAGGATATAAAGCTAGTCAATGCAGAATCATGATTCCATATTGAGTCCTCTGTACTTAGAAACATCACTGAAACGAGACTAGCTGTGCTCCTTTGTCCCTGTGTAAGTTGTTTCATGAAGAATTGAACAAAGAGAGATCAGTATCTCAAGATGTAATGTAGAGAAGTCATTGGCACAAAAAGACAAAGCTTGAGTAAGGCACAAAACTGGTAAAATGCACAGAAACGTGGGACAGGGCCTAGAAACCCAATCAACATTCAGTCTGCAGTGAACTGAAGAAAATCAATGAATATGTAAATATGTGAAAGAATATCTCTTTGAATTCAGTTATGAGACCTTAATCATACAATTTTCATACTCTCCAGGCTTCAGCTCCCCCATATGCAAAATGTCTTTTCAGTTCAATTCGTTTAAAGGCATTTCATCTGTATGAGAATTTTGACTTTAGTAAGATTTTTCAAACACATCCCATGTGTTGTAATTCAAGTTTATTCTACATTATGCAAAGGTAGGCAAGAGAATTTTAAACCTCATAAAATTCACTCCACTTATAAACTTTTTATAGCTTAGGAGTGGAGTTCGTATTTATTCTAATAATCTTGCTAGTAATTCATCATGTGGTAAAACAGCATGAGCTTTTATTCTAAGAAATATTTACCACTCAATTTTCTTTATTAATCTAGGTTCTTGGGATATATATGCAGTATATACTTTCCCTGAATTCATGGATGCCAAGGTCTGGTAAAATATTTATATAAAGAGATCATTATAAAATAATACAACCAATATAATAACATATAATTAATATACTAAAAATGAATCAGACTTATTACTAATGTAGTAATATAAATAATGATACTCTTCTTAACAAATTAAGCATACTTTATATTAGATATAACATTTTCATGTATTATCAATATGAATATGAAATACTAAAATAAGAGAAAATAGTAATATTTTGGTTACTAACAGAATAAAGTTAATAAATATTAAATGAGTATTGAACACTATCACTATTACTATCTCTTGTTAAAGTGAACATAATGATGAGATTTAGAGGCCACCAAACTAAACTGGCCTGAATTCTGACTCTGACCCTTAGAAGTTAGACAGTCACAGACAATTTTCTTCTCCCCATGGTATTCAGGGTAACACTGTAAAGGGAATCAAGAAGGCTCTGCATAAAAATGCTTTTCACATTTTCAGTGCAACGTTCTTCACCTACCCTTCAAAAATATCATTTTATAAGATTTTATTTTTCAAAACACATATAAAATTTTTATATGGTATGCTTTATTCAATCTTTTATCCTTGCTATAGAATATTCATACTATACCCTTGAACTTAGGCAACTCTCTGTGATTTGCCTCAATAATGGAGTGTGACCATCATAAGGCTACATTTTTTGCCAAGTGTTACCTTAAAAAGAGACAAATATATATATGAGTAGTATTTCTAGGTCATATGGTAAATCCCTTTGTAACTGTTTTAGTAACAACCACAGTGATTTCCACTTTGGGTGTACCAATTTTCACTCTCAGTAAATGAAAGTTCCCCCTTTTCCATACCCATGGCAGAACTTGTTTTCATGATCTTAGCTGTTTGGATTTGGGTAAAATGAAATCTCAAAGTAGATGTTATTTGCATTTCCAGTATTGTTAAGTGATGTGGGATTCCTATCTGTATACTGTGAACCATTGATTAATAAAGAATCTTCTTTGGACCTATTGTAGTGCAGAATAGAACAAGGCAGAAATTCCAAGCAGAGATAAAGAAGTCAGAGTCAGGGAGATATCATGTAGCTGCTGAAGGAGACAGACATAATTTGGAACCTTACCAGTAAACCATGAGACTTATGTTAATACACAGAATAATAGAAAGGGGTTGATTCAAGATGTAAGAGCTAGCTAAAAATATGCTTAAGCTATTGGTCAAGTAATGTTGTAATTAATACAGTTTCTGTGTGATTATTTCGAATCTGTGTGCCCAGGAACAAACAAGCAGCCTCTGCCTACAGAATGGCTCATAACATGGTGCTGAGTCCATTCACATAAAACCTAAAGGAGCTTAAAAAGAAATTCTAGACACAAAAAAGCAGAGTTTAGCACAGTTTCTTGGTAGCTGAATTTTTTTTTCCTGAAAGGACTCTGTTTGCTGGCAGCAAGCAGGAGCACTGCGGCTCCTTTAAAAGAGATCTTCCTGACTCAGCAGTGGCAAGGAAGGCTACATGGCTTCTTTAGGAGCTGGCTTTTTGGTTTGCCAGCACAAACGACTCTGACTCTTTTGAGAAGTTTGGTTATGGAGCATTTAAATGAAGTTTGTGAGCACAGTGCTACAATTTGCTTAATGGCAACATAGAGCTGTTGTGTGACTAAAAATGGGACTGTGAACATGACTTATAGAGTTGGGACTAAACAGACCTCTGCAATGTTGAACTGGGTGGGTCCAAAAGGCAAAGAAGCCTTAGTCCTAGCCACATCACTTAGTATTTTAAGAAGCGGCCCTGGTCAGAAAAGAATTATATGTACACAATAAAGACAGATTCAGATAAAAACAAAGAGAGAGACCTCGAAAAGGGTCATAGTATTGGATAAATGTACATAGGCTTGAGAGAGACAGAAAAATGAGTATAGACAGTCATAAATTAAAGGAGTAAAGATAATAAAATAAATGTTAAACTTGTATAAAAGGAAATAAAATAAAATATAAACCATGTAAAAATAAAATATACACAGAGATTCTGGATTATGTATATTATTGTGCTTTCTTTAAATTTTTTGACTGTAAATGAGCTAAGTACAGAGAAATATTTCATTGTACAGGCTGTTAAGCTAAACCACCATATATATTTTAAACGTGTCTTAACTTCAAAATTTAGGTCTAGGGATATGTTTCTTTAAAAACGAGATTCTGCTTTTATTTCCACAGAGGAGGAGAACCTATGGATTCCTTCCAGACTAATGTGGTTTAATAAAACAAGGCCTCCCAAAAGTTCTCCATAAACAAATATTACACACAACAAAAAGCAAAAAGGAGCTTAGAAAATACTACTCCCAAATATTGTTTATAAATGTTTCTTTACATTTAAAGGGGGGCTATACTATAGAGATGGTTACTTTGGATTGGTATGGATCTTGGTTTATTGATGAAAATTTAAGGTTAATTTTGTCATATGTATATTTCTGCTCTTGATTAAGGTATTGTGTTTGTGAACTCATTTAAAAATGCAATGTATAATTAAGAAATATAGGTTAATGGGGAGTCATCTATAATAGTCAAGATTGTATTCATGATAGTTAGGTTTTCTGGATGTACAGAAATGCATTTCAGATGGATATTCTTTCAAAGACTGCAAAATATGGCATTTAAAATGTTTTAAGAACTTAGGACTTTTCAGGACAGTAACACACATCTGCTACTGGCAGCACCAATCTACTTCAAGAGGATGATAGGCATGGAAGAGGCTCCCTATGCAGTTTGTTAGCCACATGGTCAAGAAACTGCTCTTGCCTGAACTGCTTGAGGAGATGCTGTTTGAATTGGACATGTAGGTGCCTCAGAAAAATGACTGCTGCTATTCTCTAAAGAAGGCAAAACAGTCCTTCTTTAAGATGAGGTATCTTTGTTGTTTTTCTACTGTGCATGTAGATTATCTAGTCCATGAACATAAAGGGATTCTCCCCATAGGAGTGCTGGTAGTACGGATACTTGTACTATCATGTCAGCTCTACCTGGGTCCTTAGGGCTGAAACTCAGATTCCCATCTGTAGGGCAAGTGTTCCAGCACAGCAGTCCCCCTAGTGGCCCCCACCTCCTAAACACAAACAGCATTAGTTATTGCAGCTCCTATGACAAAATTAACTACTTGAAGGTATTGAGGGCAAAAGTTCCCCCAGCTAGAAAGAAACGTTAATTATTTTGTGAGTCTTAGGTGAAAAATATAATCAAAACCATAAGCGTTCTCAATGCTAATACTGATATCAAGGAACACAATAACAGGAAAAGATGAATTATCAGCTCTTATCACCTGGTAATTTGAAAATGTTCAGCAAAATTACTTTTTAAAAGCTGGGCACACATGAAAAGATTGTCAATAAAAGTGAAACGTTTAAATACAAAAGACAAATTTTGAAAGTAAATTATAGATTATATATCATTAAGTTCCTAAGAGTGTTTTTGTAGATATTTTATAAAGTTTAATTAACAATTATTAAGGAACTTAAATAAATAAGACCCCAATACATAAATTGGGATTTGATATTTGAGCAAGGCAGCTAGGGATTATCATCAAAAGATTATTTTAGAGGTCTGAATTATTTTATTAAAATTTCAAATGCAAAAGTTGGTAGGTGGGTCCAATCTTTTAAAATCTTGGTAGAAAGTGTACTATTTAGGCTTCTTTTATACTGCTAACACTTAAAACAAACAAGTAGAGGAAAAACAAAAATAGATTGGTGTTGCAAATTATAAGCCTCAGAGTCAAACGACTTTAAATTATGGCTTCACTCAATGCCAGCTGCATAGCTTTGGGCACATTGCCTTCATTTTCACATATGTAAAATAATAGCACCTTTCCTAATAGTTGATTGTAAAGAGCAAGTGGAATAACATAAAGTTCTAACACCTGACACAGAACATTCTTAGTGCTCAATGAATATTAGCTTGCTATAAACTATTCTTATATATGAAAAGCTTTTAGCTAAAAAAGTAGGTGTTATTCAATGATAATTACCCTTCTCAGAATTAATATTATTATATCAATTGCACGGAGAACAAAATCATCTTTGATATCCTTCATCTTTCCAATCGTCTTGACCAGAACTGTATTGTAGAAGGAGGACATTTATTCTTCTCTTTTTCATGGTTTGGATCTACTAGTGGGTAAGAAAGAAATTTCAAACCAGTCAACAGTAGCAGAGTATTGATTTAATAGACCTATTTACTTTTAATTATGTGTATGTATATGAGTTCAGGTACCCAAGAAGACCAGAAGAGGGTATCAAATACCCTGAATCTGAAGTTATAAGAGGTTGTGAGCTGTCCAACGTAAGAACTGGGAACCAAACCTGGCTACTCTGAAAAAACACGGAGAAATCTTAATGATTGTCCCACCACTCCAGCCCACATTATTGTTTAATGATAACAAAGCCATGTTTCTTTCATAAGAAGGTTAGTCTGCATTGTTTTAAACAACACAAAGTCAGCTTCTGCTCCAACTGTTTTATATTGATTATAACACAACATAAGATGCTACATGAAATCCACAGACTATGGGGCAGTAAGCATTGGGAGAGCTTGGAAACAGAAATATTATGAGTGGGTTTCAGTAAAGCTTAGGAATTCAATGAACAGTCCCAGATCATATAAAGATCATAATACAGAACCCCAAAGACACTCACAAATTATATATTTTTCTCTCAATAATTATTTCTATTATTTCAATAAGTTGTATGAAAATGTGCTAAATCTTAGCAATTATATTCATCTTCTAATGCTCTCTTGTTTTGTTTGGATGTATGAAACCTAATATCATGACTTTGAAACCATAGAATTATAAAATAAAACTTCAATGCTCTAAAAATTAGATTTCAAATACAGTAATTCTCTCTTTTTAAAAATGTTTATGATTTATTTATCTTTATTTTATGTGCATTGGGTATGAAGGTGTCAGATCCCCTGGAACTGGATTTTCAAACAGTTGTGAGCTGCCATGTGGGGGCTTGTAATTGAACCCGGGTCCTCTGGAAGAGCAGTCAGTGCTCTTAACCGCTGAGCCATCTCTCCAGCCCCCATAATTCTCTTTTGAAAACAAACATTAAAAACATCAAAGGAGAAAGACTACCAGAAAAGCTGCCATTGCTACTTACAGAGCCCATAGTGTCCTTACTTAAACTAACCGAGTAGTTTTCTGTAACATCGATATTTACTTCTCAACAATAACTTCTAGCCTTTAAGGACACAAAGTATATACAACTTTCTGTTTAGCACCCATTGCATTATAACCACAGCTAATAATTATGCTTAGGATGGCCATCCATCACAAAACTCACGCAGAGTGTTTTCTGTTACTGCATTTTTTTATCTCAATCTCCTGCCTGGAAGTTCCTTGCTGATTTATCAACTTTTCTTCAGCCTTAAGAAGAACCTGGGCACTTTCCTCTGTCTGTTTTTTTCTCAGTTTTCTGCACCCTTTGGACATCTTTTCCTTTCAAGGCAGCCTGAACTGCATGACTGTGTATGTGAACCTTTCCTCACCAGCATCTAATTGCTTTGCACTCAGTTGTCCAGGTCAGTGAGGTCTGGTACCCAGATTTTGTGCTTTCCACATAGACTGTTTAGTTTGCCATGGTTTCAGCTTCCTGATACCAGCCATGGCTTGAAATGTGATGTGGAAAAGTTACAAAATAAACAAGCAAAGTTTTAAATTAAACACCATTCTGAGTAGGTCTAGGTGATGACACCGCACCTTGGCCCACTTCTGTCTCAGGATGTGAGTCATCACTTCATCTGATATGCCTGCCCTGTGTAGGCTATCCATCTATTAGTCACTAAGTAGCCACTGTGATGATGGGAAAAGATGGAATTCTTCATTTTCTCATCCACTTCAGAGAGCTTGTCCAGGGAATATGCCACGTTCTTTGTTCAGTTTGATTTTTATTCATTCTTCATGCTGTGTATCATCCGAGCTCTGGCCCTATTTCTTCTGGAGACTGTCCCTACTAAAGTTAATGATGAAACTGAACATTTCTTAGATTTAACCAATAGATTTATTTTTAGGTGCAATGTCCTTAAAATTGTGCTCTTATGATTTTCATAAAATTAGGTAATAGGATTATTTCTACAGGCTTCTACCCTTCTGCTCATTTTCAAACCAGCATTTTTTCAAATTAATACTTTTTGTTTGTGAGATACAGGATTATAATCTAAAATAATCGAGTACACAGTTCCAATTTTATATAATTGGGCTATAATGTCATGAATTGTGAGAAAAAGTATTATCTGTCTCTTCCATGCAGCATGTAGGAAATGATTGCTTTGTAAAAGACATGTGATTCCACTGTACATCCTTCACATCCCTATCCACTAATAAACACTTACTAGAATGTTCCTGACTTTCCAGAACGCAAGATACTAAAATATCCCCTCGAATGAAGAGTAGCTACATGAGGAACAAAAAAATATTCATTTATTCATTTATCTTAAAATTGATAGTATTAAGGATAATGACATAAGCAAATCTGGTAGAGATGTGAAATGCCATTCCAGAAATCATGATGATTTATTTATCAAAATTTAACTTTCCAAGTTGATAGTTGGCACAAGATATACAAATGTACTCTAAATCCGTAAACTAATAGCCTGCATTCTCTTATTTAATAGGCAATTTGTATATGTCTAAAGATAAAATTAATTGGTTTAGTAAAAGTTACTCAGTTGCTATAAAAAGGGGGGGCATTACGGAAATTTCAGGCAAATAGATGCAACTAGGAAAAAGATCATCCTTAGTGAGGTAACCCAGACCTAGAAAGACAAATATGGCATGTATTCACTTATAAGTAGACATTAGCTTTTAAGTAAATGATAGCCAAAGCTACAATCCACAGACCTGGAAAGGTTAGGTAAAGAGAGCTCTAGGAGGGATGAATCGACCTCCCTGGGAAGGGGAAATAGAATAGATTCTGCAGGTGGATTGGGGGGGGTGGGATGGAAGCAGGGAGGGTCAGGAGGGGGGGGGTGAGGGTGGGAACACCAGGAGAGACTATTGGAATTGGAGATCATTACAGCAGGTGGCATGGAAATCTTGTGCACTGGAAACTTCCTGGAATCTTTTGTACCCAGATAAGGCTTACAGCGGTGGGACTGGGTTACATGTCTTTAATTTGCTGGTGGAGAAGGTCCAGTAGAAACCTCTAGGCAACCCAAGCTGAAACTAGACTAGATGGTCTCTCTCTGAAAATTGACAGTGGGGCTCCATTATCCAGGACCACTTCCACAAAGCTCATTGAACTAGATAGGTCGAGCTTGTACTTGTGTGGAGCCTTCATCCCTACACTGTAGTTTCTTTGGCACAGGGAGGTATTCTTTTTGAATACAGAAAGAGAAACCTGAACACCGGCCCATTCACAAAACTCTTCCTCTTTAATTTTCCCTGCCTTCGAGATGTGCTGGAGCAATGGTGCTGTTGAACTTGTGGGAGTGACCAATGAATATTTGGTTTAACTTAAAGCCCATGCCAAGAGACAGAGCCTAGGTCCTACACTAGTTGGATGGTCAGGAACCAGAGAACGGATAGCCCAGAGAACTGGGGTAGAACCCAACACAACTAGCAAAAGCAAAACAAACAAAAATAAAACAAAAGCAAAACAATTAAATGAAATGACTCTTAATTATATTCTGCTATACTCATAGATCAGTGCCCCAGCCATCAGAAAAGGTTCCTCCTGCAGCAGATGGGATCGGATGCAGAGGCCCACAGTCAGACATTATGCAGTAGGAGAGTCTACATTAGAGGTCTCCGTTGATTTTCTCTCCTTGAGATCTGGACTCACACTGAAGAGAGGGAGGAAAGGTTGCAGGAGTCCGAGGAGATAGAGGATATCAGGAGGACATGGCCCACTGAACCAACTAGGCAGCACTTACGTGAGCCCACAAAGGTGGCAGAAGGAACCATGGGCCTGCGTGGGTCTGCATCAGGATCTCTTGTATGTGTTAGGGCCATTAGTTTGCTGTTTTGTGAGACTCCTAACAGTGTGAGTGGGTGTAACTCTGCCTCTTTTGGTCTATACTTGAGACTCTTTTCCTGTTACTGGGTTGCCTTGTCCAGTCGTGATACTTGAGGGATTTTGCTTTGTCTTATTGCATCTTATTTTGTTCTGTTTGACTGTTATCTCTGGGAGGGCTTCTATTTTCTGAACCAAAGGGGAAATGGATCTGTAAGAGAGGGGAACTGGTGGAAGAGGTGGCTGGGAAGAGTAGAGGGAGGAGAAACTGTGTTCAGGATGTATTGTATGAGAGAAGAACATATTTTCAATAAAAATAAAAGAAATCAGAATGAAATGGAAGGAAAATGATTATCTTTCCATTAGGGTAGAAACGTGACTATTTCCCAAGTTCAGTTCTCCGTTATCTCTTAAAACATTGGGAAATTTATCTGGGCAGTCGTAGTACATGTCTTTAATCCCAGCACTCGGGAGGTAAAGGCAGAGGCAGAGGCAAAGGCAGAGGCAGAGGCAGGCAGATCTCTGTGCGCTCCAGGCCAGTCTGGTCTACAAGAGCTAGTTCCAGGACACGCTCCAAAACTGAGCAGGAAACACAAATATAAAATAAATGCTACTAATACCAACATACATCTAGATAGAGGGGAAAATGCCTCTAGCTCCTCTTATGAAGATAGAGTGACTAACATATTCTGGTTTTCAAAATGTTACAATATTAGACAGAAGTCTTACAGAAAGTCTCATATAACAGTCTCTCCTCTGGGTGCTTTTCAAAGGCACATGACTTCCCGGTCTGTTAGTAAAAAAATATCTGCTGCCTGGAAGATCACCCAGGGATTTTGTTCCAGATAAAATGAGAGTTTCATGTTTCCCATAGCCACTCCCCTAACCTATAATATCACAGTTTTGGGCAAATGTAAACTCATATTCATGTTCTGCCAATGTTAGTAAGTAAAAGGGAAATGTCCAAGTTATGACAATATAATTCATAAAGTAGATTTAAATAATGCAAATCAAATTCTTAGTCCATAGGAAAAAAAACTTCAATGTGTCCATCCAATAGAACTGCTCCACTTTTGCCACGCATTCAAGTACAGATTCAAAATTCAAAGACAAAATTCTGATCATAATAGTTTAAAATGAGAACGTTATCTTTGGAAATAAAACATATTATAGTCTTTCTTTAAAGTATTCAAAAATTTTTAAATATACTGCATTAAAAAACAACTCTGTAGCCAGGTTATGGTGACAGACTCCTTTAATAGCAGCAGTCTGGAGGCAGAGGCAGGAAAGTCTCTGAATTCAAGGCCATTATGGTCTACAGAGTGAGTTCCAGGACAGTCAAGGCTACATAAACTCTGTCTCAACAAACAAAAAAGGATAATTCTGTAAAGCCCTTGCTTTATAAGTATCAGGAATAAAGTCTGATTCCCTGAACCCTCATAATAAAAGCAAGGTATGGTAACTCACACCTAGGAACAAGTTATAGGGGTATTTCTGGGGTTCAGTAGCAGCCACGCCTAATCTATCTGATGAGTTCCAAGCCAGTGAGAAAACCTTTCTCAAAGGTGTGTGCAACGTCTGAGGAATGAGACCTGAAATTGTCATCTGGGCTCCACAGGCATATGGACATGTATGTACCTGAACATAACATTTGGAAAGACATATAGTGGAATTAGTGATATTTGTGAGAGGCTCTAAGTCATGTTCAGAGACAAGGTGTGTATTAATTGCATAATGAAGATACCTTTGCTGAAACATCACCATCCTGGTTATTTATGACAAGTTTGAAAATTTCAGTGAGAACAAAAAGAAAACAGGAATCAAAACAAAACAAAACAAAACAAAACAGGATTTTCTATATAGAAAACAAATAAAGCCCTTGGTTCTGAGAAGAGATCATAACATAGATAAAAATTCTCATAAATGTAATAAAGACTAAAAGGAAGACATGCACCTTGGGAATAAGAAAAAAATAAAGCAATAAATACAAAAACAATCCATTAATAGGGGAATCGGTTTATGTCATTCTAAATTACCTACATACTAGAAACTGAAAATACAAAGTAGTCATTTTGTCATAAGGTTTTAAAAGCAGGTTGTATTGTACAGTAGTTGGCGTGATCATGGGCAAACTGTACAGCCACTGTAAGATCATTTTATTTCATCTGTAAGATGAGAACTAAAATTACCTATGATGAGCAGTGCCTTGAGAAGTACGGCCTATGCCACTGTCAGCGTTTGAGGTTGTCAACCACTTCTCCCCATGAAGAATATTCACTATCTGGGGGAAAACTTGGGTGCAATTTAAACTTTTGAATATTTTGGTGCAACTACTAGCAACATTCACTACATCTCAAAATAGAAATCTTTAATAACACAGCGTGTGGGCCTGGGGCCTGAGGCACAGGGCAGAGGTTAAGAAGGCCCAAATATCAAGACTTCCTCCCAGAGGACTGGCTTTCATGCTAACCGAAGGAACCATCCATGCTTTTAAAGCAGAGATACTACCAACACTCCTACCCAGCTATGATGCTATGAATCACAACAATTAGCATGGCTGATAAGTCACATGGCACAGTCAGTAATGGCTCTTGTGACTTGGCAGCAACCAACAGCTCTCTGACTGTACTTTACACCCACTCAATGAGAGGACAACCATGGATGGTAATGGAATGGTAGCCATCAACACAGCACTAATGCAGTAATGGATGCTGGAATGAACCTACAACATGAATCACTTTAGTGAACTAAACCCCTGATTACATGCTAAGGAATTGTCCTTCCATTCACAAGTTTGCTTTTTGCTCACACCAGGGAAGTTTTCTTTGGAACAGACAGAGACCATTATAGAACACCTCAAATAATCAAAATGCAGAGTTGTGGAATCCAGTCCAAATAGATATATCTAAAAATATAATTCTGTATCCAAAGTTCAGAAACCATTGTGGAAGGGGGGGGGGGGGAAGATCCTAAAAGCCAGGAGAGCAGGGAGTTTGCTAAGAGGTTGTTTCTTCTAGGAATGTCAGAAGGTACACACATAAAGTCTCAGAAACATTACCTAAATAGGAGATAAACAAAGACAACAACAATAGACATGTTAACACCATGTGTGGGTTGAATATCCAAGAGGCCTCAACTTGACCCAAAGAAATACAGGCAACTAAGGAAAGCTGAGAGCTGGAGAAATAGGCTTTCTTAGGGAAGAGTACACTAACTAGTTATCTAATACCAAATAATCAACCTTGAAATCATACAAAAAATAGCATTATACAGACTGAGTGGGTTGTGTTTATTATTAAGGAACATATATGTATATACATATGTATGTATACACACACACACACACACATATATATAATTATATATCAACAATTAATTTAAAAGGAGTCATGAATTTGGAAGAGAGTGAGGAGGGATAAATAGGAGGGCTTGGAGGAACAAAAAGGAAGGAGGAAATGATGTAATTATATGATAATCTCAAACATTAAAAGGCATGATTGAAATACGCATAGCAACAACATACCTACAAACGTATGTAATGTATTCAAGCTGATCTGGATCTGTGACTTTGATAAGATGATGGTATTAGTACTCACTGAGCAGCATCCTGTGTTTCTGGACGCATTCTCTCAACTTCCTCACACCCTTGGTAAGTCTTGGCGTGCTAAGAGATATTGTGCTTTTTCAGCAAATAGAATTGAAGTTTAGAGATGCTGAGCATCTGTCAGCACTTCAAGTGAAATACACACACACACACACACACACACATACACAAACACACACACAGACACACACTGTACCTAAGATTCTTGGTCTTTCCATGTCTTCTTTTCTTCATCTGAAGAGTCATCATTATTGAACAGAAAATCATTGCTTTGGGTAAGTTGATGAGAGGATCAGGTCCAGCATCTTAGAACGTTTGTGAAATTCGACAAACAAGACTTAGCCATTTATAAAAGGAGACACACACTGACAGTGAAAAACCTCTACTGGCCTGAGAAGCTAGGCCACCAACCAAGGCTCAGCAAGCCACGATGATGGCTTTTCAGATGGGAAAGGCATCTGAAGAACATTTTGCGCATTTGGAATACTTTACACATAACAACTTTCTGTACACCCTCAAGGTAGATGGCATTAAAGTTGCTCTCCAGTGTCTGATTAGCACTACAGCAACAATTAGAACATAGGCAAAGTAGAAAACGGTGTAGTTTTTTTTCCCCCTCTCAGAATTCAATCAGCAAAGATAAGGAATTTGCATAATGCAAGGCCCCAAAGCAACTTTTCCCCCACCAGAATGCATTCCTAAAGCTGGAAGGAAATGAATAATCGTCTTGACTCTTCATTGCATTTTGTCTATACAGCCACCATCTGCCTTTAAATATGCAGAAAGAATAGCGCCGCTTACGCCAGAGTGAAAGTCATCCAGACTCCATCAGGACTCTTTTGTCTCTGCTGGTACTTCTATCTTTCCTTGGATCTGTGTATCCTGTAAAGCACTTTCTTCTTCCAAGTTTTGCTTTAAGATTTTCTAAACTTTAGGTCAATCAAAATGTATGCAGAGGGAATGGAATTTTCCTTCCATAGGAATAGACCTTTCTTTAAAAACAAATGATTTTATACTAGAAACTAGAGAAATAAGGAAAATTGGATTATAACATACCTCCATAGCTGGCAACATAATCTCCTATATAGTTAATAGTTTTGAAATCACCAGTATATATGTGAGTCAGCTATTATTTTAGAAATATCAGATTTATAATTAATCTCAATAAATGATCAGAGATGAACACTTTAATTTTACACGACTCTGCAGTTTTAGACACATTTCCCACCATGTTTAGGAAAAACATATGTATGCACACCATATCCTACTGGGTTAGATCCTGCACATATTTGAACATGTAAGAAATACTGACCAGTTCACTACACAGACACCATAAACATTTTTTTTCATTGCCACTTCAAATGTAAACACAGAATACGCTGACATCTGACCTCAGGCCCTGACCAGTCTGCTGTCCTCAGGAACAGTTGCTATAGCTTGCCTTCATCTGAGGAAATTTTAGACACAAGAATTAAAGTGCTGTTTTGTGTAGAATACATTTCACTAAAACCAGAGTGATATATCAGACACAAGATAATAAAGTCGGAAACTGAGTTGACTTAAATGAAAACAGAAAGGGAAAAAAATCTCTATAAAACTTTCTAGAGGTACACAAAAGATTCACGGATGTATCATAGTCTTATATAGGATAAACGATAAATCATATAAGTTTAATGAAATTTGACTTAGAATTGCAAAATTACTGAATAGTATTATTTCTAATGTCCATAAGAAGAATACATTTGGCAATTACAAACAAATTTACAAACGCAAAATAAGAAAAGATAGGGAGATGGCTTCATGGATGGAGCAATTTCTAAACAGGATTAGGAATAGAGTCTGAGCCCCTGAAAGCCATGTAAGGGCAGGTGTGGCGGCCACCTATTATCTCAGCAGGAATCAATCACCGGGGCAACCTAGGCAATTTACCATAGTTAATCAGCAAGACCTGAATTGAATGGAGAGGCCCTGCCTCAATCAATAGTGCATATTGATCTACTAAGACACTCAGTGACAACACCAGGTCTCCACGGGCATCTGTGCCTCAAGGCATATATGTGCCCCAACATATGTAGCATGTCCCCATATCAGACATAGATATACAGAAAAGTAGTCTATGAAAAGGGCTTGGCCAATTTGGATATTAAGTCTTTAGGTTGTTTTAATGAAACAAGTATAACGCTATTCCAGTGGGACAAAGTTAGGCAAGAGAGCCAAATGCAAGTCAGAACAAAGTATAGGATACACATGGCATTCTGCTTGATGGGAAAACACTGTTGAATGAATAAATGTTTTAAACAAATGACTATTTTTTATTAAGTAATGTCAGAGTCCTTCACACTGGTAGACATGGATTAAGGTGCCTTTGTTTATAAATATGATTAGACAACCAAAGTTTGAAATAAATATTTAGAAATACTTTGTAACCTTGATAATACAGAAGATTTTCTTCAAAACAATTTAAAAACTAGAAACAGAAGAACTACTAATGACTAAAAAGTTAAAAGTTTCTTCATTATAAATGAAATTAACAAAACTAAGCCTAATTCGAATACACCAGAAAAAAGTATCTCTCATACATATGATTTGGGCGTCCCCTCTGTGTGTTGTGATCACCATTAATGAATAAAGAAACTGCCTTGGCTTCTTGATAGGGTAAAACTTATTTAGGCGGGGAAGACATAACTTAATGCTAGGAGAAAGAAGGGCTGGGTCAGAGAGAATCCACTGATCCACTGCTAGAGATAGACATGCTGAAACTTTGCTGGTTGTTAGCCAATAAGTTAGAGCTAATGGGTCAAGCAATGGTTTAATTAATAAAGTTTCTGTGTGATTATTTCGGGTGTAAGCTAGCAAGGTAGCTGGGAAGAACTAGCGGCCCCCTCCCATGCAACACACATATAGTAACCAAAGGTTCTAAAATACAAAATTATTCAAATATATGTAAAATAACATGAACAATTTTTGAAACAAAAAAGGTCATGGGTAGATATAGCAATGAAGAAGTTCCTAATCCCAACCTCAATACAAAGCAAAATGTGTCATTAAAGTACTGAGACTATTTCTCACATTTAAGAAAAAAGCTGAAAACATCCAGTATTAGAGAAAAACATGTAGAAATGAGACTTGTCCCTTCAGTTCTGTCAGATGCACTGCAGAGACTTATGGAAGGACCACATAAAGCATCTTTTACATTCAAAAAGCTGTTTGCTAGCTGGACTCCTGTTGCTGTGATCAACACTATGACCTAGGGCCACGTGGCAAGGAGAGGGTTTGTTTGGTTTACACATCCTGATCAAGGTCCATCTTTGAGAGAAGTCAGAGAAGGAACTGAAGCAGGAGCAGAGTCAGGAACCAAGGAGCAAAGCTCTTTTACTGTCTAACTCCCTCTGATCTCCTCAGTTAGCTTTCTTATATAGCCAGGCTTCCCTGCCTAGAGATGGCACCACACTCTATGGGCTGGATGCCCTACATAACAAGGAAATGGCCCACCAGCATGCCCACCTGCCATGATGGGGCAATTTTTGTATTGAAGTTTCCTCTTCCCAAGTATGTCAAGTTTGACAACCAAGATTAGCCATCACACACAGGGCTTGGCCTTATTTGGTTCTAATGAACAAGCTTTGTGAAAGACAGGCCTGCAAGCCCAGGGCATTATAAGCAATGCAACTGCTCATTAGCAGTTAAGTTCTTGGGTAAATTGTAAAATCACAGGTATCTGAAAGAAGGCCACCTAGTAACCGACAGCAAAATGTTCTTGACATGTTGTAAGTAAACGCTGTCAAATAGGACAACTACATGATTTTATGTGGATTGTCACACTGTATATTTTAGGATGTTTCATAAAAAGTCAGCATGTAAAGCATATAGAATTTGAGTGCATATGTGTTTAGGCACATATGTCAGCAGGAAAAGCTGACACTAGGGATGTTCGTGTGGAAGACCAGCTGCCATCCTTTGACTTTGGTGTTTGTCTAGAAGCAGTTTGCTATATTCAAATTAGAATGCATTAGTATTTTACTCTTCAAACCTATGATGGACAATTAATACATTCATTAATATTTGATAAACACCTGAAGAAAATCTCTAAGTGAGGGAGTTTAGTATGCATGTACAAAGTAATTAGTTGCAACTGAACAGTAATTGAATAGGAAAGTGTTAGTGCAGTGAACATTAACTTGGCAAAGAGGAGCCTGGAACTCACAGTTACACTTAGGTCTGAGACACCCATGGTGGTCAGAAATGTCCAACATTCTAACCGTCTAGAAAATAGAAAGTAGAACTACTTTCATATGCCATCTTACAGCAGTCAGAATGGGCAAGACTTGAAGAACAAATGACAGCTAACATTGGTGTGGATGTAGGGAACATAGAATTCTTGTTCACTGAGGGTGGGAATGCAAACTCATGAAACCTCTAATAAAGTTAGTGTGGAAGTGCCTTAAAAAATCAGAATATCGTAACATTATTTCACTCTTGGGCATGTACCCCCGTTACTCCCTATCCAACTATAGAGATACTTGCTCATACATGTTCATTGATGCTCTATTCACAATTGCAGTGATATTTCATGTGTATTTTAATAAGTAAAGCTTGTTTGACGTTCAGAGAGTAAAACAGCTGCACTGATTAGCCGTACAGTCCAGGCAGTGGTGACACACACCTTTTTTTTTCCAGTTTGGAGGGTGTTTACTTCCGTCCAGACACAACACAACAGAGGCCACTGCAACAAAGCTGCAGCCATTGGAAGCACACTACCTCGTGCCGCGGTCTACATTATCCTACCCTTGGGAGAAAAATGAGAAACTGCTGACGACCCCACTCTGCCTTCTCACCTCTCCAGAACTGTGACCATGGGAGTGCAGGACATAAAGTGGGAGCCAGGTAGATCTGGGTGTGGTCATGCTTTGCTACCGAGTGGTTGGAGGTGTCACCGTAATATCTTTGTACTTCTGCCTTTCAAAACATGTCTAAAGCAGGAACAAACATTTCTCCCTGTATGGACTACCTACAGGAGCATGTACTCACACCACACTTGCATTCATTATGTGACACAGACCTTTATTCCCAGAAGCCACACTAGTTTGCCTTAGAAACCGGGTGGTAGTGGTTCACGCCTTTAATCCCAGCCTCAGAGAGGATTATAAAATGGGAGGAGACAGCTCTCAGTCACAGTCTCATTCTGAGATTCCTGGAGGAAGGATCACCTTTTCAGATTGTGGTACACATAAGAGCCAGTGGCTGGCTGTTCTGCTTTTCTGACCTTCAGGTTGAACCCCATTTTCTGTCTCTGGGTTTTTATTAATTATGCTACACACAATAACCATAAAAATAAACAGACTAGATGTCTATCAACAAATGAATGGATAGTGAAAATACGATACATTTACACAATTCAACTAGTGGATAACGTGAAATTTCCATATTAATGAATGGAACTGAGGACAATCATTCTGAGTAAGGAAACCAAGATCCAAAAAGACAAATACCACATGTTCTCACTCACATATAAATTAGTCTTTAGCTATGTGTGTTTAGATGATTCCTCATAGAGGGCAGAAATACTTTAAGAAGCAGTGGAGATATATTTTCAAGGATAGAGATTCGATTTCATTCTTATGAATGTGTTTGGAGTTTATATTTCTTATGACTATCTATACTTCTATTCCACCAATTCTCAATCATCTACTATATCACGTTCCTTTTATGAGAATTTCTATTAGTCAGTGTGTATCTATGATTAACGCTAAATTTCTTGCCTTTTAAATTTTAAAAATTGCTGTATCTTGACTTTGGAATATTCCCTACTCAGATATGTATTAAAGTTCTGCTCCTCATAGTAGTGCTTTTATGGGGTTATACAAGTCTTGAACAGTGAGAAAAATGGGAGCTCTTCAAGTCATGTTCATTCAAGGGAGTACCTTCTGCATAACCGCTGTGGAGTGCTTATTGCATTGCTATACTAACAAGAGAAATGACTCAGCAAGCCATAGAATGGAGCTTCTAAACACATAAACCTAGCTAAGCGCTTTTATTACATTGATTACATCAGATATTTGTTATGACAATGAAAGCTGAATAATCCAATATTTGTACTCCTTATAGAATGACATCTCGCTGTGTCAGAATCTTCAGCACAATTTTAAATAGCACAGAAATAGCTATCTTGTCTTCTGATCTTATTGCCATTTCTCGAAAATGCTGGTAGAGACGCTGCTTTTGCTTTTGAATACAAATAAACAGTCTTTTGTGCGCTAAGAAAATTTCCTTTACTCCTGCTTTACAACAAATATCTAGGAAATCAGATCTGGATTATTGTCATCAAATGCTTACTCCATGTAAAAACATATGAATAATATATGTTTATATAGTATCATGATGATTTGTCCTTTACTGTCTTTGAGGAGCAATCCTGAAAGCAAGATTTTCTAATGTTGAAGTGTCTTTACAGTCATGGCTATAATTTTAATGTCTTTTTATGTAGATTTATGTAAGTAAATATATAACTCTCTCTTTCTGATTCATTTTTTCTTCTTCTGCATAAATAGACTTCCAAACTAGGGGTAACAACACCTTTAGAAAATGCTTGAAAACTCAATTTCATAACCTCTTGAGATAGTTCAAGCAACAGAATATTTACTGCTCTTAAAAGCAAGATGAAAAGAACCTATAAAGTCATCTGTGACTGGCGGCTTGTGGGAAGTAAAGTTATCCTTTCAAATAATCCAAACACTGAGGGAAAATAAAAAAAGTAGAAACACACTTTTCCCAGGAATAAATACAAAGAACAAATTACTCATACAAGCATGTGGAACAATTCACAATCTCTCCAACTGCAGAGCTGTAAGTTAGGTTTTCAGTAATTCAGAAGATAACTAATATGTTATCATAAGATCATTAATTTCAAAGTACTATATTCAGATGCTGAATGATAATAGTGTACAGGTTTCCTGTAATTTTTATATGTACTTTTATATGCATTTGAACAAAGCTGCTTAGCTTTTTATTTCTATAAAATATTATTTTTAAGTTTTAAATTTGGTATATTAATTTTCAGAAATTCTGGTTATAGTTATAATTTTTATCTTGCCAACTTATTTTTTGCTTCAATTTCACCTAGTATTTTTATTTTTTTCTTGTGTTTTATTCGCCATTTTTTATCATCTGATAAATTCATTTTTACTTGTTTAAATAACAAATGCTCCATGTAGAATTTCTTCTGAGTATTTGGACCATACTTATATGTTAATCTATGAATTTTCCCATTTTCTCTTGGTTTTGAGGTAATCACTTGCACATATGAAGGTGCTAAAAGGCATGCCATTTCATTGCCAACTGTTTCAGCTTACTTTTACTGTTTTGTTCCTTTTGAGTGTTCTCTTTGGTCTTGAATATATTATGACCAGATAGTAGCATGACCCGCTCTGTTTTCAATTACCCAACTATCTACCAACATGTTATTCATTCTTTTTCAGTTTGGAAAAAAGTCATTGTTTAAATATGCTGATTTGTAAGTAGTATTTAAGAGCACATTTTAAAGGCTTATTTTTATTACTTTTAATTATGCCTATGTGCTTATGTCAGCATGTGGGTATGTGCATGTGAATACAGGTGTCCGTGGAGGCCAGAGACACTAGCTCTCGGGGACCTGGAGTTACAGACAGGTGTGAGCAGTCGCCTGTGGGTACTGGAAGCAGTTCCTGGGTCCTCTCGCAGAGTAGAAAGTGCTCTTCACCAATTAGCCATCTCTCTAGTTCCTTCAGTGAAATTAAACCACTTTGAGAGCCTATTTTTCGTTAGGTGATCTATTTACAATTACTTCTGATAATAGATGGTAAGACTTACTTGGTTTTGTTTGTTTATTTACTTGTTCTACTAACAGAAGGGTTTGCTGGGGCTTACAGTTTTAGGAAGCTACAGTCCATGATTGTGCTCGTTGGAAGCATGGTGGCAGGCAGGCAGGAATAGCGCTGGAGAAGCAGCTGAGAGGTCACATCTTTATCCACAAGCATGAGGTCGGGAGAGAGCTAATGGTCATATTAAAGTATCATTCTCCATGATAATATGGAATCCTATAACACATCCACTCAACTCTACAACCGGCATAATTTAGGGGTGCATCCCTGTTTACATTTTTAACTCCTGGGAAGTAACTGAAGCAAACTTCATTTTAGTCACACATTTCTGAAAAATTCAAATCAGTTTCAGAAACTAATTATGTCAGGGAGTGTCCTTAAACGTATCAATGTTGAAGTAAAGTGAAACTTTGTTACTAGAATTTATTTATTCTTACGTGATGATGGCAATGTGGTTGACCACACAGCAGAATCTTCCAGACAGCTTTCCTTAAGTTCTCCAGTCCACACTCACATCAGCACATGTTCTGTGTGTGCCTTATAAGTTTTATGTAGTTTAGTATCTCGTTTGTATGAAAAGAAGCTTTATAAATAAGTATGCATAGACAATCTTCTAAACTACGAATCCTAGGAATGGGCGAATTATTTGTAGTGTCTTTCTTTAACGTGAGCTGGTAGATAAGAACCTATTAGAGCAATCCTTGTTTGATTGCCAAGCAGCGTTTTATTTTATTGAAACCGTAGACTATCTCCAGATTTACATCCTGGAAGTCTGGTGAAAAGATGGACGCCGTCTCAAACACGGAAGCGTAACGTAGGGAAAACAAACTTTAAAACTCATCCCCACGCAGTCACATCATTGACCGCCCATGTCGATCATTAAAACGATGGGTAGAATCCCCCAGTTTCTAGTTTTAACTAGTTATGTGAGTAGAGTTAGTAGAAAAGTTTAAAAAATAAAATGAAAAGCAAAAGCGGGTGAAGCTCACACCATGCTCAAGCTACCAAGAGATCCGTCGGGAGGAGGCAGCCTCTGCTAAGGAACTGAACCAGAATTCAGGTGGGCGGCTGAGATGCCTCCATGGATGCCTCTGGCTCAAACGCCTCCCAGGCTCCCGCTAATGCCTTAGGAGCAGCTGGCAGCACATGTCCTACCAGATATGCCAGCAACTGGGGCATGAATGCTTTCTAACTTTCACACGTTTCATGCCAAGAAGAAAGCAAATCATACCCGGGCTTGTAAGATGTTAAGAACAACAGAAGGATGAATCATTATTTACACAAACTTCAATGGATAAAGTTCTCCAAAGATAAATAGTTGTGCATTGAGTAAAACAGTAAAACAAACATAAGCTAATTTTTTTATTGTGAGATATTTGGCTTTTTCACAAATTCATTTGTTTCAAGTGATGAAGTCCTGTTCCATTTCATGTGACAACTGGACTTAACACTATAAGATGTCCTTTAGAAGTCATGCATGGCCGGAGACTTCTATGTTGCAAATAAGGGCAGCCTCTGCCCCTCACTTTATCTCTTTCCTTTTAAATAACTTCTTATGTGTCATGCATGCCTGTGTGCTTGTACATGTGGAGGTCAGAGGTTGGTGGGTATCTTCCTCTGTTATTCTTCACTTTATTTTTCTGAGACAGGATATTTCATTGAATATGGAGCTTGCTATCTGGACCAGGCTGGCTGGCCAGTAAGCCCTGGGGATCCAACTCTCTCCACCCCACCAGAGCTCAATTGCAGGCCCAAGCCCCCACACTTTGATTTTTATGTCCATAACAAGAGTGCAATGCCAGGCTTTCATATGGTTGTAATAAGCAGTTTAGCCAATGAACCATCTCCCTAGGTCTCTCACTACTCAACCCTACCATGAATAGTACTCTTCCAAGGGCTCCACAGCCTAGAAGAGAAGCCATTCAGTCAGCCTACACACACTCTAACACTTTACCCTTAGCAAAGTAATTTCGTCACCCTGTGTCCCAGTTCCGAGGTGCCCAATATAGACACAATGGAAAACGAAAACCACTTGAAATATTATCTGTGGAGAAAGCTGTATTTATGACTCAGCTGAAAACAACCCTCAATGAATTTCAGATATGGAGATGGTAGATTCATGTTATTGGGATAAGGATCTTCCTTTCTCTTCATAGAAAGTAGAAAGTTTGTGTTTATTTTTTTTTTCAGATGATCAAACATTTTGCAGTTTCCTAAGATTCTAACCCTCACCTCACCAGATGTTTATGCTTTTGTAGGTCTCAACGGTGACAGATGTGAAGACCTTTGGTAGTTCACTGTTCCTGTGCAGGTACAGAAGAGTCACTGAATCCAGCTGACACTGTCCTCACACACAGTGGAGGCCATTATTTCGGGCCATAGAGTTGGACGTTGTTACTGAGAAGCTTTCAGGTCTGTGAGCAAAGGTATGCATTCTAGAAGCCAATTATAAAGAAGCAGGAGCGCATGTTAAAGGTAAGCCAGAATGAAGCGTCGAGAGCAATTAGGGTCAAATGAAGCCAAGACAGAAAAAGGTGAAGCCTAAGTGGATCGTTTTCCAGCATAAGAACGGGGAAGATTTACTCATGAAAAGGCCAGAGACTAGGTAAGAGCACAGCAGGAGCAGCTGAGCGAGCCAACGCAGGACAGCACACATACCTCCCTTGAACCTGCCATGATCTGCATCCTTGATTTCCCGTTGGCTAAGACATTTGTCTCAGTCTCCGTGGTAATGTTCATGCCCTACAAGTGAGGAGTGGACTCTGCTTGCCAGCCTCAGCAGAGACGCCTCGCACGTTACCCTTGTTGGCTCCCATTTAGGATTATGCACTCATGTCCCCATGCTGTTCATGAGTTGATTTCTCGTTATCATCGGAATCTACATGTCTCAGAGCATTTGTACCTGAATCAGGTAAAATTCTGGGCTCCCAGCCAAACTCCCAACTCAAATACACCAGTGACCGGATAAATAATAACAGAGAGCTCTCTTTTGATATAATGTTATCATTTTTGTTCTGCACAAAATACAGAAGTTGCTTCAGAAAAGTGGGTCCTGTGTTTCTTCCTGGAAACCTGGCCCTTTGTCTTTATATGGTGTTTTATCCCGTGGCCAGCAGCCAGTCTTTTGACCTGGCCTGGACAGAATCTGCCCGCTGGAACCTTGTTTATTTCTAGCTCATCAAACCCTTCCAATGTGTTCAGGTTCAGACAACAGAGAGAGGACGGGGGTGAGAAACCGGCCACTGACTCCTGTGAAATAGCAAGATTTTCCTCACAAGCGTACCGCCAATCAGCTGACGCCCCCACATAAAGTATGTAGCCATGTATGTAAGGCAGACTGTTCCTAGGAGGGCAGTCAGGACCAGGGCTCCCTACAACGCTGGCTACTGTGAAAACATCGAGTGTGCATGATATTGTTAGCTTTAATTAAGTCATGGAGAAAGAGCTACGCCAACCTCTGCCGCCCTTTTGTCTACATATGACCCTTGAATAAGCTTAGGGCTAATGTTCTTTAAAGTAGTCTTCTACTATATTTTGGATATTGCAAATGTTTAAGAATAAAGGTTTCAAAACAGCTATTGAGCTGTTTAAAATAAGTTTGAAAATCATCTATTATTTTCTACTTATACACCTCACTTCCAACTACTTACTTACTTTTGGGTTCTTTTTCTATCTAAAACAAAGAGTATTTCAAAATATCCATCTTCCTAGAAGATTCTCTACCTTGATATTCACTAGAATGACTCCCGCTCTTCAGATTTCTTGCTCTAGTTAAGAATACGTTGAAATAAACATTCTTTGATCTCTATATAGCTTATGAAACAGGAGTTCTGTTTTCACCTTATTTTCTGTCCCAATTATTTAGAACAAGGAACAGAACAGATATTAGAATTATTTACCAAATGACTTTGTTTTTTAGGGGAGGAAGACGTGCTTATCAGGAACAAGCTAGGGACATCGGGCAGGCCAGAAGAGAAGCACAGTGATACTGTGAGTTCCCTGCTGTTTCATCTGCTTGCTCACAGAGCTTTTTAGCCTCTACCCAGTACTAGGACATGCACCTGCATGTGGTAAGCACTCAACAATGGCCCAATAAATTAACTGCTGAAGGTCAAAGGGTTCAAGCTTGCAGCTCCTCTGAAAGCCGTTTGCAGATCTTAACACACAGGAAGGGGATTTATGTTACCAGCAATAGAGCCTCCTGAGTAACAGTGTCAGTGTGCCCTCACATGTGATGACCCCTGACCCTCACTCCTCTAAGTTAACTGGACAAGACACTACATCTAAAAGAGATTACATATCTGGTGTTTCCAGGCTTTGTAGTTAGGATGATTTGAATCCAGACCAAGAAACTGCTGGATTTCTGCTATTTAATAAGGTTGAAATCAACAAGGACTTAAATTTTCAAAAGCTAAATAAACCTCATCTGGGCACTTCAGAATGCCTGCAAAGAAAGGATGTGTCCTATGGAGCCTGACCTATGGAGAGTGGAATGGCTGCATAGCACTGGTATTGTTAGGTGATAGCATTACAAGTATTGGTTCAATGACAGATACAGAAAAAAAAATGGTATTTGGGGCATTATTTTAAATGTAATCCTATCCATTGTTGTTAAAACTAAAACTTATCCATTCCTGATAAAGCCAGTTTTAAAAAATGACTTTAATTTATTTTAAAATATATGAGAATTTTAAAGAAAGCTAGATGATTTAGGAATAGAGAGACAGCATCTCATATCAGAGAAATTAATACAGACTGCATATTTCTCTGTGAATAGAGTTGCAAATCTCCTATGATAATATGGGTCAAGTCCAAATATGTGGCATATTAAATACAAAACAGTTAATGCATCAAACTGGTTTTCAGATAAAAATAAACACAAAACAATACCTCTAGGCTCTGATTTAAAGCATTCCACACAGGCCTCGGAGACTCTTTCCCCCCTCCATGCCTGGAAAAATCACACAAATGTATGTAAATATTTTCTCTGTAGAGCCTGGGTATGAATGGGGAGGATGGAAACTCTAGGGCAGGCTTGCTTGCGGGCTACAGTTCCAGACCTTTAGGACTCAGTTCCCACCAGAACAGTCCGAGAAACTGGGCCAAAGTCCTCCACACTACAGGAAAGGATGCAGAGCCCTCAAAGAGGCAACTACTAGTCATGTTCAGCGTTAGCACATACTAGGGCTTCTCCTTGCTGAGGGAGCTGGAAATACTTCACGAGACGCCACTTAATTCTAGTATTTAAACCTAGAAGGATTATATTTCACAGAAAACATTTCACTCACAGGCCATAATAGCAATTCCTGATACTTCACCTCAAAACTGTGTCCGCATAACAAAAAAGATAATTTCTACCAAGGCTTATGTCAACCTTGAGGAAAGTATTATTACAATCAGTTCGTAGGGGAGACAGCTGAGCTGCTGAACTATTTCTGCAGAAAGAATCAACAGGACTCACACTCCCCTGCATCCTTCTCTGTTGTGTTTTCATTCACCACATGCATGCTGTTATTTGAAGCGTTTTATAGTATCACACTCAATAATAAGTCCCACTAATTAATCTTATATGTTACTTTAATTTTAAAATACTTTTTATAATACTGCAGCTCAACAGGACTATCTCTGCAAAGCAAAAATGTGGGGAGGAAAGGATGAGTTAAGGAACTGTGTTAGTAATAACAGTTCCGGGCACAATGAAGGCTATAGGACCTGTATGACCAACCACAGATTAAGTAATACACTTCACATATGATTACAGAGATCAAAGCAGAGTCCAGCGTATCCATAAAATTAAAAATCAAATGTTCTAATGGTATGTTTTTAAAAATTCCATTGAATTTCTCCCTTGTACTGGAAGCAACTTGGGCTTATACAGAACTGACACTTAGTACTTGCTAACCATGAAATCCTTGCAAATTCTAAGAATACGGTATTTTAAATAACTGACTTTTTCCTTTTTTAGCTATTTTATATCAACTTAATTATCCTGTCATCTTATGGAGTGTAGCCAGAGACTTGTCCCTCATTGCCAGCAGTTCTGCTTAACCACTGATAGCTTTTGGCTTTTTTTTTTCTTTTTTTAGAAAAAGGGCCTTAGCAAGGGATTTTTTTTTCCTCTCCACCAGCTGATTTTATCTCCTTAGTTTTAGAGACACTCTGTACCCACAGCTAGGTCCACTTGGCCACCTTTAATTATTAACAAGCTCTACAGAAGTATTGTTCGACCACAGACATTACAGTTTCTCCGGATTCAACTATAGCATTCAATTTTTTATTTTGTTTAGCTAATTGTTTGGTGCAGCAGAAATGAAGAAATAATTTTGTTTTATTCACTGGTTTTATGCAAAAGTGAGACAACATATTAATTAGTGTAAACAAGCTCTTACCCTTAAATTCTTTGCTCACCATTTTAAGTTGAGTAAGTTCTTGCATAGTAGAACCCTAGGAATGATGCCTGTAGATGGAGCGCGTGCTAAGTTAGTGTAAACCATGAGGGTGGCGCTGTTTGATCAGCCTGTGGAGCAGGTGTGCAGGAAAACGTGCTGGAAAGTGGAGAGTACACACGTGAGCCTCCTGATCACCCTACTCTACCTCACTCCGTCAGTTCTCGTGAGCTCCCTGGGAATGTGTGTTGTGTCTTGTTCGACTTTGTAGCGGAACACGGTAAGTGCTGCTTACGCTTTGATCATATGGATCCTCACAGAGGCCTAATTCTCCATGATTGCTAAGCTAGGCTAAGCTTCTGTGAACTTACCTCTTTGGGAGACAACCAGAATGTGTCAGGAAGCAAGTGCAGAAGGGGAAAGGCTGTTAAAACAGGGTCCCGTAGCACAGATCTTACTGTGGATGCTGAATTCAAAATGTCCTTGTCTCAGGGGCCACAGAGATGACTTGGCAGGTAAAGGACCCTGTGCTCAAAATCTAGTTAGTGCTATAATGTAGGTAACACCATTGTTCCATTTTATAGAAAAAGGAACTTAAAAGAGATTTTTAGAATATCCTGCAAGGTGTCAAATAGTCATGGATGGAGCTGGATTGGGTTAATTACTTTATTGTGTCACCTCTCAACTTAAGATCATGCCTTCGGAGGGCATGCCTGAAATGGTCCTTCCTTTTATCTTAACAGTTCTGCACTGTTGAAGTTAATTTGTTTGGAAATGTGTATTAGTATATGTAGAGTTGGGGGGAAGAGGTATGTGAGCAAGCGTGCTAGGCCCATAGAGAACAGAAGAGGTCCGGAGGTCATCAGTCTTGAGCTGCTCAACATGGGTGCGAGGAACAAGACATAATTTAAACCTTCGAGCTCTCTCTCACTCTCTCTCCAACTGAATTCATTTTCTTTTGTCAGTATTCCTTAATCACTGCTGACAAATATTGTCTTTCCACGAACTCAGCACATCTTTATGTAGAACTTGGAGTTGGTAATGTAACCTTTATTCTTAAACAATGGTGCAGTAGCCATGACAAGCCTTCGCTGAGATACGGCAGCTGATTAGATTTTGCTGAGCTAGCATGGGGAAGATGGAAACGAGTGTGTCTTTATTGCCACACACGATGATTCACGGAGTCTGCTCATGAGCCTACCTGATTTGTTATCATGCATGCAACAGGTCAAGCATAGCGCTTTTACTCTTAACCTTATTTTACTATTCTAAAAACATCAATTATGCACATTAATTTTAGGGAGTTGTGAAGATTAAATGAGGTACCAGGCAACAATAGGCTTGGAGGTGACACACTCATCTTTCCATTTAATGAATGACTCTGGACTTCCACGTGCAAAATACATTTCATCGGTGCAACATTGAAAAATAAAAGTCAGATTCATAGATAGGTGGTCCCAGTGAATGGTGGTTTTGACCTGGAGTAGAATAGAAACAATTCAAGAGAGAAAGAAAATGGATGCTCAGTGGATATTATTTAGTGGTAAGTTGGATGCAGATGACTAGAAACAGGGGTCAGGAGGGCAGGATTCTTGACTTCTCACAGAAGCATTGATACACTGATGGAAGAACCGATCTCTACAGATGAAAGAAAAGAATGAGAAGAACTCAGAACACACTTTGAGAGTTGAAGAGCTAGTCAACACAAAAGGGACGTCATGGTTTTTTTATCTGCATTCTGTGTTGGTTTGATTTCATATTTTTTGTCTTCTTGGGGTTTTTTAATTTGTTCTGATTTTCATTTTGGGGGCCTTTTTGGTGATTTCTTTCTTTGTTTTGAGAGAGAGAAAGAACATGAAGTTAGGTGGGGGGGAGGATTTGGGAGGGGCAAAGGGGTGGGAAGGACTATCATCAAATTATATTGTATGAAAAATTAAATAATAAAGAAGAAATCAGTTGGAGAGAGAGGAGGATTAGCTGAGGGATAGAGTACTTGTCTAGCTTGCAGGGGTCCTTGGTTAGTCCCCAGGAGAGCAGCAGAAAAAAAGAATAATACAATTAAAGACTCAGTTGGGAAGACTGGTGAAATGTCAACCATAATTCGCTGATTATGCCGAGCATACACTCAAAGAGCTGGGGATACAGCAGGCACCTGTAATCCCAGGACTAATCAAATGGGTTCAGGAAAATCCTTGGGACTTGCTGGCTGGGCAGCATAGCTAATCAACAGTCTCCAGGTTCAGTGAGAGACCTATCGAATAACAAAACAAAATGAGCAACAACAACAACAAAAAACCATGATAAAGAGCTATAGAAGAAGACACACATGATCTCTGACCTCCATATGAAATCACATGTAAAACACAGAGTGAGACAGAAACACAGAGAAAGAAAGAGACAGAGAGAAACAGAAGAAAATTCAACTAGGAATCTGTTTTCACTTGATAAACCTCAACCAGATACAATGAGGACCTTTAGAATCACCTTAGTTAACATTAAAATACATAGATGAGATTTCCTAGAAGAAAAAAAGTGCATAGATTGGAAAGAAAAAATAGGATGAAGCTTTGGGAAATCAGAACTTTGTTGCTGTTTTAAAATATTAATATTTATTCAGGACATACTTTGTACACAGTGCTAAGCTAATGCTTGACACACATTATCTGACTCAATCTTTACAACAGCTCAATTTTCTGTTTTAGTAGAATGGAGATTTTAAATAGGAGAAAAATCTGCAAAGGTACATAGCTAATAATTTTAAAAGTAGACCTTGACTCTGCAAAATGACCTAGTCTAATACTGGGGAAGCTGACAAAAAGAAAAAAAATCCAGCATGTGAGTCGGAAGAGGAGTCTTTGGCACCATGAGGTACTCATAAATGACAACCACGATGGTTGTTTTTATTAAAAATTAAATGAAACAGGGAAGAAATAAAATAAATATATTGTCTCCACTCTTGTAAGAAATCTATTATGTAGGAGATCTCATCTAATTCCTCTTCTAGGGCTATCCATGTGTCCCTCTTTAGGTCCTCCTTGTCACCTGACGTCTCTAGAACTGTGGATTGTAGTCTGGTTATTCTTTGATTTACATCTAATATCCACTGATAAGTTACTACATACCATGTTTGTCTTTCTGAGTCTGGGTTACCTCACTCAGGATGAATTTCTCCACATATATAGAAGACAGGGATGAAGCTTGAACTATCTGAGCGGCCTCTAGCAGTAGGATTAGGATCAATCCCTGGTGCATGTACTCTAGCTTGTTGGAGCCCATTCCCTATGGTGGGATGCCATGCTCAGCCTTAATGCAGGGGGTGGGGCTTGGTCCTGCCCCAATTTAAAGTGCCAGACTCTGCTGATTCCCCACTGAATCCCTTACCTGTTTGGAGGAGTAGAAGAGGGGTGGGCTGGGTGGGGGCTGGAGGAGGGGTGGGAGGGAGAACTGTGACTGAAATGTAAAATGAAATTGAAATAAACTAATTAATTAAAAAAGAAATCCATTATGTACTATACACATATCTGTTTCTACATAAATGTTTTATTTAGTTATACTGTTAAATAGCCTCAAGACTGACTCAAAATTAAAGTGTATTTACTTTAAGTAAATATTCATTTATTAAAATTATTATTGAGAGAAAACATGGAAAATAATCAATTAAAAACCTTCTGAAAGCTACAAATGTTTTCTTTTTATTTTTACCACTGCCCTTTCTACTTTTATATATTCTTTATCTTTTCCTTCTTAAAACCTGACATTAAATCATAATGTCACAGTCTTAGTAACAAAATAGCTTCTATCCCTATACCGAGAAAGTTCTCTAGTTTACTTAATAATCCCTTCACACTGAACATTTAAGTTAGGTACAACTACAGACCATATATAAAGTTCTATAATAATTTACTGAAAGTTCCGATCTGAATCGCTAGATCAAAGACTGTCAATACATACAGTAATAGTGATGTGCAAAGTTCCTTTTCCCCCACTGTTCTTAGCATGGAGCTGCAAAGAAAAAAGCACTTTAAAATTTTTACTTATTTAAATGACTGCTATCTAGATGAGACTTGACTAAGCCACTGTCATCATACTGTTTTAACTTATTAGTATGCGAAACAGAATTCTCAAGGAAGCAACCATCACTGTCAACATATAACAGCAAATTACCAGCAATAAAACACTTAAACACAAAATGAGTTGTGAGGCATGCAAAATGTTTTTACAGTGTGTCTTTCTCTACCTTCCATGTCAGAGAATCTGTATATAACACAGAAGCTTGCTGACTTCTTCCCAATAACACATACATACATGTATATACATATATATGAACAGTAAGAATTAAGTTTTAAATACTTTTAAATCTAATTTTATAAACTCCATATTAATAGAAAGGCAAATACTGACTTGATGAATATTAATCCTCAATTCTGCTAAATATCATGCTCCTGCATTTTCTCCACTTCTCATTGTAGCCCAGTCAGAATCCCTTGCTTTCATGAACTAGTTGCATTCAATGATATGTAATGCTGTAATCTCAAGGTCAAAGTTCAGTAAGGTAGTTGTATATATTCAGATAATTTTCATGAACACTGGCTAGTCACAAATTAAGTGTTATGCTGGAAATGGATTAATTTAAATGTAAGAGCTAGCCAGTAATAAGCCTTAGCTATCAGTCAAACAATTATAATTAAATTAAGCCTCTGAGTGATTATTTTATAAGTGACTGCAGGACTGATTGGGATACAAAAAACTTCCAGCTACACATAGCTCTTCTGACAAGAATGAAACTTCTCTGAAGAGATAATCGTGCCCTTCTTTTCTCTACTAGACCATTACAACAAGGGACCTCAAGAATTGGAGGAAACTCACATTGTGATAAGAAAAAGGATGAGTCTGGTTACTGCCCCAAGGAATCTCATCTTCCAGTTCTGACAGCCTGCCACAGGATCTCACAAGAGAGACTTGCGTGGGGGCAATGGTGACAGGAAAGACCACCATTGGAAAGGGACTGCCCTCTATTGAGAGCTAACCTTGTGTCAAGACCCTGGAAATGGACTTGGGAGCTCACTGGACCTTTTTGCTCCGTTCTCACTGTGGCCACACTGAATGAGGCTCCATTTCAGGTTTTTTAACTAGACTTTTGCTCCAGCGCTCAGGCTATGACCCTAACAGCCACTGTAACACTATTTCAGTGACCTTCAGTGTTCTCTGCTTGTTTCTTCTGGACCGTTATACTTACGTTGACACTTAGCTCCACTGCCTCCATCTTTCTTCCTCAAAAATCTATTAGCTATAACCTCCACCATTTCTTTTATGTGTAAAAGGTGTTTCTTAGCTGCCCCTCACAATGTATGACTGTAATATTGGGTGTATTTCCTTCAGGCTAGCTTAACAGCTTATTAACTTCATGTTTGCTCCACTAGATCACAACAGTAACTGCCTAGATTATAGGCTATTTACCTTTCCTATGACTTTAAAAGCATCAAGGTATTTCCCTAACGTGCACGCCTGTGCTGCAATGAGCTCTTGCGGTATGCTACATGTTAACTGATATATATGGTGCAATTTTCCCATTATAATTGGCTCTACAGTTTCCTATGTATTATATTTATTTTTCTGATTAAACTGAGAACTCCCTGGGGTCAGAGTTCTTGTCTTAACCTTCTTCTGTAACCTCCAGGGTGCTAGGAGAGAATACTAATTAATTAACTGTTGATGAGTGATTACAATTCCAATACAACCAGCACTGGATCCCAGTTCACTAGCAATTTAAAATTGCTATTCAAACCCTTCTCTATGAGCCAAGAATCTGACAGTGAAATAATTTGTATAACCCATCAGAAAGAAAATCTCTTACCATTTTCCAAGGAGCAAAAATCACCTGTATTCAAGAACCTCATTTCTCAGAATCTCTTCTAAAAAATAATCTAAACTCAGAGACTACAATTTTCATGATGATGTTTATGAGTTTCGTTGTCTTTTTTAAAGAAAATGAGGTTTAACCATGCAAGTCTATTTTCTTCTGTGGTAGGATCCAAATGAATAACTCTGGGTCTTTCTCTGCTTATTAATTCATTCTAGCCTGGATAAGAGCTGGGGATTTGGAAGTAAAAAGAGATTTATCTCACTGTCAGCTTGACAGGAAACCGTGCAAGCCTGGCCCAACACACACCTGTTCCCCATCAGAACCAGTGGGCTGCCAGGAGGCACTGCCATCCAGAGCCTTGAAACGCCGTGTCTCCACCACTGAGGAAAGACTGGGTTATTGCAGACCTGAAGATGAGTCCTGGGGGCGGAGTTTGCCTCTTTTAATGTTTTCTTAACTGACCCCTTTGACTTTCACAGCCATCTCTGTGTTTTAACCAGGCCTTAATCAGGAATCAAGGTACTGTTTTGTTTTCATTGTCCACTCATTTGCTTTGTTTCTCAAACTATTCAAGGCTTAGGCAGAAAGTGGAGTGATTTTTTTTTTCTTTCAGTTCCTCTTAGAGACCAACAGATGGAATTAGGCATAATGAAGCCAGCTTTGCTGGAACCGTCCTGAAACTGTAAACAGTCCTCCCCCTTCTATTTTCCAAGATGCTCGCTATTGTGATATGATATCTTTGATTATTTTCCAAAGGGGGTTGGAAGAAGAGATAGTAAGAAAAAGAAAACGAAATGTTTTAAAAGTTTTTACTGGGTGTCAGATTAATGTCTTACTAGCGAACCTGCTTGGAAATGAATAAGCTGAACTGAAACGAACACCGAACTATTTTTTTTAAAAGATCAAGGTTTTCAACACAAAATCAACATGCAAAATCACCTGCCTGCGTCTAAAGATCTAACGCACAAGCTTAAGTGCTGTGGGCAGTCTCGGCCTGTCGGGGGAGAGAGAGTGCGATGAGTCTTAGGAAACTCCAGACGGCACAGCACTTTGGATGGAAAGGACCACTTCTACAAAGATGACTGTCTATTCTCAACAGGATTTTAAACATCATTATCTCCAGTTGGCAGGCAAAGGACCCAATATGTCACTGGAAAATATGTCCCTAAGTGAAGCAATGATGACAGTGAGAAGCTTGGTCTAAACCTAAACCAGAAATAATTTTGCTTGTTTTCAAGGCTTACTGAGAAGGACCACACATCCACCCTGGAACTCTGGGAGTCACTGTCAGCCCTGGAACTTCCATCTTGATGCCAGACACGAAGTATTTTGTGCACGTCCTGGAGACTGAGGGCTTCCATTCTAAACAGTCCAAAGCCAATTTACAGAAACACCACATGTAATACTGTATCACATACAATAAATATAAACAACGAAATGTTTTTGAAAGTATATCCTAATTACTTCTGTGTAAATCAGGAACTAGCTCCAACTAGAGAGCTGTGTCCTACCGTGGGAAAGGACTTTAGGAAGGATTCCTGTAGCAGTACCCTGACAACTGTCAGACTGCTCTCCTTCCTGGCCCTCAACAACTTAGGATGCCTTTCAATAGGACACATGCAGAAAGACTGGAGAATAGGAAAGGAAGCTCAAGGGCAGGCAGAAACCTTTCAGAAGAGACAAGGAAGTGTATTCCTGAGACAAATAAGACACAATAATTTATTAAAGTATGATATGTCCTGACTGTTGAATCATGTATTTTTATTCAAGTGTATTTGTGTGGAGTGTGTGTGTGTGTGTGCCATGTGTGTGTGTGGGTGTGTGTGCAGAGACCAGAAGAAGGTGTTAGATCCTCCCTAGAACTGAAGTTAATGGAAGCTGTGAACCTGACGGAACCTGAACCTAGGGTCTCTAGAACAGCAGGGAATGCTCTTAGCTGCCAAGCCGTCTTTCTAGACTGACTTTGTATTTTAACCTTTCTGATCTGTCTGTCAGAAAAAAACCATCTTACTGTGATCTACGGTGAGGCTCCAGCATCTGTTTCAAGATCCCCCAAATGGAGATGTTTTACAGAGTTGAGTCTTAACCAACTAACTGGTTAAAGGAGACTGTGAACTCCAGGCTCTGCTTTGTGCCAGGCTCTGAAACCTCACCATCATTCTACAGTTCATGCGTGGTACTCTTCTGCTCAGGTTCATAAAAATTATTTCTGTACCACAGCCCTGCTGTGTTTTTTAAAGCTCCTACATTTTCATCTCTTTGGTTCGACTGAATATAGAGACAAAGCTGTACACTGTCTCCTGTCAGAGAATCATCACCCATCCTGACATGCGAAATGTTCTGACATACTCTACAGTAAGGGCTGCATTGCTTCATTCATTTACCTCTTGGCAGTTTCTAAGAAGCTCTATTCTAATATAGCCTAGTTATCGTTCCATAAAACAGCATGGAAAACAAGAAAACAATATACTTTATAATTATAAGAATGCTCTTCTTCTATATAATTTACATTTAAATCTGAAGTTTCCATATGTAGACAGTCAAAGAAATTATTCTTTTAAAAGTACATCTACTTACTGCCATCAGGACTATGTCTGCTATGTGTTGCTGTCCCTAGGTCTCTGTCCAAAGAACTTAGTGGGTATATTGATTTCCTCAATACCTTAAACATTCTCATCTATAGAACGGACGTATAATTCTGTAATATTTTGTGGGAAACTTCTTGAAATCCAAATATAATTAATATGCAGCCACAAAGTAGCAGGAGACAGGGTTTATAGCTCAATGTTAGGGCTTTAGCCTAGCATACCCTAGGTTCTAGGTTCAACCATTAGAAATAAATATGATGAGGACATTTTAATTTTAAGATTGTTAAAATTCAGTTGCAAGGGTCTATGGGTAAATCCACTGTAATAAAAGATGATGAACTTGACATTTCCAGGTTAAACCACTCAGACTGGGAATTACCAGAATTTGGAATAAAATGTTTTAGCCTCAGTAGCTATGTGAGTTATCTATTCCTTTGTGTATCCTCTAGGATAAAATGTACTGTACAGCCTTTGGGAGTATCTGTTTACACATGAAAATAGGAATAAAGCCATCCATAGCTCCAACTATTGCAAGAACTACACTGGACACTTTTCTGTGAACAATCTTCATAAGTAGAGGTGTCAGTCTCTGTGTGGAATTGGTTTTAAATTTTTTTAAAGACTTCATGTTTTAACTGCAAGTAGAAAAAAGAAAAAAAAACAATGAATGCCTTCTGATAATATCCCTAAGCCTTAAATAAAGTTTTGCAAAACATTACCGGTAAATTTCAGAAATTTCTTCTTAAGCAAAAGGCATCCTCATCATTAACAGGTGAAAATATATTTTTTACCAAGAGACTTGCCTATTATCCTCACAGGCATTCTGTCCCTGTTGCCTGCAAAAAAATCTTTCATCTAGCCTTTGTTTATAGTAAGTAAACTGTAGAAGTTTCCTTACTAATAGTCCAATTTATTTTTTAGGGACTCTAGAGAGTTTTCTCAGCTTTGATAGCATCTTGTTTTTTCTCAAAAAGCAATACCTTTTTTGACCTCCAACACATGAAAAAAGCAATTATTTTTATACTGCTTTAAAAATATAAAACTAAAAAGCACCCATTATAATACTGTGGATTGGATTCCATGATTAATAAATGTTAAGGTGAAAACTAATGGTCTTTTTGTTGTCTAATTCTGTAATATTTTTTTTTCTTATATTGTAAAGAATCACAAGCCTAAATCACTAAGGAATGAGTATAATCTATCCAGAACACGGAGTTCTCCGGAAAGCTGACCAAATCAAAAGAGGGTAGGGAAGAAAATATCAACCTCTGTCCTGGCATGCCGTGCCATGACTGATGAGAGGTTGACCAGACAAAGCCCTCCATAGATCCCTGTAGAAATAGGCAATCACACAGGTGTTTCTGTTCTGTAGAAACCAGAATGGTGTGATAAATAACTGTGGTGGTTTAAATAAGAAGGGATCCCCTAAAAGGTCTATCCTTTCTGGAGGAAGGATGTCATTGGGGTGGGGAGACTTTGAGAGTTTATAGCCTCCTGTGCTTAAAATCCTTCACTGTGCTTTTTACCTGGGGGTAAAGATGCGATTGCTCAGCTTCCTGCTCTAAGCAATTGCTTGTCATTTTGGAGTCTCCTAGGACCACACACCAAAATAAACTATTGCTTTCTATAAACAGCTTTGGTCATGCTGTTTAATTAGGCAAAAGAGAACGAATTCATTTATTTCTACACATTAACCAACCATCAACAATTAAACCACTGAACACTATTACCATAGTATTGAGTTCAGCCATTCAGTGTCTCTGGTTCCGGTTTTGTCATTTGTAAAACAAAAAAAAACCGCAAACATCTATTCATAAGAGCTATGTAAATTAGGGCACTGATATGGGATTCCCCTCTGTAGCTGTGAGTACCATTGGTTAATAAAGAAACTGGGTTGGTTGATAGAGTAGCTAGGTAAGGAAAACTAAACTGAATGTTGAGGGAAAGAAGGTAGACTCAAGGAGAAGGCATGTGTCCCTGCTGGACACAGATGCTAGAGCTTTACCTGGTAAGCCACAGCCTTGTGGTGATACACAGATTACTAGAAATGGGTGATGTAGGTGGGTCTTCTGTATTTTTGTTGCTTTCATTGGTTAATTAATAAAGAAACTGTTTGGCCTGATAGGTCAGAACATAGGTGGGTAGAGTAGACAGAACAGAATACTGGGAAGAAGGTAATGAGGCAGATGCCATGATTCCCCTTCCTGAGACGGACGCTGGCTAGACTCATGCCGGTAAGCCACGACCTCGTGATGGTTTACAGATTATTAGCTATGGGTTAATCAAGATGTGAGAGTTAGCCAATAAGAGGCTACAGATAATGGGCCAGGCAGTGTTTAAATGAATACAGTTTCCATGTAATTATTTCAGGTAAAGCTAGCCAGCCGGCCAGGAGCCGGGCGGGACGAAAAGCAACCCGCTGCTCCTTTCTACAAATGGGTTAAATTAAGATGTAAGAGTTAGCCAATAAGAAGCTAGAGCTAATGAGTCAAGCAGTGATTTAAATAATATAGTTTCTGTGTGATTATTTTGGGGCTGAGCAGCTGGGAACCAACAAGCAGCTCACTACAACAGGGCACACTTATACAGAGGTGTCTTGGGGTTTCTGTTGTTATGATAAAACAGCATTACAAAAACAACTTGGGGAAGAAAAGGTGTGTATCAACGTACAACTCTCAGGACATATTCTCAGGCAAGAAGCCATGGAGGAGCACTAGTTTACTAGCTTGTTTCTCTTAGCTTGCTCAGCCCACTTTCTTAAAGAACATAGAATCACCACCCGGAAGCAGCACATCCCACAATGTTCTGGGCTTTCCTACATCAACAATTAATTAAGATTATGCCCCCAGAGGCCAATCTTGTGGCCAGGATTTGCTCAATCAAGGTTCCTTCTTTCCAATGTCTAGGTCTCTGTCAAGTTGAAAAAAAAAAAGTGAGCATAAATAGAATTATATGGAATCATTAAAAATTATAAAAGTAATACCCCATTAACATGAAATTTAGATTTTCTTAAATAAGAAAATAATTAGAAAACAATAACTCACAATTAAAATTGAACCCATTCAAGTAATTGATATACATGGACAAGAATCTAGACAAAATGGAGTATGTGTTATCATCCTCGTTTTTATATTTATCAAATCTCAATTCTCCCTTCACCAAAAGAAATTAGCAGAAGAAACTAAGCTGCAATTATCATCATTGGAATTCAATGACCCTATACTGTATTAACACTTAGACACATAGTTGCTTTGTTCCTTAAATGTTCTATAGACATCTTTATTAATAAAGTGTAAAATTCCTAAGGAACAGAATCATGGCATTTAGTCTCTATAAGCAAAACAGACTGAGAGATTCAGGATTTGAAACATCCATTCCAGGGTGTTAACTATTGCTGGTACCTATTACCAACTAAACAACAATCCAAGTAACCAGCTTTTAACTCCCTTTAAAAAAGAGAATTGAATTGTACGAGTATTTGCTAATGTGTAACTTCACAGAGAGATGCATTTGCTGTTTTAGTTACACTGTTTCTCGGACCCAAACACAAAAGACTCAGTATGGAAGACTGGTACCACAAGATGTGGTTTTCATTACATCCAACTTTCTCAGCCTGAATCCTTTGTTATTTCGTCCTTTGCTGTAAGAGCCCTGCATTGTGAGGTGTTGTGCCTCTCCACCTTCTACTCTTCAGAATCTACGAGTTCTTTTTAACAGGTCCTTAATAAATACACCAAATTTGTTGAAAATGTCTTGAAACATATTAGTTGTGATATGTAGTTGTGAGCAGAAATGGTTAACTGATGTGAAAATGAAAATTAGTACTCTTACCATTATCAGCCCCAGAAATTGAGGCCATAACCAAGTTCTTACAGTTCAAGTAGTTTTAATGAAAGACTTACAGATGTGAACAGACATAAGGTTTATAGCTAAGAACAAAGGAAAAGGAGGAAGAAACGCAACTGGAATGAAGAAGTTGGGACAAACACTGTGTAACGGCTGCTGTATCACCAGTTTTCTCCTTATCTTTCCTTGTACTCACCGGCTGTGAACCCCACCACTGACTCATCACGTTTGAAATTGTTAGAGTCCTTCCTCACTTTAAGCAGATGCTCTGTCTTTTCAGTCACCAGTGCCCGCAATGCTTACATTATGACAGACACAGATGAGATCTCAACAAGCCCGGCCTTCCCTGTGCAGACAGCTGACTCACTGTTCTCTTTCACTAGGGAGAAAGCTGAGCTCAACCACTGCCCTGTGTTCCTGCCTCTGCTCTTCTAATTACCTGGGATGCACCACACCGAAGAAAACATAAACAAACTGCTTTTTCTAAAGTACAAATACATATGCCTAAGGAACCAGCCTTTGCCTTTCTTCCCCCATCAAAAAGACACATTCTAAGAGAGTGTTGCTGACAGCTTCAAGGGTAGAAAATACAGACACAGTCTTAAAAGGCTAAAGGGAAAAGAAGTAGGAACGTGGTATTCCCAATGCCTTCTCATTCAATCCTTTTATCGTGTTTTAAATGTTCCCTCAAGGAGGCGTTGAGGTTTTGTCCATATTGACATCTTATATGTAAGAGATGTGCTTTGTGGGCCTTCATCTTGGAGGATGCTGGTTTGGGGTGGGGGGAGAGCCAAACACATTTAATAAACAATGGGTTTATATGAAACAGTGTGGTTTTATATGTCTTTAATGCATATATGTTTAACCTGATCATCATCTAATTTCCTTATGGATTTTGAAGTCAGACTCTTCAACCATGTCTAATGTGTAAGATGTATGTTTTTCCTATTTCTCAATAAGCTATGGTTTCTGAGCAATGGGACTGCTTCCATCACATTAGCATTATTGTAAGGCTAAATAGATTTTCGTTTTTCTGTGTAGATGGGCCTGAGTACCCAGTAAAAGCCTGAAGCCACTGGCGGCATCCTTAATGCCACAATGATTAAGTGAGACAGCTAAGCACCAATGCACCATGAAGAACAACAGGAGATTTCAAAGTCAAGTCTGAAGCAGGATCATACTTCTTAAACCAGACAAAAGGCAGGAAGTTCCTATCATTCTCGTTCTTTGCAGGTGAATGAAGAGGGCTGTTCCCAGGATGCCAGTGGATCTCTGAACTGTAACTGGATGTTGGGAAACAATGAGGTCTACCTCACTGTTTCCAGTATAGCCTGACATTTAGATTAAACCTGCTGACTTAATTCTAGTGAAAGAAATTCTTATTTGCAGAAAAAAATCCACTTCTAATCCTAAATAAAGTAGGTCACTGCCATTCCTAAGAAATCAGACTTATAATTTAGCAAGTTACTCACACGTACGTGTGTGTGTGTGTGTGTGTGTGTGTGTGTGTGTGCGTGCATGTGTGTATGTAATATCCTGTATGATGAACTACAATGAAGTAAGAATGAAACTTCATTAATCATTTATTCATTTTTCTAGATGATATTGAGGTTTAACTAATGCAATGTAAGAAAGAACAAGCAGATAGAATTTCTTCTATTGTTCCAGAAAGAAAGGGATGTGCTTTAAAAACTTTAAGTGTGATGAGCATTATAATAGTTAGGAACCACTGGATCCTTTTTATAATTTTGAAGCTCTAGAAGGTATAGTAGAAAAATTAGTACTGGCTTCATATCTTAATCCCCAAATTTATTAGTTGTATAACATTGGCCAGATTACAAAATTTCAGTTTTCTGATCTTTAAAATAGATCGAATCATATCTTCCTCAGAAGGGTAAAGAGAGTGCTAGGCTGTGTGTGGAAATGCCTACAATAGCTGTAGCACTAAGTATGTGCGACATAAATGTTAGCAATCCCTCAAACCAGCTAGTGACTCATGATGACTGACTGTGGCTTGGGAGTTCAACATTTTGTGCCATGTATTTTATAAACTAAAATGATTTATGTACTCCAAAGTGCACTTAAAAGTCTAAGTAATTAATAACAAAAAGTTAGAAAGGGATGATTTTCAGCAAGAGAAAAACAATTTTTAATGACAAGCAAATTTTTGTTTTTGATCAAGAAGGAAAGATACTTGTGTTTCTGTGGGACTGAGCCTCAACAGTCAAAGAACGAGAAGGATTTTTACTAATGTTCTAGGTGTCATTACAGAGGCCGAGGATGTGTGCTGAAAACACCTCAGTGACAGAAATTAGATGAGTGCAGAAACATTGAGCAAAATAAACCAACATCAACCACGGGAGTTATAGGCAAATTCTGAACAAGAAAATTTCATCAGTAATTTGAAAATATGAATCCTTCTTACCCTCAAGGTGCCCATCATATTTTAGTCTGGTATGTGCCCCAATGGTCCATATAGTAAAAGGCATGACCACCATACTGGTGCTCTCTGGAGATTATAGAACCCTGAAGTTGAAGAGGCGGAGCCTAGCAGAAGTCATTTAGCCACTGGAGTACGCCCCTAAAAAGGAAAAGGGACCCCAGCTTTGCCTTCTTCATCTGTTTCCTGCCTCACCAGCTTCCATGACATACAACCTTTCCCTAGACTAGATTTTCCTTTTCAGGTTGACCATTTGACACTGAACTAGCAGTTCAGTGGGGAAGTCCAATATCATAACACAAAGCTAACACAATAGGTGTCTTTGAAACTATGTTAATTGCATAAAACTTAAGTCGCAACATACTTAAATATTAACAGGAAATTTTCAAAGAGAACGTAAGTTTACACTGGCTGCTAGTTAGTTATGTGTATCTTGCTGAGACAAAGTTTCCGAGGAAAACAATTGAAGGGAGGCTTATGTTGGCTCACTGTTGGTCGATCCCATGCATAGCAGCATAGAAGGTTTCTCAGTGGGAGCCGGAGGCATCTGGCAACACTGTGTCTGAAGTCAGGAACCCTGAAGAGATGAAGGCTGGCACTCTGCTCACTTTCTACTTTTCTTGAGCCTGGGAAACCAGCCTATGGGATGATGGTTCACACATTAAGACCCTCCCATTCCAGTGAAATCTCTCTCAGAGACATGCCCACTGATATTTTTGCCTGATGATTTCAAGTTCCACCGTGTTCATAATAAAGGCAACTATCTTAGATGGCCATTCCTTTAGTAGTGAAATCATAAGATATACCAGGGAACACCTTGTTTTATTTACAATTGCTTTAACAAGTTATAAAATGATTAGGTAATGATTTGGCAATTAATGCGGGAGTCCCCTCTGTGTGCTGTGATTACCATTAATAAAGAAAGAAACTGCCTTGGTCTGTTGATAGGGCAGAACTTAGGTAGGTGGAGAGGACTGGACTGAATGCTGGAAGAAAGAAGGGTGGAGTCAGGGGACAGACACCATGGATATAGACACCACCGGAGATAGACGTGCTGGAACTTTGCTTGTAGGCCACGACCTTATGGTGATTTACAGATTAATGAAATGGGTTAAATTAAGATGTAAGAGTTAGCCCATAAGAAGCTAGAGCTAATGGGCCAATCAGTGATTTAATTAATACAGTTTCTGTGTGAATATTTCAGTTCTGGGAGGCTGGGATGAACAAGCAGTTCCTCGCAACAGGTAATATAATTTTTTGTATGTAGACTAGAGCCATTATTATTTTTTACTACTATGTAAAATGCGACTCACCGCATACTATCTTTGAGTGCTTAACCCGCTTTTAGAGCAGCTATGGAAAACTTCCCAAAGAGGAAGAGAATTTGTATTTTTTCCAGGACTTAGTTTACCATTTAAGGATATCTAAGAATCAGTTTGGTAGGTCATTAGACATGCTCTTGATGCTCTTGACTGTTGCCCGTGATGTCACAGGGAAATGGAAATCCAGCGTCCCTTTATTGTGTGGATTATATGCTGTATCATTTTTAAATCCCAGAAGCAGTCTTTCACATCTAATTAAATTCTTTCTCATATGAACTATCTTTCATACACTGAAGATTGATTCTACTACATTGTGTTTTCAATGATCTGCATTGCCTTTTCTGTTTTTTTTTTTATTTTTTTAATTAGCTAATTATTTTTCTAGCCCAATCACCGTTTCCCTTTCCTTCTCTCCTCCTAGTTCTTCCCCTCAACCTACCCCTCTTTCCCATCCTCTCCTCCCCTTTCTCTTCAGAGGAAGGCAGTCCTGCCATCATGTGTATCAGCCACAGAAAATCAAGTTGCGATAAGACTAGGCACCTCCTCTCCTACTAAGGCTACATGAGGCAACCCAATAGGAGCAGAGGGGTCCAAAATCAGGCAACAGAGTCAGAGACAGATCCTGTTCCCATGGTTAGGAGTTCCACAAGAAGACCAAGCTACCCAACTGTAACATATGTGCAGAGAACCTAGGTCTGTCCCATGTAAGCTCCCTGGTTGGTGGTTCAGTCTCTGTGAACCCCTATGTGACCAGGTTAGTTGATTTGAGCGTTTCTTGTAGTGTCCTTGCCCCTCTGGCTCGTACAATCCTTTATCCCCATCTTCCACAGGATTCCACAAGGTTCTGTAGTAGTTTGACTGTGGTCTCTGCATCTGTTTCCATTAGGTGCTGGGTGAAACATCTCTGATGACAACTGAGCTAGCTAATAATCTATGAGCATATCAGAAATCATTAGGAATCATTTCGTTGACTTTTTGTTTGTTCGCTCTTTGCCAGTCATGTTTGGCTCTATCCTAGGCAGTGTCAGGGGTGGGCTCCCTTGGTTACTCCCATAATTTCTATGGTACCTTTATCCTCGCATAGCTTATAAGCAGGGAAAAGTGTAAGTCAGAGGTGATGTGTCTTAGTTGGGGTCTCAATCCACTGGAAGTCTTACCTCGTTACAGGAGATGGCCAGTTCAGGTTCCATAACCCACACTGCTATGAGTCTTAGCTAGGGTCACCCTCATAGACTCCTGGGAGTTTCCATTGCATTCAGTTTATTCCAGAGATGCTCCTGATTCTGACTGTCTTTCCCAATACTCCCTCCCTCCATTCTTCCACACCTGACCCATCCTGTTCCCAGCCATTTCTCTTCTTATTTGTATGATTTCTGTTACAAATAAAAGACCGAGGCTAGGGCCTGAACTCTAGTCCTAACTCGATGGCCATTTAGCTGTGTGATTTAGGGAAGACACTTCACCACAGATCATAGACAGCCTGGGCTTTCTTTCTCCACACTGACAGACTTGGGCGAGACTGTCATTGAGCTGTCCTCAGCCCTGCCATCCAGACTTTCCATACGGCTTGATGAGCTGCCATCTGCTTTAGCAGGGAACATCGCTAAAGAAGGGGATCCAGATTGTAGTTTGGGGCTAACTCGGGAGCACACCATCATTCCTACGTCCAATCGATTAAAGAGGCATCATCTTACCCATCCTGTTTATATCATAGGGATGCTAGGGGGAGAAGACACAGCGAGCAAATTTCATCCAGACCAATCTCCTGAGCAATGGGAGGTACAGGTGGCAGAAAAGATCACCACCAGGAAAGTACTTAGTACTTAAAGAGCAAAATTGAGAGAGGGGTGACATGTTCTAATATACTTAAGAACATATGTGGTGTGCCACATTAAAGAAAAAGAGGTTATGAACTTGAAAAAGAACAAGAGGGTATACAGTAGGGGCTGAAGAAAGGAAATACAAGGGGAAATTATATATAATTTCAAAAATAAGAAGGTATTGTAAATTTTTTTTTTTATTTTTCAAGACAGGGTTTCCCAGTAGTTATGGAGTCAGTCCTGGAACTCACTCTGTAGATCAGGCTGGCCTTGAACTCATGGAGATTCGCCTGCCTCTGCCTCCCAAGTGCTGGGATTAAAGGCATGTACCAACACCACCCTGTAGTATTGTAACATTTTTAAATTAAAAGATAAGTATAACTCTATTGGTGAATTAACGGGGAACAAAGCAAATCACTTATCTTCATTGTGACTACTGAATATGGGGCTGGCCTAGATATATTAAAGGAAAGCAAGTTAAATTTGGCAGCAGAGTAATTGGAAGAGTAATAACACTACTTCTTCTTCTGTCATTGCTCACATAGTGAAGGGCTTCAGAAAAATCAGGAAAGTCATGACAAGGGCTCTTTTCGTTGACTACAGGCCTCCAAATTGGCATAACTATATCTAGAAAAAATAACCATTATTTTCATTTTTAAAAAAGTACATATTTGTAAAATGAGAGAGAGAGAGAGAGAGAGAGAGAGAGAGAGAGAGAGTATTTTGACTCCAGTAGGTTAGTTTATAGCAGTCTAAAGCACCTGCTGAAATGATTTAGTGAAGCTTAAAATTGTTAGCATGGCAGGTTTAAAATCACCATGGAAACAAACGTTTGGGACTGCCGCAAGAAAATTTCTAGAGTGGGTATCTGAGTCGGAAAGACCCACTTGAAGTGTAGAAGGCTCCATTTCATGGGCTAAGGTAGAGTCAAGGACTGAAGAAAAATGAGAAAAAGAGCCGGGCAGCAGAAGACACCGCTCTGTGCAGACGGAATGTGCCCAGATGTCACAAGCTCCTGCCGCCCGGACGCACCTGCCACGGAGGACCATCCTCTCTCTCCACCCTAAGCCAAAACAAATCCTTCGGTCCTTAACCTGCTTCTGTCAGATACTTTTGATCATCGCGAAAGATCCTATGGCAAACTCATTAGAGAAAATTACTATTATTCTTTTTAAATATGAGAACATCAGAGCCCCCGAGGCAACCATGACCTGAGGTACCGAGCTCCCTGAGAGAAGAAATGCCCTGGGGAGAGGTTTTTTTTTCCTCCTCAAAGCATTTTTCCTATCACTAACCAGAGCTGAGAGAGTGGCTGAGAAGCTGAACAGCTGCTGAGCGAGCTTTTGGCAGTCTCCAGGGACTACGGGAATAGAAGGCGAAGTGCTGGGTTTAACAGGAAGCTGGGACCTGGAAACTCAAGGTCAGAACTCTTAGTGAATGGAAGCCCAGGAAGTGAGCAGAACACCTGTGCTTTGTCTGCCTTCTCAAAGCCACTGTCAACTCATTAGTAAGACAGGACAGAAGACCGAGAGGAAGGAGGGAAGCGAACATTTTAACAACCGCACAGATAAAATTGGGCTCCAGGGCCAGTGGGGAAGGTGTGGGCTGCCAAGTCTCACGGCCTGAAACTGAATCCTGGAACCTATGGGGATAAGGAGGGAATCGACTACCAGAAGTTGTCCTCTGTCCTCCACAAAAATGAGAAACAAATGTGTGAAGCCCCGAACAACAAGAATATACCCCGATAAGCATCTCATTGCTAGAGCTCAGTCAGAAGTAACCATGGAGACATAGAAAAGACAAACTAGACTATGTCATCTTAAACAACTTACCTATCACACACAGTTTGGCTGAGCCTATAATTGGGGTACTATGCTTTATCTTGAATATGTCTGCACTTAAGAAACAGAAGGAATACACCACTAAGATCACATTTAGATTAGCTTTAATTTTCCAGATATAACAGATGCCATTCGATAAAACCTTAGCAGTACTCTAATAAGCAATAATGGAAAAGTGGGAAATACATCAGGCTTGCAGCTGATTCAGATATTAGAGTTATGAGAAATGACCCTTCAAATGTTCACTGTTGATATGTCTCAGGGAAAGAGCTATAACCCCGGGGTATGAGTATTTTTTTGTTTCATCCTTATTCTTTACTTGAAAGATTATTTTTAAACTGCTTTTAAAACCACACACACACACACACACACACACACACACACACACAGTGTAGAAATTTCTCCAGAGAACTAGACCTTTGAAAAATATCAATGCAAATTCAAGGATTAAGAAATTTAACATGGAATTAAAGGTTCAAAAATGATTTCAAAAATGAGCACAAGACAGAGCACAGCATTAAATAAATCCAAAGTAAATCACAAAGAGGAAAAATAAGGGAAGGTTTTGTAGTGCCATGACAAGTTTGTAAGAATAATCAATAACTATGTTACAACACTTTTTATGATAGTTAAAAAATGAATAAACCCACCTAACATGAAATCTACCTTCTCAAGAAAGCTTGAACTGTCCAGACAATACTGTGTCATGATTTAGACTGAAAACATGAATGTGTGGGCGCCAAATGCTGAGGGGTTGTCCCCAGGTAGTGGCACTGGAAGGTGATTGCATGGTGACGGTTATTAGCACTGACGAATTCATCTTTTGCTGGCATTCTTTGTGCTTGCAGGGCAAGCCCTTGAAAGTTATATCTCATTCCTGATTTTTCTTACTTGCTCATCTATCATGAAGGGACCACTTAGCTCAGACACATGCTCTCCACGTCGTCTGCCTAGTAACGCACTAGCTCATGGGCAACAGAGCTATTTGACTGTGGTTCACAATGCCTAGTGTTCAGAGTCAAGATAAATCTTTATTCCTTGAAATTGATTTGCTCATACATATAATCACAGCAATGAAAGGAGATTAACATACATGTCTGAGTATATTACTTGAGGCACAAAGTTGCATAGTAGATTTCTACTATAGACTTCATTCCACATTACTGAAACTTAACCCCATTTTTCCTCTACACCATCTACTGACAACCTTTTCATCTTAAGTCCCTGTGTATCTGAGCTATCGAGGGATTCTATTGTAAGTATGGTTATAAACTATTTGTCCTTCTTTTCCTGGCCTATTCCACCCAGCACGACTGTCTCGAGGTTCGTTCGTGTTGCATGCACTGTATTGAGAGATAGTGTCTGCTCCTTTAAGAGTGGATGACACCTATTGTATGTGTGAATCACATCTGCTTTATTGACATGTATATCGCTGCTCATGTGGGTTGTTACTGCCTGCTGGATAAACTGAATAATACTGAAATAAATAAACAAACATCTCTCCAAGATCCTGATTTCAATAAACAGCCAGAAATGAGATGACTAAGGCATATGCTATTTGTGTGGTTTATCTTTTTGGAAGAACCTCAAAATAGTTTTCCATAGTGCCTTCACTAGTTCATGTCCCCCTAACGACTGGCAAGAAACCTACCTTTGCCTAAGATGAATGCCTGCTTTTGAAAAGTGGCTGCTGAAGCCATTTGTTCTTTTCACTTCTTATTTTTGACTTTTCTTACAGAGTTGTAGCAGTTCCTTATATTTTTCATTAATTGTTTATCAGGTGTTTTTACCATGTAGTAGGTTGACTTTTTACACTTTTGATTGTTTCTTCACTGTAAGGAGCAATTTATATTTCCATAGACCCATCTGTGTGTTTTTTATTCCATTGTCTGCTCTTCTATTACTTTTAATTAAAATTCATTTTTGGACGATTGTGATTTTTACATTACACGGTACCATTTTATACAAGTATTTTTAAGACTACATATGCACAGTTCAAATTATTTTCCAAGATTTTTCCCTAATACATTGCTTGACATAGATCAGTTACAAAATCAAAATGAGCAAGTTATTCTTGACCCCTGGAACTCAACTGTTGCTCCAAAAGATATATCCCTTAGGAGATGTCATGCTCTTTGAAGAGCAGTGTGTCCATTCAAGCATTAAAAAAGGGAAGCAATTAAAATGCAGAAATTTAGCATTTTCTCCCTAAGATAAAGCTTAGGATTAATGTGAATATTCTTTATTTTTTACTGTCCCAGAAGCACAAACGCAGCTTCAAACTCTGGTTAAAAAAAAAAAAAAAAAAAAAAAAAAAAAAAAGAATCACGTTCATCAAACCCAGAGGAACTGTGCACTCGGTGTCCCACCTGCAAGTCATGACACACGGACACCTTTTCTCATTTGTGGTGCCGTGAGTGGAGATGCTAAGGAGCCCAAACATTGGTTAACTTCCTCAGTAGTTTTGCTCTCTGAGCTCCATTTCCAGTCGCTCCATCTTGCAATCTCTTCCCTGAGCAACCGTTCCAGTATGCTCAAGTCTTCACCCCTATTAAGTACTTCCAGAAATTTCCCCACCCGACAGACAATTTAGCACATCCTCAATTTGTATGATGAGGTTGCACAGTTGATTGGAGGTTAAGACAATCAGGAGACTAGAGGTGAGCAAAACTGACATGAAAGGGGACACAGTGGAGGTTACGGCACAGTCGGCAGCTAAAGCTTCCCATTGTTGCACGCATGAACCTGAAAGTTCCCCGTTCACTCTGATTATCTGAAGTGTAACATAGAAAGTACTCTATGTACCTACACTCACAGCACTCTTAAAGGGATCTGGAAAATGAAACGAGGCTCATAAGTGCCCTGAAAAAAGCTGTAGTTTATGAGTGACAATCTCTAACACCTGAAAACTGTAGAGTCAGCTTAGACTTAGTTTGATTACTGCATTCCAGGTAAAAATACTTAATAAAACACATTATATTTCAAAGGCATCTTGTACTTTAAGGTATGTACCTACAACACCAGAGAGTTGATAGCAGTCCCCACTTCATCCACTATATTGGGTGACTGGGAAAATGATAACAGTGTTTATTTAAAATCTATATGTCTGAATTAATGACCACCTTATAGAATACCAGTTTCTTGATGCATAAAATTTCCATTTAAAATTTGTATTATGGTTAAACTGATACACATACACACTCATATATATGCATACATGTACATGGAACTATGTGCATGTGTGTTACAAATACATACATTTTTATCTACACAAGGGGACTTCTAGTGTGCAATGCTTGGCATTTTAGTAAGATTGGATAATTAGTTGTAAGAGAGAATTTTTACGCCATGCTATCTGCCCCAACTAGGAATGGCCTGGTAACTCTTATGCAATTCAACGTAATTTTTTCTCCCTTAGTATCAAGGTGAAGGGGCCTTATATTTCATTTTGCTCATGTTCTTCCTGGATGGCAACCAACCTGGGTTAAAGCCCCCAGGAAGTCAAGTCATGCTTGTGAGAATCTTCTCTTCCAAATACGTGTTTCTGTGTTTGTCAGTGTTCACACTGCCTACTAGCTTTCCCACTATGTTCACCTTCGACTCATCAGGTCAGAGTTGAAACTTATTATTTCTATGTTCCCTTATGCTTTACAAGCCTGTTTAGTTTCTCGTAGGCATATGCTATTGCTTACTTCATTCCCTGAAGGGAACCTAGAAAACGAGCCTCAAATGAAAACCACAGGACTTACAGAGTTCTCAGATATCTCTTAGTTGCCCCCTGAATAAGGTATGTCCCCTCGGGCCAGTAACTATGAGAGGTTCTCATTTCAGACCTCGGCAATGTGACCCATCAAAGAAGACTGGTTTGCTAAAGCAGTTGTCACACAGAAAGCAGGCCCTTTCTTTTTTTTTTTTTGTAATTTTATTAAATTATAAAAGTTTCCATTTCCGCCCTCCTCTCACCACCCTCCTACTCCCCCCCACTCCCTCTCCTCCTCCCTCTCCATCCCTAAGAGCAGTCAGGGTTTCCTGCCCAGTGGGAAGTTCAAGTTCCTCCTGCCTCCCTCCAGGTCCAGGAAGGTGAGTGTCCAGACGGACTGGATCCCCAAAATCCAGTATATGCAGAGGAAACAAGTCCCAGTGCCATTGTCAATGGCTTTTCAGAAAGACTCCGGGCCAGCCACATTCAGAGAATCCGGCCACATTCAGAGAATCTGGTTGGATTGCGTCCTCGTTCAGTCCCAGTCCAACTGGCCTTGGTAAACTCTCATTAGATCCGTCCCCTTGTATCAGTGGGTGATCGCATCTCTCGCAGTCCTTATTTCCTTTTTCATTTTCTTCCTCCTTCTGCTCCTCATTTGGACAGAAGAGAGGGTGCCTGAAACGGCCTAGGCCCATAACCATACTGATGAATATTTTGCTTATCACCATAGAACCTTCATCTGGCGATGGATGGAGATAGAGACAGAGACCCACATCGTAACACTGGACTTAACTCCCTAGGTCCAAACGAGAAGCAGAAGGAAAGAGAACGTGAGCAAAGACGGCAAGATCAGAGAGAACCTTCATCCCACGATGGATGGCGATACAGATGGAGACCCACATTGGAGCACCGGACTGAGCCCCCCAAGGTCCAAATGAGAAGCAGGCCCTTTCATTCTGCAAGCCATCCTTTCTCCTCACACTCTCAGTTCTACGCAGGGCATTTCCTCTATGAAGGAAGGTGATTTGCCCCCTCGCCAGCTAAGCAGTTTTCCGGGTTCTCTAGACATCCTCACTAGACATGTTCTCTAGACATGCTCACCTTCTCATCAAAAACAAAGACAGCAGAGTAGGTACTATTATTCCTACTGTGGGGGCGGGGGGAAACAACATTGTTGACTCACCAAAGGAGTGCACGGTCGTGTGTAGAGACTGTAACGTAACTGCCGGCCTGCTTTACTAAACACACTCTGCTTTCTTTATGCTCTGCTGCACTGTGCATGACCACACTCTCAGCCCCTCTGTTAGAGATGATTCTGTTATGCTGACTGCTCTGGCTAAGTCATTTTCCCTGTTCCAAAGTCTCGCAACTTTATGGCATTTACTTTGCAGACCTTCCAAAGACGCTACCATGTTTTCCTTACATGTTGGTGTTTAGGTTCCTGTGGATTGGTCTTCCCATTCAAAATCGGGTTAGAGAAAGAGGTAGAGATCATGTCCCAAGGTGAAAGCTAAGGACTACACTTTGGTAGCTGTAAGGTCTTGGAAAACTACTTACTCTCTTTGTGCCATAGTTTCCTCATTTGTAAAGTAGGTAACAGAACATAAGAAAGAGGGCTAATGTATTAATCGTACCCTATAGAAGACTCTCAGAACTATCTAGTACATTATTCATTCAGCTTCTGGAGGGGGAATCTATTCATATCTTCATTTCTTCTAGTGACACATTTCTAGAGTTAGGCATTAACCATTAACCGTCATTTCATGGCAATTCAAAGTAGGCATATAAAGGAACTGGTCACTGGGAGGACACACAGGCCCTGGGAACTGGATATCATTGTGTGATGTAGACTGACTCCACGTCTTACCAGTCAAAAATTCCCCACTGGTTAATGCACACTTGACTGCACATAAGGAACAAAATGTTTTGCAGTGATCAAATATGACGTGTGAGCAAACCACATTACAGGGAGTGACATGGAAACTGGATATTGATAATTCTTTGGAAGTGACAAGATGATAGATTTCTGAAGGATTGGATGCATCTTGTTCACGTGGAATATGAACCTTAACTTCTCTGGAAATGTGCAAATGGTTTAAATCAAGACTGCAGGGATCTTACGACATCAGTGGTATAAAGTGTATGAAAGTAAACTCCAGAAGGATTTCTGTTTCAGCTAAAGGGAAAATTTCAATTATAAACTGGTCTTTGCAACTTGAAAAAGAAATCAGGTACTTGAGTGAAGAAATACGCCTTAAAGCCCAATTTAAAGAGCAATTTCAAATCTAGCGATTGTTATGATTAGAAGAGATTGGACAGAGCCTTGGAGCCAAACAGTTATTTAACTATCTGTGCATCTCTCTGCTTCCCACAAAAAAATGGAAAGCGTTTCTGTAAAAATACTTTGCTAAAACGAAGCTAGACATTTTTCCCTGTTTTTATGTAATCCACCAGGAAGATGAAAATCACTTCACACACAGTCCCGTCCATGCCAGAGCACAAATGGAATGAGAACAAATTTAGTGTTAGCATCTCCCTATATATCACTCAGAACTGAATATGTGAACATATGTGGATTTGCAATAAATGGGCATAGAGAATTTTCTCTCATCATTCATTTCATTGTCCTTAGCGTGACAGCTGTACCTGGGAGGGAAACAATGCCTATTGTGCTCTCGTGAATTTAAAAACAGGGCCATCTTCTTACTTCACTTGTCCCTAAGACAACTCCTGGCACATTTCCCATTCCTAAATGCTGCTGAACCAGAACGTGAAACGTTATCATCTTCCTACATCTTTCCGTGGTCATGATTCTCAGACACCAGGGTACAGAAGAAGCATGTCTATACAGATTCCACCCGAACAGCCCTGGAGTTCTAAGAGATTCAGCCTGGAGAACAGAAATGTGCTTTTCCAAACAAACCTTCTAGGCCATCCTGATGCAGGGGACTCACTACTCTGTTTTGAGAATTACTAGCATTCAGATAGTTTAAGTGACAAGAATCACGGCTGGTATTGAACAAACACTCCTCGCTGGTGTTTCCACCAACATTCTTCCATTGAGTCCCCATGACAGCCCTATGGATTAGACTTTCCAAAACACCCTCTGCCGTGAGAATGGCAGGACTTAGAGAGGTGAAGTAATTTGTCCGGGTCATCAAGCTAATGGAAGTGAAAGACCACTAGTGTACGTCTTTGCTGCCCTAAAGTCCATTATCTTAAAAATACACCCTCCCATAAAAAGTAAAATGTGTACTGCCAATAGTTTTCCTCAGCAACATGTTTATAAATGTCATCCACAAATTTGGCTAAGAACACTGATCACTCTTTCAGATGGGTGACATTTCATCATTCAACAGCATCAACAGATATCCTGGATCGGATTCACCAAGGTTTCTCTTCCTACCGGGCTTCAAAACAGTCAACAACCAAATGCACTTGAAATGAGGCCATCTGGTTCAGATCAGTACTTAAAATCAGAATTCTTTTTCTTTTGGTTTCATTTTGATTCAAACACAAGACTGAAGATGGCCAAAAGAGGAAATCTTATCACAGATGTGTTAGGTAAACACACCGACCTTAAATTTTTGAAGAATATATTTTTCTTTTCCAATATTATCAGAAACAGAAGAAATACTGATGTTTTCATAAATCTCACAGAGCAACTTTAAAATCATTTTCATCAACCTGCTTGGTGTCGGAGCCTAAAGTTCCAGGGCTATGAACGCAGGACTCCTCTGCAGGTTACGCAACAAAATCTTCCCGTGTCCCTTCTAATAATGACATTAATAGTGTTTTCAGTTTACAGGTAGTAGCCAAAAAATGACATTCAAAGGTCACTTGGGGCCAGTGGTGCCAAACATCCCTTAGCAAGCTCCTAAGCGTTCTCATTTATAAAACTGACATGTAAGCACCCACCCTACACGGTTACCCAGAGGAGTGCAACACTGGGTGGAGAAAGACTCTGAGCAGGATTGCTGCTGATGAATGTGGTGATGATGGAATGATGATTACCTTGTCCTTGCTGTCTCCACGTTCACCTGGAACTGTTTGCTCTCAGTCTTCACTTGTGGTAGCCCCTCCCTTCACTCTAGATGCGGTTGTGCCTTCTTGCCTCATTTTCACATAGCAGTCGTGAGCAAACACTCAAAAAACATCATTAGATGCGAAGTTTCTCCATCATAAGATATTCTTTTTCAGCTGTCTGGATGGTACTGGGACTACGTGTTAATGAGTCAGTCACTCAGATATGTGAATTCAACAATAGGGAAGTGACGGCTGGCCTGAGGTATCATAGGCAGGGCAGAAATTAATATCATCTGGTCTCAGGCTTGAATGATGAGAAAAAAATCTACCTATCCTTTTATGTTGTTGATGCAGGAACATACCTTCTAAAGAAGGCTTGTTCACATACAACTACACACACACACACACACACACACACACACACACACACACACACAGAGTTTAGAAACATGAACCAGAGACCACAGAATATCATTTCTATTAATGACAGTGGGTTACTGGACACCAAATTATCTTGGAGAGAAGAGAAAAACAGCCAGTGGTTTTACAGAAGGTAGCCATGCGGCTAAGCGGCATGCCAACGGAATGTGAGAAGGGGCCTCGACACTATAAGCTTTGCTAGTAGGAGGTCTGTGACCATCACATGCTCTATCCCCATCCTAGGGTACATGTTATAGCATGTGCTCAACTGCGCTTTGAGTCACAAAGAAAGAAATTGTTGGACAAATGATCTGGGAGTGAAATGCTTTACGGCAACAGGCTTTAATTATGGTGACATTAAAACTAACTGCGCATAATTGGGGTGACTGTGCCCTCCTTTCCATTGCTTATTAAGTTAGAATTAGAAGGGAAGTAGGCAATCTAATGGAAGGAAAACGGATCTAGGCAACAAACACAAGACAGTCAACTTTATACAAGGTGCCACACAAGACATTCAAAATAAAACTAAAGCAGGATGCCATTATACCAAGTTACACCTGAAAAAGCAAAACCTATTGAGTATAAAAGTCACATGAGAATATAAATTAAGTTTAGAGGATTATTTTATTAATGTTGCTTTGAGTGCACACTCAAAAGCAACTCGTGTGTGTGTATGTATGTGTGTGCGCGTGCACGCATACGCACATGTCTGAGAGAGAGACAGGGAAAGAGGAAGAGAGAAAGAGAGAGATCAAGAGAGAAAGAAAGAGAGAGGGTTGTGCTGGGATATAACCCAGTGCCTCCTTCCTACCAGCACAATGATTCTACCACTGATATAGCCCTCCAGCCTGACAGTATGTCATTTCTCAGAATACGAAATGTGCATACTCAAGAATCCTAACTGTAGGCAAACAATATGTAATCTACATCCCAAGGGTATCCATTACATCAGTCTTTAAATATACAAATACCTGAAGACAATTGAAATCTTCATATATGAAATTAGTGTGATAGACCATGAAACTTGCATAACATGTGTGTAACTCAATATGGCATATAAATACAAATTACCCAGACAGAAATATCGTGAAAATATTACTGAGTGAAACACAAAAGTTTCCGGAAGCCCCAGAAACAATAGAATACACCATTATTTCAATAGGTTTTTCATCTGTTCCTTCCTCATGAGCTTCTGCAATGATCTATATGATATAGGCATATATATATGTGTGTGTGTGTATATATATATATATATATATATATAATGCAATGACTTCTGCAATGACTCTGTATGATATAAGCATATATATAATGTAGGGACTGTTATCTGGAAGAAAAAAATAGTGACATGGTAATATCAGTGCTCTTTGGCAAGGAAAATGACTTGTTATTTTTAATATTCATTCATTCACTTATTTATTAATTTGCATGTTTGCTTGTGTATGTGAGTTCATGTGTACCATGTGCATGCAAAGAGCCCACAGAGACGAAAATGAGCTCAGGCTCCTGGTCGTAGAGTCACAGCAGTTGTGAGCTGTGATGATGCAGGTGCTGTGGAGGAAGTCGGGGTCCTCTGCAAGGGCAGTAGGTCCTGTCAGATGTGAGCTCATCTTCCAGTCCCTGAGGAGCTATTCTAGGCCAGGTGTCTTGTCTTCACTTATAAAGATGATATATTTGTATGTTAGGTGCGAAATGAAAATCATAGAAAGGGGATAATGGAGGAGCAAACGTCTTGTTGCTTTCATTGGTGATATTTCTAGAGCATTCTTCTAATAATCTCAAGACTTCAGGAAAAGGACAATCTACTCATACATTTGGGCTTTTCCACGAAAGAACAGTGATAGAGAGTATGTTACAGCTCGTGTGTAGAGGAGTAAGGTAAGTTGACTTTAACAATAACTGTTTGAGAGCCCTTACCTGCTGGGAGGAGTGGGTAGGGGGTGAGCTGGGGGGAGGTGAGGGGTGTCAGAAGGAGGTGTGAGAGGGAAAACTGAGAGTGGAACATAAAACAAAATTGAATAAATAAGTAAATAAATGAAAGATTTTTTTTTAAAAAAAAATACCTGCTTGGTCTTACAAGCATTGCGGGTATCACTCAATGTATTTAATAGCTGAAATCTGTTTCTCTACCTTGATAACAAGCAATTTGGATATGGCCCGAGTGGTCATAAAATTTGATTAAAATGTGCCAAGTAAGATTAGAATCTTTTCATTAGGAAATACAAATCTTTGAAAAAAATGGTAAATCTTGAGAAGCATTTCCTGCTGTGCTTTATTTCCTGGCTTAAACCAGGGAATAGCCAATTAGCTTTCCAAATGTTTTGCTCCCACCTAGAGATGACAGTCCTGACAGTGTTTTGACAAGTCCTGCAGGCACCAAAACTGTCCCAAATTTTGCAAATGATTCCATGTTTCAACAAGATCTAGTTGCTGTCTCACAGAAAACTACCTTGAAGCATCAGACCTCACATATCCATAAAATCCTCCTCAGGGAGGCTCGCAACCCTCTGGGCAACTTGTGATATGGAGTCACATTCAGTCATTCAGTCTGGAGTAATCCTCCCGTAGTTACTAGGTGGAGAACGTATACCAAAACACACAGATAATCAGTGATAGCAAACCTGTGAGTCAATGGGCTTCATAGACTCTCTTCTCGATACTTATTTTAACGTGGTTCTGTTCCACAAACAAGGGTCAAAATGGTTCAGTGGCTGCCATCACTTGCCATTTATTGAGATCTTCTTGTGCTCTAGGTCCTGAATTACACACTGGAACTCAGAGATGCCTTAGCCTTGGGAGCCCCTGCCCTAATGATTATACTTATTCATTTATCCTGCACATATTCACTTAATTGTCAGATAGAATGATAGGTCTTTCACAGAACCTCAAAGAGATCCTAGCCTAATGAAGAAAGAGAGATGCTGAAACCAGCATAACATTATAAGGACAGACAAAGGAGACTGCTGACCATGGCTTCTGCAATACACATTCTGTTGGCTGTCTGAGAAAACCAACATATGAACAACTATGTTCGACATGACTTCCTATTCGGAGCTCTACAATATGAACTAAAACAAGTGACAGGGATAAATTTAGACCAGCACTAAAATGCCTATGTTACTAGAGTCATGTGGAAATAAATTTCCAAATTTCTCTTTGACAATTATTTTTCTCCAACTTCTTTGCTAGAACTGAATGAAACCTTATACAAAGAGTAAAAATGAAAAGTCACTGAATTGAGTACTAAACACTCACTCAATATTAACACAAATACATAGATTTTTTAAAAGGTGGTTAAGATTATAGTTGTTAAAATCATACATAAATATGTGAAAAACTACTGACAAATAGTGTTATTCAAGTACAAATCTGACACTCTGAGCAAAACGTGGGGACTATTAAGGTAAAAGAAAATGCAGATGTTTTTTAAACATAGATTTTTAAAAAGGTGGTTAAGATTATAGTTGTTAAAATCATACATAAATATGTGAAAAACTACTGACAAATAGTGTTATTCATGTACAAATCTGACACTCTGAGCAAAACGTGAGCAAAAAGAAAATGCAGATGTATTTTTCCCTTTGGTAATAATTCAGTTTGGATTTATAATTGGATGGATATCTACCATTTTACATCTCTTGGGTATGCCCTCACAAGCTGTAAGGAATCGGTGTCATAGAGCGTATAAAAATCATTCAGCATCCTTCTACGCGCAGGTAGACTAGATTCTCTGAAACAGAAAAAGCTCAAATACTTCAAGGACTTCAGTCCTTGAATGACACAATGCATATCATTTTATCCTCCTTTCACCTATGAAGAAAGTATTACTGCTCTTTTTATATATCTTTTTATTTAATAGATCTATATCAAATGTCTTGTATAGTAAGGTGCTATTATATGTCCAATTTATATAACTGCAAAATGAAGAATCAAATCCCTGCCCCTCTACAGCCTACCAGGGATGTATACATTTTTTACATCGTAACTTATTATCAGTCTCAAAATTCACATTCTAGAACCTAGCAACTGATTTAACAAGAAGAAAAAAAACAATCACACATATAAATTTCCATTATGTTTTAAGTAAGATTACGTTTTGTTTGGGGCCACATTTATAATTATCCTTGGCTGTAAATGGCCATAGGTCATGAGTTTGATACATCTAACTCTACAGTGTGAAACTACTTAAAAAGGAAAATAATACCTAATATGTCAAGTGATATAGAAAAAAACAGAAGAAGCTTAAAATGGCTGCCAATGTATGGGCTGTATACAGTATATGAGGCCATTACAAAAGGTACCACTAACTACATAGTCAGATCAATATTTAGCATAAAATTGCAATCAATAATATCTTGAACTGAACTGAACAGGGGACATTTTAATGACAAAAAACGTATGTTTCTCACAATGGTATCTTCTTGGAGGACAAAGTTGATCCATTAAAACTATGCAAATGTTGTGAGCAGATAGAATCTTTTGAATATGAATCTATTGGTTACTTTTCTGCAATTCTCTTCTTATATACTATTTTAGAGTCTATAATGGGAAGATGACATCTTTGTCCACAATATCACTGAGAAGTACATGGAGGTATTTGGAGCCCTCCTCCAGTGCTGTAATGTACCTTACTTGGACTGCCATCAATCCATAATGTCATCTTAACTCAATGGAGCAGTCCGTCATCCTAGGCAAAGTCTTTACCTCATGAGTTTCTAAATTTACCCTGCAGTGTATGGAACTCCTAGCTAATACCTTATGAATGTGTGATATGTTAGAATTATCCCTCGCACATCTAAAGAAAACCTATTAAGGATCTTATGAGATAATTCAATATTGCTTGCCATATACTAACATTTATCGAACACTACAATTGTTCACCAGCTTTTGGTGTGCTTTTGCTTTGTCTTCCCAATTACATCATTAACTTATTTTTAACTGAGTTGATGTCCACTGCAGTGTCTATACACAGTGGCTCAGCAATTGCTGAACAGAGTAGATACCACTCTATTTCCTGCAAAAATGTATGTTATCAGTGGCCTCTAATATACTAGAATTTTTGCAGGCAAAATGATATGTTCAGTGCTAGAAGGCCAGTCTAACAAGTGTCTTGAGACACGTTATAGTAATAAATGTGGACAGAAGATATTGGCAATTACCTGGATATACTTTTTATCAGTCATGGTACAAAGATCGGACTATCTTCCACCTCATTGCTGAAATTCAAGCAGTGATTCCAAGGCTACCCAACCGTGGGTGCCACAGAGTCACACGTTTGTCCCAGTTTAGCCTGGTGTGTATTCTTTCCATATGATTTGTTCCATTTATAGTACAGTCACCTTGATGGCAGAAAACTATCCATAGTCTGTCATCTACCCGTTCCTTTTTGGCCATCTTTGTCCCTTGCGAGTTTTGCAGTGGCTACCAAGAATGCTATCACAGTCAATGATCGTGGCTTACCATGCCACATCTTTGTGGGCTTGGAATAGACCGTCTGTACCAAATAATTGGCAAACTGATTTTTTTTTACAGAGTGAAAAATCTGGGTTCAATCAAATACAAAACAACAAAATAGCTTCTACCCACAGTCTTAGTAGCTTATATTCAGGGGGCCACTATAAAATATCCGGTCATGTACATATCCTCATGTATTTTCATCTATGTGTATATGAAATTATTGATGTTTTATGTTTAAATATCACCTTATTACAAAATTATTTTTATTAAAATAATCTTTCATTTATTCTACAAAATAGAAATAAGTAAAAGAGCTAGAAGAACAGAATTTATTTGTCAAGTACTAATCCTGTGCCAAGAACTATGTTGAGAAATTTACATAATTATATCAATTTGAATAAAAAGGTTTCATTTCCTTCTGATTCTTTCATAAAAATTACGTAACAGAAATATGAGTAAACAAAGCTTAAATATTAAGCAACTTCCCCAAGGTCAAACACGTGACAGGCATTTCAACTATGACTCCAAAATCAATGACTTTCAACATTTTACTTCTATTTTTTCTTAGAAAGCATTTTATATACAACAGATAATTAATATAACATTGAAAAATGAATAGTCTCAGTAGCATTGCTGTTAATGCTATGTGGTTGATTTATGGAGAAAAAAGTTACACAAAAAACAAATTCCTCTATAGTCTTTAGTTCACAATACCTCTGCCCCTAAAAATATCCCTTCTAGTTGATTTTAAGAGCCACCACAAATTGGAAGATACACCAATAATTATTAGGTGTGTTGTTCTGTTTCTGTTGTATAGTTTTTTTCCTGCATGGAAACTTTCTTTATAAGTTTTTTCATATAATATGTCTTAATCATGTTGCCTCTCTTCCCACATTTGCTCCCACCTCCCTATCCAACTTTATGCTCTCTTTCTCTTTCAAAAAAAAAGAAAACAAAACAGAAAGATAAAAATCAAAATAATACGCATAAAAATACAAAAACCACAATAAACAAGTATGACCAATAAAATAACAAAAAACACTCCCAAAATAAAACAAGAAATACACATACTACCACCATCGACAAAAATAGCAACAAGAAAATGCAGTTTGTTTTACGTTGGCCAACTTCTTCTGGGTATAGGACCTGCTCTGGAGTGTGGTAAATAAACCCAGTTAGGATCCATCAGATAAAACTGACTTTGTGTTTGCCAGAGGTTATCAGTTTCAAATACCTTCTTGATTAAAGTTGAGACCTTAGGTGTACTTGCCTTTTTCGTCCCGGGAACCCACCTCACTTGAATCTGTGCAGGTCTTGTGCATGCTCTCATGCCATGTGAGTTCTTATGTGCATCAGTCCCTTATGCCTGTGTCACAATGTTCTCTCAGAGTCATCTGTCACCTCTTTCACACAGATGCCTTGGCCTTGACAGGACAACTTTGAGGATGGAGTTCTCCAAAGTCTGCACATTGTCCAGCTGTGTGCCTCTCTGTTGGTCCCCATCTATGGCAAGATGACACTTACCTAATGTGGGTTGATAAAGGCCCTGATCTGAGCCCAGTCCAGTGTGGTCCCTAGGAATCCCTGGTAGAGAGTGTTCCCACAGGTTGGTGGGTGACAGAAAGGAATGGAGATGGGCTAGGGAAGATTGAGAGGGTCAGTGGGGAACATCTAGAGAGACCCCAATATTTAGCCTTCTAACACATAATTCTATAATTTCTAGTCACCCAGATTTCCATAATTCTGATTCTGCTTTTCATTGTTGACATATAACTTTGGCTTGCTGGAAAATTTTCTAAAATCCACCAATCATAATAAATTTGGTTTTATTTTTAGTATGAAAATATGAATTAATTCCCTCTGTTCTGCCCTTCATCTTTTGCTGGATAATGGAGGAGAAGATCTTGCTGCCATGACAGAACAAACTAATGCCCCTATAATTTGAGCAGTCCAGCTTGTCCTTCGTGTGCATGGGAATTATGGCTGAGTGCTTCCACTCTGTGGGAATCACTTCATGTTCTCATCTCTCTGAAGAGCCTAAGAAGCACCTAGGCTGCTAAGCCTATTGTAACCACCTCCAGCTCCTCCAGTGTGATGTTCTCCTAGGGCCTTGCTGAGTTTCAGGCTCTTGATAGCTTCCTCTATCTCACTCCTGTCAATATTTAATATTCCCTTATTGTCTCTGGTATTCAAGAACAGAGGAAATCCTAGCAGAGGCCCAGTGCAGATTCAGAGCTAACAGGAGCACAATTGAGCAGATCTTCACTTTGAGGCAACTGGCAGAAAAATATGAAGACTTTGGAAAAGACTTATATGACTGCTATATTGACTTCAGGAAGACATCCAACAGCATTTGGAGGAAAGGACTTTGGGGAAAAAATGAGGTTCTACTGGTACCCAGAAAAAAATTATAAGAGTACTAGAAAATGCCTATAAAGATACCTTTGCCTCAGTCAAAGTTTGTGGAGAAATAAGTGATCAGTTTGAGACAATCGTAGGAGTGTCAGGGATGCATCCTCTCACCACTGCCCTTTAATGCAGTCCTGGGATTAATAATAGCAACAGCCCTGGAGCATGAAGAGATAGGCATGCAGATAGGTGGTGTGCAAATCAATAACTTGCATTTCGTACTACTTACTGAAAGTCCAAATGAGTTGCAGGCCATGGTAAATAGAGTGGTGGAAGTAAGTGAAGACCTTGGTATGGAAGTAAACTTCCAGAAGACTGAGATACAGCATATGGAAAGGGTGCACAAGGATTTTAACATTGTAATGAAGAATCAGAAACTCAAGCAAACAGTCAACTTTGCCTCTATGGGAGGGAGATGTCAGGAGGTGGATAGGGATAGTGAGGGCTGTATCCCAGGCCCTAGGAAAAGCTTGGTCAGCAAGAGACATAACGGCAACAACACAATTACAAGTCTATGAGATGCTTGTCTTGAGCTGACTTCTTTACAACTCTGAAACTTGGACAGTGAAGCGCTCCTCAGAAAAGCAGCTGAATGTGGTTGAGATGGCATGTCTCGGGAGAACTCTAGGCATCACACAAAGAGATAGGCTACACAATAACATTAAGAAAAATCTCCATATATAGAAGGAAGTAAGCTACAGAATATGGCCATGTTATAAGAATGAACGATAACGGATACCCGAATATAGTGCTTGGAGGAGTGCACAGGAAAGGTGAAGAGGAAGGCCCAAAAACCACTGGATAGAGAGCATAAAGGAAGACTGTGAAACCTTGTGTATGACAATAACACAAGCATCTAGGACTGGCCAGGATAGGAACAACCGGAGAACTGCCATAAATGGGCTGCCCATGCATGCTGAAGCATTGCCAGGAGTACATGATGAAAATGATGATGATGATGATTCTAACTGAATTAAAGTCATTTGTCTACTTGTTTGTGCCCCTCCCCCCAGTTCCTGAACACACGCACTGTTCTGAAGAATCCAAAGCTAGTAGAACACAGGATGAGAAGCAGTATTCACAGATGAGTGAGAAAACTGAGTTATCCTCAGCTTCTTCTTGTGAATAATATCGCAGATAACCTGTGATACGAACTTTTCATAAAAATAAAATAGATGAAGAAGAGAAATGAATACTTTAATGAAAACAGAGCAACCATAGGAAATCATAACTCTACCAAACATAGTACAACATGAAGATGTATTAGCTCCCCAAACTGGGCCCATCAGAATATATATATATATATATAAACTTCAGTTAAGATAAAGAAGCACTCCATAATCAGGAAGGAAACATCCATCACAACTCTGTCTAGGACCCTGTGCCTCTCCTCATCATGACTATGCACGACTATATGCAAATATGCGAATCACCCAAAGGCCAGTAGAGTTGACTTTTCTGTAATGAAGCAGCTTGTCTCAATTAATCGACTATGGTATGTGGATAGTCTGCTTCTTAATAATAATGAAAGGAAAATCTAAATTGCAAAATGATCTAAATCTTTGGGATCACAGCAAGTTGACCTGAAACATGAACAACAAAACAATGTAGAATAAAACAAGTATACTATAATATGAAAGACGCATGTCTAAGCCTTTCGATCTTCAAACATAATTGTGATTATGTCCATATGCTGTTTAGCTCTACATGACAGGCTTCCTTGTTCTTCATTCTTTATTCACTAATTTCTTTACTTTTCATTCTTTACTGATGCATCTGCCATTAAGCAAATATTTAGCAAACTCTGTGCCTCAGACTTTCAGACATTTAAATTGTGTTACATTTTAAAAAGTAGCAAATAGAGCCAAAAGTTTGTAACAAAGTGTTAAAGGAAGATAATAAGCATTCATTGTAAGAAGGAAAGAGAAATAAAGAGATAGCCCAGCAGGTAGCTATGGGAAAAAAAATCTCTCTAAAAAGGTAGTATTTGCTTTAAAATGCACAGACCAACAGGAGTCAGTCAGGGTATGAGGAAGAATGCTCTAGACACATGATACGGTGGTAACAGAGGTCCTGAGGTTGGATCTTCTTGAAATCTTGAGACATGAAATAGAGTAGAAAACTCAGGGAAATGCTGCCCTGAACTGGAGGAAGCCAGTACTGGAAGACAACATGAAATACATGAGTGAGAGGAAAAGCCGTCTAAGGGCTTTAGTTAAGAGCGAAAGTCAGGTGAGAAGAGCTGCATTTCTCAGACTGGAAGGCTCGTGCACTGATGTGTGAGAAGAAGGACATGAAAGAAAGAGGTTCAGTTGAAAAAGTTCTTGTTGGTAGCACGGACAAGAAATGAAAACGGAGATGAATTAATTTTATATCTGATGGGAATGATGAATCATGTGAGAAGGGCAAGAGAAAGGGAAGCTTGTGAAGCAATACGCAGGTTCTTCTTTCATCTGCTTGATCGACAGAGAACTGAGACTGCGCACATCTCAAAGCGGAGGCCGTCAGAAGAGCACACGGACTTTGGGCTGTCTTGCGAATTTCACAGTTTTTTGTTTTAAGGACTGCCAAGCATTTGCACAGGCGAAGCCCTAGGCTGACCTTTCAGGAAAGAAAGGAAGACTCAGTCACTTTGCACAAGTAGTCAGAGTGTAAAGAAAGTGCATAACACTCAAATATTCTCCCACATGATTCATCCTGCAGGGCTCAAAGGAGGGTCTGGAAATTAAAGAGACCTCCACATGCAGCACATATTATTCTAAAAGAACAGAAAGTAGCCACTGTTTAATCAAATAAAGCAATGACTGCCCTACCTATATTTCATTATATAAAATCACACTGTAACCGGATGCGTACCTTTGTCCTGGCTTCCCCAAAAGAAATGTTCCACATTTGATGTGTGCTTGATAAACTACTCTAAGTTTGTTTATTCAACACAGTTTAAACGCTAACTTGATAAGAAACAAAACCATAGACCAGTTTTGTATGCATCCCTCTATGATTTAGTAAAATCAGATCAATGAGTCGCAGACTAGTAGATATGTAAGCATTGGTTTGTCTTGAAAAGAATGATCTTGAATGCTTGCCCATCATGAAGAGGATCAGAAGCCATCTTCTGTTTTCTGTTATAAATTTCGCTGCAACTGTAAGGCACAAAGCTTCTGACAACCCTTAGCTTTGAAGTCTCTGGTGAGCTGTGATTGCTGTTTTGTTTGTCTTTATGCACGATAAATTATACAACTGTTGGACCGGATTTTATTTTCCACAATTCAGTAATTCTTGGCCATCTTTATTATGTATGTGATATTATGTTAGATATTGAAGATATTCTCTGTCCTTGAGGAGCAGTTTGTGGTTGCAATCCAGACAAACACATTTAACAATTAGAGCATTATGTCAAACAAGATTAGGCCTGTAGATATGGCAAGATGGTGCATGAGAGCTGTATAGTAGTGTATATATATATATATATAGTACTATATACTATATAGTATAGTAGTTAACAGAACTCAAAGCAAAGAGACCACACTGTGTAGCGATGTATCCTGACACCAGGAGCCATGAGTAAGAGAGGAAACCCTTTCTTCCACTGTGAGCACATCCCAGGAAGTTGCATTTCTCTCCTCTAGATATTTAATTCTGCTGTTCTTCATACTAATAATTCTATGATCTAGTCCTTTCCTTCCCCACTTCTCCCACTCTCAGAAGTCAGGCCCACTCTTTCTTGTTTCACATAGTAAACAGGAGCCGTACGGCTCAGTACCTCTCCATGTCCCACTGAAACATTAACTTCCTTTTATCTCCGCAAATCGACCTGTTAACTGTCCGCATTTACATATCGGGTACTAACCATGACACAGTCTGTAGCTCTTATTAATTCCCTCTTCTCAGAAAGCATTTGTTACTAATGAGACCTCATCTCATGTATGTAACCCTTGTTCTCAATGCTGCATGCTGGAAGTTTTCAATAAAGAGCAAGCTTTGATTGGTGCAGAATACATAGAATAATCATTTCTTCTCCCCTCCACCCCGCTTTGTTGAAACTGCAGCACCATGGCACCCCTGCTAAGTCACATATTGTGCATTTGTTCACTACTTAGTAGGTTTCTTGGCTTCATCAACTTTTAAATGTGCTTGGCTTATATTAGAAAAACGAAATTCTTAGCAGTCAACGTGATTATCTGTGCTTCTGTCTTAAAGACTCTTCAGACTCATCTCGTCTAGAGTAGATTTATAATTCCCCCACTGTTTCTCTTAAAAGGCAGCCTTCGCTCAAGGCCCAGGATCCGGCTGATAGCATACGTACTTCCTCTCTCTAGCTGCGCAGTTACTCCAGGGTTCGGAATATTTGCTCTTCTCTCCCATTTTCTAACACTGAGATAAGTCACGCTACAGCTATCCTTGCAAGCTGTTTTTTTTTCTTTTTTAAACAATACTTTCCACCTCCTATTATTTCCATTTCCCACCTGTTCTTTACATAGCAGTGAGAACAATGGTTTCAAAACTCCAATACAAGCATGTTTCCTGAGCAGCTCCACCCTGCTGAATTCCCTGTAATACTTCAGTGAAATTCTAAGCCTGGTCTGGCATGTGCCTTCTGCCATTCTCTCTCTCCCCTTGTTCCCCACTACACTATCTGCTACTCTCCCCAGAGGCCTCCCAGTTTTTCCAACTGTAACTTTCTGTAACAGGTGATGGCTATACTGTTCATGCTTCCCAAAGGAATCGATACATTTTCTCTCCCTGGCTGATTTACTTTTCAAATTTAAATTGAATTAGCATGTTGCTTAGATATCTATATCTACATATATATATATCACTTATATATCTATACATATATATATCATTTTCTTCTCAAATATGTATTTATCCTCTTCATAGCAATCACCCAATTACTTATTTATCTTCACCTATCCACCTGTTTACTCTATTGCTGCGTCTTCTGTGAGGGGAGGGACCGTGTCCATTTCCCTGTAGCACTTGAATTCATAGTTTCTAGGATAGTGTCTTAGACACAGCAAGCGTATTGCACATATGCACTGCATTAATTAAGGATAAAGGGAGGAGAGACTGCTTTATGAATGAAGTGGAGATAGGCAGAAATAATAACTTATGTATCTACAAACAAAACAGAATATGTTGCTAAGATGAACTAGCTAGAGGAAACCACAGTTCTGAAAACACGAAATGTCAAACTCCCACTCTTCCCAATGGCATGTCTTCAAATAGACAGCTGTAAACAGAATGCTTTGCGCCATCCTCCAAGAGGCTATGTATCTGTTGTCATGGGCTTTCCTTAGCCACATTCCTACCAATGTCTGTTCCTGTTAACTATGGCAGTTTGGCTCATTTGGTCCACACAGAATAAGGCCATGAATACCCCTAGTCTGGGAAAGGCAGGGAGAAAGGCAATGACTTTTACACCTGCTCTTCAGTCATGTGAGCTGTCCATGTAGTATAGACAAGACATGCCTTCTTTAGAGGTGGAATGGAAGTAACTGTATTATTTATTTCAATATTTTGTCTTGGCAACATGCATTTACCCATTTAAAAATAGACGTTCACAATCAGTACTCTTACTAACAGAAGGAAACCAAGTATACAGCTTCAGACAACCCTGAATATCACATAAGAGAGGAAGGATAATTGTACCAGAATCCTTCTGACATCATCTCATTGACTCCATCCTGGGGATGCAAAGGACTTAAGGAATTTCCCCAAATTGTTTAAGTAGTAGGTAGAGATGGGGTTGCAGTCTCTTTAGAAGTGATCGCAATATCCATGCTGTTTCTCATGTGTACCAAATAAGATGGTCAGAAGTGAAATCCAGGAACTCTGACTGTTTGACTTAGTGGCAGAGAACAATATTGCCCTTCCTCATTCAGCTCCCACCCAGCTGCTATCCTGATGCACGAGAGGTGGGGAGAAGTGAGATTCTCTATGAGTTTCTCACAGGTGTCCTCACAAACCTCAAGACTGCACAACTATAAAACTTCCATCTATACGTACTTTTCAAAACTACTTTTGGACAAACATTGTGCACATGAAGTTTTAGCCCAGAATGCATTTTTGCTTCTAGGCTATAAATAGAGTACAGCTTTTAATGAAAATGCTGACGCTACCTAAAGAACAACGGAGTGTGACCAAATCAATTGCAGAAGCAAACTGGCTCTGGGAACAATATTTTTTAAGAAAGGGTATTTATAGTATATATTTAATTAAAGCATGGATATTAAATTATGCAAAATATTTGCTTCATCAAAATGCAATTTAAAATAGCCATCAAAATCAATTAGCATATTTATCTCCCACACGGTGAGAGGTTTATCCAATCCAGATACAAATAGCGCTAACTTCTTAATTAGGTGTTTGAATACAGGTGGGCCAGCAAGTAAAGATGTTCAAACATTTATATATAGTTTTTTGTATAGCTACGGTGACGGAGTAACTTATAAAGTCTGGATATTTTCATATACTTTTGGGTTTTGGTTAGCTGCATTTCTTGCACTTTTTCTTGGTGAAGGTGGAGAATCAGTCCATCAGGGGAGCCCTGGAGGAACTTTTTTAATGAGACCAGCACAGGGCCACATTGCCTGTTGCCAAGTAGGAGCTCCTTGAATACCTGCAGCAATTAATGCTCCATTTCAGTGTCACATGCCATTACAGAGCGACTGCAGGCCAGGGGTTGTCTAAATATTTAGTGCAATTCCACTGGGGCCTAGGGTAGGTGGAGGCTGCTTCAAGTGCCGTGGCGTTGACCCCTGCTCTTCATTGGACCGAGGAAGGCGCCTGTTGCTTCCTGGAAATAACTTCACTGGTCTGGATTACCTGAGGCTAAATCTAACGAGGCAAGTCAGAACACAATCCGAAGCATAGCACAGACAGTCAGAAGAGGAACCAGGACTAAGGACGTTAGACAAGAAGACTCCATGCTGGTTTTGTACAGCTCCGGTATTTATCATCTCCTAACTTTAACCTTTTCCAAATTTATGAGTTAGCTACAAAAACATCACAAAGGTGTATTCTTCATAAAAGTATATGATCATTATTACCAAGAGTATGCACCCTTTCCTTTGTCCTATGCTTTTACAATCTCAACGTTGAGTGGGTTTATTCATTAGAAGATTCTTAGTCATGTCCCCTTATCTCTAGCTAATCTATGCATAGCCATGAAAACGCAAATCAAAAGCTCTCCATGTCTGTGTTTATTCTATGGTGATCTTACACCATCAAATAAGGAAGAAGATGACAGATAGAGAGGCCTGTGGAGGATTCTTAAGACACGGATGAACTCTGCATCCAGCATGATGTTCCCATCCTCTTACACTGTGCTGTGCACTCCATATCCAAACCAATCGTGCTTCTAGTCAGTCTTTTAACAACTCATTCTTCCATGATACTGTTCTAGAACTTAAGTTGACAACACAAATACAACAGTGATTCATAGTTCAGAGAAGACTTTCAGTGTCCCTCAAGATCAATACAGGCTAAAGCACAAATTCACTCCAGTATCCGAGTTACACAGGATGGATAAGAGACGAATTCACTTGCCTGGCAGTGTGTCTATGTTTGACAAACACTGGCTGGCTGTCAGAATTAACTGGAGAGTTTATACGCTTTAGGCTTCCTGCAAACGGATCTTGGTATACACGCAGAACAAAATAAATGTTTATGTTACAAAATTAATCACTATCAGAAAAAAAATCTATACTATTTTTGAGTTAATTCCTTTACATTGTCAAACTTTGTATGTTCAGTTACACCCTAGACTCTGTGAGGAAAACTAAAGGTAGACTAATTTGTCAGATTTCATTCTTCAGGTATCTTTGAGAGTCAGTAGAGGACCATAAACTCTAACCACCTTGAGGGATCTTCATTGCAAATAATAATATTACAATAAAACAAAATTAGCTTTTAGTGTGAACTTGCTATCTCCCAGGAACTGAACTGGGCATATTCATATGGTATCTCTAATTTTGAGATAAAATTCTTGAAAATAAAGTATGTATTAATTGCTACATTTGTTTGATAAGGGACAAAGGGAAGCAAAGAGAGTGTGATACATTAGCTCTAAGGCAGAAAGCTCGTGAAAGACTTCTAACAGGCTTGTTTGAGTCCAAAAGTCATTCTTTTACAATGCATTCTTATTCAGTAATGGGTAAAGGCTCAGTTGGGTAAATATTAAACCCATTACAAATCCTCTGTAATGTCAACACATATCAGTACACTGCTAATAGCAAGTGACAGCATCCACCCAAAGCAAACCATGCACACACTATTAGGGTCCCTTTCTAACAACATTTGTCTATCTCCCAAGAACACTGCTGACTAAATCACAAATTCAGTCCAACTACACAGGATGGATAAGAGAACAATTCACTTCCCGGGAAGTGTGTCTAGGTTTGAATAGCACTGGACATCTGTCAGAATTAACTGGAGAGTTTGTACACTTTAGTCTTCCTGCAAATGGAACACAGTATACTTTTAAACAGATATTTAATTAATTTTAATGATGGTATCCATAACTTCAGCTAGAAAACACAATAGTAATTATGATTTCTTCTTCAGAGAGTTTGTGTATGATTGATTTTAGCTTTGACTGTGTTGACTCGTGACCAATATTTATGAACATTAAGATATATGGCTATAATAAATAATTCCCACCACTGGAAAGTTGAAGAGCTTGTACTTGATTTTTCGTACCTTATTCCTTCCTCACTGCTGGCTTCCATTTTCAAGTCTGTTAATAAAACAGGTTTCATGGACACCCTCCTAGGATTTCTATGTATTCACTCTAAAAATCTGGGTCATATAATGGACTAGTTAAAAAAGATAACATGTTTATTAAAGGTGTGCGCATAAATATGGTTAGAAATAAGGTACTATGGATCATCAGGATCACATACATGTACCTAAGAAATTAAGCAGAACACAGTAAACACACCCATCACTGAAAAACAGAGTGTTGCACTCAGGATATGAATTCTGAAATCAAATAGAGTTTGTTGAAATCACCTTCCTCACAATGATTCTCTGCCTATGCCACATGGAAGAATAGACATAAACTCAGTAGAATAGAATGAAGTCCATAAGATATTTATACTTAGTAGATTCTCAACAAGAGTGCAAAGGCAATCCAGTGAGTAAATTTCTTTTTCAACCAGGAAAGCTATAAAACTTAGATAACTGCACATGCCAACACAAAACTGGACCCAAAATGGATCAGAGAGCAAAATCCAAGTGGTAAAACTACAGAATGCAGAGAATATAAAAAAGTAAGTTTTTGTAACCTTGAATTACATATTGGTTTCATTAAAAGGATGTAGTTAGAAAGATATGTTAGGCACCATCAATATTTAAAAATGACTATTTTGGACATTAGCACAAATAAGTGATCAAAGAATTAACAAAATTGAAGTGAAAATATTACTATCATAAAAATTCAAGCAGTGTCCAGAACATAGAAGGACTTTTACAACTCAATAATTTAAAATAATTAGATATGGAGAAAAGCTTTTGTATGGACATTTCTACAATGAGAATAGGCAAATGGTCACTAAGTGAATTAAAAGATATTCAACATTGTTAATCATTAGGTAAATGCAAATCAAGCCCCAAACAAATATATTTTGGACCTATTATATCTATAATAAAATGGTATGTCAATAACAAGAACTGATAAGAATGTATAGAAAACAAAACGTTTATTCACGCTGTTCATAAGTCTATAAAATCATACAACTTTTTAAAAAGAAGCTTGAAACTTCCTCATAATATTAAACATAGAGTCACAGTATGACCCAGGAATAATAAATTTATATATTCAATAAAATTGAAAACACATGACCACATTAAAAACTCACACAAGAATATTCATGATATCCAAAGTATAAGCAGTTTATTTCCATATCAGCTGGTAAATGGATTAACAAGGAGTATAATAGCCAAGTAATATCTGCCAAATAATAATGGATCCATATATGCAATAACACAAGCACCCTGAAAATATGCCAAAATAAAAGCAGCTATTATAGAAGCTACAGCAGCTATTACAGAATATTATACAAATCTAACTTCAGTAGTTAGGTAAGTCTAGAAGGGAAAAAAAGATTCATGAGATGGGAGGATGAACAAGAAGGGTCTGTTGCAGAGTGTAGAGTTTTCTTCAGGGTCATAAAAATGTTCTAAAATTCATTGTGATGAAATTTGTATAATTGTGTGAATAAACTAAAAAATATTGCTTAATTTTGCTTTTTAAGTGGTGGAACCACCTGGTCTGTAGTAATAACGAAGGAAATAAAGATAAATAAATAATAATAACAAGTACACAAAATTTCCTAAACATATAACAGTTATACCCTAGACTATCTTAGATAAACTGAGAAAGTCACTTATAACACACACACACACACACACACACACACACAAGTCTTTTAAAGTCACATTCTTCCTGTAGTTTATCAACTATTAGTAGAATGGCAAAAGGAAACAACTGGAAAAGATTATGAGGACCCAAGACAGTCAAGTTGTGTAAAAAGAGAATTAGAAGCAAAATATTTAAGAACACAGAGGAGAGAAAGCTGGGGACACTGAGCTCCAACTGTGTTGAGCTTGGTTTTATGGTGGGCTTGCTTTTGGTTTCCTCCTGGATGAGGTCCAGTTCATCTCATTGCTTCAGATTTTGACACCTCTGGATTCGCTTACTTTTCTACAGGCTTGTATGTCTACTATTCTACTTGGTAGTTTTTATGTGTGCTTTCCAGGAAGGCCTTTTCATGGACCAATCCCTATGGAACAGTGCCCCTCTCCAGAAATGCCACTGGGTTTCCTTGCTGGGCATGTTTCAAAGATCATAACAGAAACCTTTTATGCAAGGACTTTAGCTCTCAGTAGTCTTTAAGGCCAGGGAGGACACAAATATAAACGCAAAGTGTTCTGATGGCTGGGAAAAAAGGAAACTAGGACTACCTATGCATCAACCCTATCATCCCAATATTTCGTGATATCCAGCCCACGGCAAGAGAAAAATCGACACCAGAGTCACCCACGGAGTTCTTATTTGTTAAAGTATATTGAGCTTTTTTTCTGAGATAATTCCCCCTGAGATTTCCTTCCAAACCCATGACGACTGCCCAGATGGCCACATACATTCTAGTCCCAGTGCCCACCAATTTAAGGTCCTGTGCACTGCAATTTTCTGTAATTTTCCTAAAACTATGATCATCTGATAATGGCCTAACTTTTTGTTACATAAAGAGACTGTTCATAGTATGAAAACTGTGCTCTAAAAAAAAATAAAAATTGTGCCTTCTTTAGAAAGGCAATATTCATCAGAGCCATCATGGGTCCAATTTCCCAGCAGAAGAGTGAGCCAATGCTTCTGTCCTTATGGGAACTCTGAAAACTCCCAGAGAGCAGACACAATGATTTTATGAAGGCTATGTGTTTCTGAGTGCCATGGTCTAGGTATGTGAGCTATAGGCAAACTTAAGAAACATCAGGAGCAATGTAGAAAACAAACAATAGTGTGGAAGAAGAAAACTTATAGCTCTTTTGTTATAGAATGTGTCACCAAGTACATGTATACTTACTCTTGTTGTTTCCTGTCATCTTTTGAGAAATCTGAGGATGCATTTTAACTCATCACAAGTGAATAACCAACATTTGATGTACTGAGTACAATGCTCTAATTTTCAAATATTTACATTAAATTACAAATATTTCTCAGATTTTCTGCAACTAACATGCAGAATATATAACAATATATAGTTATGGTAGCATCATTGATAGGCTCCATAGTATCAGGGACATTATTTTCAATCTATCTTTTAATAACACTTCTCTTAACATTATTTTTTTGATTTCTAGTAACCAACAAAAATGTGTAGAGATGCAATAATTCTAGTCAGGTACTGAACATTTAGTAATTTTTGATGTGTCCAATAACATCCATCACTGAATAACATCTAGGTAAAGTCAAGTAACCAAGGACTTGACCAAGGGTATTCCTCAATAGAATCAAGTATATATACATGTTATATCCATATCCAGCAGTGCATAGAAATGTCCTAAAATGTCACCCAACCTCCCTGCAATTGGTTAAGTTTAATGTTCTTGATTGCTACATGTCTGGAGCTAATTTCTAGCCAAATTTAGTTGTGTGATATCTACCCGTCTTTGCCCGAGTCACAAAACACATGGACATTTTCTCAGTTGTTTAAAAGCAGCAGAGACCCTTCCATTTTCTGAAGTCTTCTTCAATTTCCTTCTTCAAAAACTTAAAGATCTTGTCATACAGGTCTTTTGCTTGTTTGGTTAAAGTTACCCCAATATATTTTATATTACTTGTGGTTATCAAAAAGTATATTATTTCTATGATTTCTCTCTCAGTCCGTTTATCATTGTATATAGGAGAGCTACTGATTTTTTGAGTTAATCTGTATCCCACCACATTATTGAAGGTGTTTATCAACTGTAAAAGTTCCATGAAAGAATTTTTGAAATCACTTACATACACTGTCACACCATCTGTAAATAGCGAAAGTTTGACTTTCTCCTTTCCAAGTTGAAGTCCCTTGATATCCTTTTGCTTACTTATTGCTCTAACTAGAACTTTGAGTACTATATTGAAAAGATATAAAAAGACTGAACAGCCTTGACATGTTCCTGATTTTAGAGGAATCATTTTGAGTTTCTCTCCATTTAAGTTAATGCTGACTGCCAGCTTACTGTATATTGTTTTTATTAAGTTTACATATGTTCCTTGTGCCCCTGATCTCTCCAAGACTATTATCACGAAGGGGTGTTAGATTTTGTCAAAGGCTTTTAAAGCCTCTAATGAGATGACAATGTTATTTTTTGTAACATGAAAAGGCCGGGCCTACTTGTTTGTGTTTCTGTCCTGCCCTGTCCCCCAGCTGTTTAGTTCCAGAGAACAATCACACTGAGATCTCTATAAATTATAAAGCTGATTGGCCCATTAGGTCAGGCTACTTATTAGCTAACGCTCATATATTGATTAACCCATTTTTCTGATCTATTTTAGCCATGTGGCTCAGTACCTTTTTCAGTGGGGCAGCTCACATCCTGCTGCTTCGGTGATCTGGGCAGGAGTGGGAGGAATCAACTTCCTCCTCCCCAGAATTCTCCTGCTCTCGTTGCATCATTTCCACTTCCTGTCTGGTTTTCCTGCCTACATCTCCTGCCTGGCCAATCAGCGTTTATTTAAAACATGTTTGACAGAATACAGACAATTCTCCCTCACCAATTTTTCTTTTTGTTTGTTTATTTGGTAGATTACATTGAAAATTTTTCATATTTTGAACCATCCCTGCGTCTCTGAAATGAAGTCAACTTGATCATGGTGGATGATTTTTTAAATGTGTTTTTGGATTTGGTTTGCCAGTATTTTACTGAGTATTTTTGCATCAATGTTCATGAGTAAGACTGATTTGTAATTCTTAGTAGTGTCTTTGTGAGGTTTGGGTATAAGGATAACTGTAATCTCACAAAAAAAGAGTTTGGCAATGTTCCTTCTGTTTCTATTGTGTGGAAAATTTAAGAAGTATTGGTATTAGCTCTTTGAAATTCTGGTAGGATTCTGCACTGACACAATCTTGTCCTGGGCTTGTTTTGTTTGGGATACTTTTAGTAACTGTTTTATTTCTTGAGTGGCTGGAGTTCTATTTAAATTGTTTTTACCTGATCTTGATTTAATTTTGGTATGTGGTACCTATCCGGAAAATCGTCTATTTCTTTTAGATTTTCCAATTATATGGAGCACAGGTTTTCAAAGTAAGACCTAATGATTCCCTGAATTTCCTCAGTGTTTATTGTTATGTCCCCCATCTCATTTCTGATTTTGTTCATTTGGATATTCTCTCTTTGCTTTTGGTTAGTTAGGATAAGGGGTGCTCTATCTTGTTGATTTTTTCAAAGAAACATTTTTTTTGCTTCATTGATTCTTTGTATTGTTCTTTTTGTTTCTATTTTATTGATTTCAGCCCTCAGTTTGAATATTTCCTGTTGTCTACTCCTTCTGGGGTAGTTTGCTTCTTTTTGTTCTAGAGCTTTCAGGTGTGTTGTTAAGTCACTAGTGTGGGAACCTGGTCAGTAAGATCAAACCACAGCCTACATAATGGGAGAAGATCTTCACCAATTCCACAGCTGGCAGAGGACTGATCTCCAAAATATACAAAGAACTCAAAAAACTAGACATCAGAATACCAAATGATCCAATTAAAAAGTGGGGTACAGGTCTAACAGGAAATTCTCAACAGAAGAATCTCAAATAATCAAAAGACATTTAAAGAATTGTTCAACATCCTTAGCCATCAGGGAAATGTAAACCAAAATGACTCTGAAATACCATCTTACACCTGTCAGAATTGCTAAGATAAAAAACACTGATATCGCTTATATTGAAGAGGATGTGGAGTAAGGGGGGTCTCCTCCACAGCTGGTGGGAGTGTAAACCTTGAACAATCACTTTGGAAATCAGTATAGAAGTTTCTCAGAAAATTGAGACTCAATCTACTTCAAGACTCAGTGATACCCACATACCCAAAGGATGCACACTTATATCACAAGGACACTTTTTCAACTCTGTTCATAACAGCATTATTCGTAATAGCCACAACCTGAAACAAACTAGATACACCTCAACCGAAGGATGGATACAGAAAATGTGTTAATTTACACAATGGAACCCTATTCAGTGCTAAAAATCAAAGACATGAAATTTGCATGCAGATGAATGGAACAAGAAAACACTATCCTGAGTGAGGTATCCAAGACCCAGAAAGACAAACACGGTATGCACTCACTCATAAGTGGATATTAGATGTTAAAGCAAAGGATAACTAGGCCACTAGAGAAACCAGGTAATAAGGAGTACTTTAAGAGGGACACATGGATTGCCCTGGAAGGGGAAATAGATCTCCTGGGTACACCAGGGATGAAGGTATAGAGGGGAGGGGAGGATATGGTCGAGTTTGGGGAGGGATGGAGAAGGAGAGCAATGAAAGAGATATCGTGATAAAGGTGTCCACTATGGGGTTAGGGAGAAATGTGGTACCAGAGAAACTCCCAGGAATTCACAGGATGACTCCAGTTAAGACTCCTGGCAATAGTGGAGAAGGTGCCTGAAGTGGCCTTCCCCTGTAATCAAGATTAGTGACTACTCTAATTGTCATCATAGAACCTGCTTCCAGCAACTGATGGAAGCAGATGCAGAGATCCACAGCCAAGCACTGGGCTGAGCTCCAGAAGTACTGTTGAAGAGAGGGAGGAGGGAATATATAAACAAGGGGGATCAAGATTATGATGGGAAATCCACAAAGACAGCTGACCCGAGCTCGTGGGAGCTCACAGTCTCTAGACCAACAGCTATGGAGTTTGCATGGGATTGACCTAGACCCTCTGCATGTGGGTGACCGCTGTATAGCTTCTTCTGTTTATGGACCCCCTAGCAGTAGGAATGGGATCTTTCTCTAGTGCTTGAGCTAGCTTTTTGCAACCTATTCCCTATGGTGGGATTCCTCTCTCAACACTGATGGGGGAGAGGAGGAGTGTGCTCTTGCCTCAACTTGATATGCCATGCTTTTTTGACTCCCATGGTGGACATACCCTTTCTGAGGAGTGAATAGGGGAAATGAAAGGAGAAAGGGGGAAGGAATAAGAGGAGAGGAGGGATGGGAAACTGAGATTGGTATGTAAAATAAATTAAAAATTTTAATAAAAACCAGAAAACTAAAAGTAGCAGAGAATCAGAACTCCTGATATCTTACCCATGGCAACACAAACTAATAGGGCTTTCAGTCTAGTTAACTTTGAAGTGTGGGATAAGAAAGGGTATAGTTCTAGTGCCCACTGTAGTCAAAGAATTAGAGTGAAATCACCATTCTCCTCACTAGAGAACAAATTTATAATTATTCCAGAAATGTAATTATACCTGTGTATCTGTATAATGACTAGGGATAAAAAAATCTTAATCTTCAACCCCAATCTAAAAATTAGTCTGGACTGAAAGAGAACCATTTCAGATCTCTATCACATAGGCGTGGAGTACAAAATCAATAAAAGGAATCAGATGCAACTGCACATGTGAAGAAAAAGACAATTCCACGCAAAGTAATAAATCCCAATTACAATCACTGTTGAGTAGAATTTCAAAACACAACCCTTGGGCTGTGGGGCAGAGATGGAGAAGAGAATCACTGGCTCAAAACCCCGTGAAGATAACAGAGACTATTCATTATGTAAGAATACATTCATTTATTTATAACCTGGCTCAATCTCAGAGGATCTGAGACAGTTGAGACATTTTTGTAAAAATATGAAGTTATGAATTTCACTATTTCCTGAGAGATAACAAAATGCCAAAACAGTTTTACCTACTGGTAGATTTTGTTATGTCACCGTGTGAACTAATGACACAGAATGACTACTCATTCTCTCTCATGAAATACGTCATTATGAAGTTCATCTTTGGTGACTCTCTTATACATTCCACTTTTTCAAAGAATCAGATTGGTGGAGTTAATAGACTACTCTTAATTTTTAAGTTCCAGTGTTCTAGGAATTTCTGTCTGAGACCATTCATTGTATTAGCTTTAGTGAACGGTGTTGGAGACTCGGTAAATGTTGCTCGTGATCTCTTTCTCTTTTGACAGCAAGTAAATTAATAACTCCTAGTAAATAAATAAAACCAATAATTTGAGAGGGAAGATAATAACTTTTTTTATTTATTTTTATTTTTTCCTATTTTTTTATTTTTATTCCTTTTTTATTACTTAAAAAAATACTAATCCAAATTCCCACTCCCTCCCATCCTCCCAGTCCCCTCCCTCTCCCTCCACAGACCCTGAGGAAAGATAACTTAATGACTATTTATTAACCATAAGAATCTTTTCACAAAGTCAGATTTCTCAGTAAGTAAAACCTTAGAATGATCAGTTCTATGCTTCTCAGCAGCTAAAGTTCCCAAGCCCTTTCTGAAGTCTTGTCCTTTGTGTGAATCGATAGCAATGCCCACCTGTCTTGTATCTCCTTAGGACTGATTTGCAGATTCTCAGAAGAAAAATGCATCTATCTCTGCTGGTATGAGTATCTGCCAGGGAAAACGGTGAGTAGGTAAAGCAAGCCTAAAGAGTCTAAGCATAGTGGCTACCTCTGTGATTGGAGGAGTTACCTGCAGAGAAACAAATCGTTACCTATTGCATTGGTCTTCCTGAAGGTATCTTCCCTACTAGGGGATGAGAGCACCTTTCATTGATTAGGGAGGAAATTTGTGGGCCCAGCAGCTCCCAATCCCTAAACAGAGGACACTGAGTTTCTGAGGCTTGCAGCTGACTACAGGTTAGAAGTAGATTTTAGAGTCAACCCAACTGAGTCTTTTTTTTAAGAAGAGTCTTAAAATGCAGTCATCTACTTATTTCTTAAGTTCCTGCAATAAGAAAACCTTGTCTGGAACCCTTTGGCTCCTAAGAGTACTAATAAAGAAGAGAAATTTCTTTACAATGACTCCAAAGATCATATTCTAACAATGCATTGCCAGGGTTCCTTTACTTTGGACTTCAGGTCAAAAAATTATTGGTGTTGCACACAGGTCTGTCTATTAAAGAAGAAACACTACCCTATTCATGATTATAAGGAAAAGGAAACGAATTCATGACTATATCACCAGCAATTTGCATAAGTGTATGGAATTACTAAATTTTGTCTAGTTCAAAGATAAATTCCCCCAAACTCTGTGAGATGAAAAGTACAAAAGAACTCATCTAAAATCAAATACTGCTGAGTTTAAGAACAGTCAAAATTCTAACACGCCAATATCCCAGTAGAGAAATCATCTCTAAGTTATTTTGATCCCACAATGGAAGCTCAACCATTGAAGAAAACCAACAAAATGGTCAGATATCAGCCTCAGTCCATGTAAAGAAATCCTTTGGTGACAAAGAAAACTTACCAAAGCCCACTTCAAAGATAGTGCTTACTAAAGAAACCAACATACTAAAGATTCAGATCTGAGCGTCAGTCATTGGGGACCCTCCCAATGTAAAAAAAAAAAATGGATATACAGAGGAATTTGTACATCAGGACCCAGAAGAGCATATACCTCTTTGAATAAGCAGACACATGAATCAGTAAATGCAAGATAATTTCACCAGGGACACAATAAGATGAGTGACCGATGAAGAACTAAAACTATTAAAACTCATCTTCCGGCTGGCAGCAGCAGAGTCCCCGTGCACAAGCTCCCCTCTGGCCATCTGCTCACACAAATGTGACATTTTTATTCTTTAAGTCTTTGGCAAGACTAGACTGTTTCTGCACAGCAGGAACCCCTCCAAAATTTAGCTTTGTCATCTCCTTGACTAAAGGTGATTCCCATCTTCCCTTCCTTCCTTGTCCAATCAAAGCCAAGGAAAGAAGCTCTGTCCTTTACATGGTCTGAACAAAAAGTAGGCTCTCCTGGATATACTGCCTTGACAACAAAGCGTAAGCCACACCGTGGCAGCCCAGAGGCCCCTTGGAGCTGCTTCGATCTCGACAACAGAAGCAGGTATTTAAGAGGCTCCACGTATTACTTCCAGACCACCTGCAGGGAGGGTCAAGTGAAAGAAGTGTCCCAAGTAGCTTTCTGGCTTCTTGTCCCCATCATACACATTATTTCATTCCAGACAACTGTCAGTTATCGCAAGGATAATCCCCAGAGAGGTCGCTGCCATCTCTATCAGGCAATGCACATGCAAGGGAATATCATACAAATCAGTCCCTTTCTTTCATTTATTTCACTGCACAGCGTAATAGAACAAACACAGGAAAAAGAGAGGTAGGGTATCTGGCATCTCTCGCCAGCTCTGCGATTGATTTGCTATTCTTACTCCCTGTGTGGTTAAGTCTTCACACTGCAACCCAAGGATAATAACACAGTACCTGTTTACTTTCAAAGGCACCAGAATAATTCTTAGATAGGAGCGTCCACACAAATGCGGAGTCTATTATTATGCCAGGAAGACTTGGGAATTGCAAGTCCATTTACTCATCACAATTAAGCCGTCAACAAAACAATGATCAAGTAAAAGCATCTTCTCGAAGGCCTCTCCAAATCAAATACTGCTGAATATGCAGCTATTGAGAAACGCACACGTGCAAATATATTCATTTTAATGACCACGCAAATCTAACTCATCAATATCTCATTTAGAGAAGTACTTTGCAAGACATACCTGACTCAAAAACAAACAGATTCCCTAATCATAGTAACTTTTTATAATAGACTTCTTTCTGAGAAAACATTTTTTCCTATCAAAATGTTTGCTTTACTCTAGGCTTTTAGACCATATTCTACTGCACTTCAGGAAGGTTATTCCAGAATAAAGCAATATTTCTCCTTAAGTCTAACAAGTCTTGAAGTAACTTACTGTACAATGGTGGACAGGCATCCACGTGGGAGCTTCTACTGAACAGTTCTGGGCTGGGCATTTGCCTTGGTTTTGCTGGAAATAAATAAAAACCATGTTATTTTGTATACATTGCCTATACCAACACACATTAGTTGGCATATTTATCATCATTAAGCTGATTACCACAGTTCACCACAGTCAGAAGGACTAGAGAAGCTTCTGGGTATGATTTTTGGTGCAGTCTTACAGGAAACGGCATTTACATTTGTACTCTTAGCAAGGCATGAGGAATTAGGCTGTGCTTTGTCTTATTACTCTGGACACTAGGAATTTGGCACCATGCTTACTTAGCAGCTGCCGTTCTAGGCCCCTACAGGAACCATAGGAACACTCTCCTATTCCAGATACAGAAGTACTCTACACTCTTCAGGTCCACATCGATAAGCTCTGTACTCTATGTCTTTGGAGTGGACGCAGAGAAAGGCTTATCTATGGTGATTCCTGACCTGATGCTCGTGGTGGGATCTTCTCCAGGGTGTTTCTCCCTAAATTCTGAACTCCCTGAGTTTAGAGTGAAAAGTCTAGATGATAAAGGCCTTACTTGCCCCATCAGAGACAGAAGTGAAAGGGAAGGAAACAATTTGCTCCAAGAATCAGCAGTCTGACATCCTAAACCTTTTCCAAGACTCTTCTTCCCGTTGAAGTGATTTCTCTCTAATGAAAATCTTTGCTTTTCATTCTGTAAACTGAAGTTCTACTTGGCCTTGTGGGGAGGAGTAAGGAGCCCCTTTAACTGTCTATGCTGTTTCATCCCTGTTGTTAGGGTTCTCAGGGGAGTGAGGGCCTAACAAAACCTTTTGCATTTCTCTCATTGTATGTTCAATGATGTGGATATAGGCATTCTGTGACGGTACCAACTGTCATAAAAACCACAGAGATGACTTATCAGCCAGCTTAGTGTCCAAGGCTTGCTATGGAGCCATAAGATAATTATTAGTCACCACAATGAATGAAATGAATATCAATACAGATTATGATGTGATTATACAGGGGAGACTCCAGAGGCTACAAGAAGCTAAGCAATCTCTCCAAGCCTCACCAACATCTTGGACAACACTAAGAATCTGACCGACTGCTGTCCTGTCTGTTGTTTCTATTTTCTATCTGCTCCATTAGGCTAAAGGAATATTATCTTACAATCTGATTCTATCTTATCAACCACTCTAACATTTCTGAGATAAATGAATGAATATATATCATTACTAATTTCTCTGCTCTTATAATGAAAATATTTGGGCATGTATGTTTTACTGATTTGTTTTTAAAAAACAGTTTCAAGCACTCTTTATTGAGGTGATTTACTTTCAGGGCAGCAATAAGCTCTGAAATTCTGTATGAGTGATTTTTTGATAAAGTCACTGCAAAAATAAATTTATACCATCAATCTCTATGTTCAGCTGTGTTCGGTTTTTTTACTTAAATCAAAACATGACATGAAGAACTAGCAGGGCCAAAAGGCACATTTTTCAATTATCAGATGACCACAATTTCATGCTAAGCTTGGCCATGTGCCTGCTGTCATGAGATGTTCTTGGTAGTCAAGTGTGCAAAACAGGTTATCATCATGACTAATTAGTGGGAGCATTATCAATGATGAATACTGATTCTCTTCAGATCACCACAACATACAATGATAGATGCTAAAAAAAATCAACAATTTTTTCTTATTTTGATTTATGCAAGATAAATAAGCATATATACATATAGGTTTAAGGCTTTTGAAATAAGAACATTATTAAAATGCTACTTATTGGGCTAGCACAATAGTTCAGCAGTTAAAACAATTGCCATACCAGCCTGATAATCTGAGCTTGGTCTTTAAAAAGAGGTTTTATTGATTCTTTGATAGTTAATAAAAAAAAATGTGATGCATTTTGATCGGTTCACCACCCTTTGGCCCAAGTCCTTACAGATCCACTTCTACTTCACTATATAGCCAACTTCACGCTCTCTTGAGATCTTATTGGTGGTGGCGGGGGTTGTTTTGGTGGTGGTTGTAGTTTACTTTTTAAAGCCATCAAGTCCAATTATTGCCAAATACTCTTAGCTTAGGTGACCACCCACTGGAGTGTGGACAACCTATCACCTTTTTTGGCAATTCTCTCTTCTTCCAGTAGCTCCTGGGTAGGGTGAGGGATGAGACTTTGTCCCCGGATCACCCAGCTCCAAATGAGAATTTTGTCTGACTAAAACTTGCAGAGTTCTTGTGTGTGCCGGTAGATTTATCTGAGTTCATATGTACAATTTCCCTGTTGTGTCCAAAAGATCCTGTCACCTTCTAGTCCTCCGCCAACTCTGAACACTCCGCTCTGAGACAATCCCTAGACATTGGGGAGAAGGGTGCAATGGCTTGGTTTTTATGTGTATTTTGTCCATCTTTATGAAGTGTATGGCTAAAAGGAAAATCCAGTAAGCTGTGAGTTGTGTGAACCATATAATTGCTCAAAATTGTAATAGATGCAAAAATAAAATGTATTTAACTACAGCACACAACGAAGAAAGCTGGCATGTCTCCCTTACTCTGTTATCTGACATTCAACTCTCTCCCCTAGTGTTCTAACCAAGTATATTAGCCTAGACAAAAGGCTTACTAAAGATGTTATATCACCATGAAACATTTTTAGTTCATAACTATGTGGCCAGGACAAAGTAAGATAGGAAGAAAAGTTGGGCCTTTTGTTTCAGTAACAGTCTAATGCTCCCACTAACCTGTAATCTGTAGAATATGAGAAAAGTCATTTTAACACTTTTGACCTAACTCTTCTCATCTATAAGATGAAGGAATCATAATAGATACAAGGGAGAAGGGAGTGCGCATTGGCTAATGGATCTTTTCCAAATCCCTTTCCTCTAACAACATTATGTTTTTCTTCTATCAAAAGGTGTACTCTCAGCTGAGAGCTCCTGAATGATAATTCAGGATGAGGGAAAGATTATCTGCAAGCACCGTCGAACACCAATAGGCCATTTTCCCCTTTAGGTCGAGTAATTTAAGAAAAAAAAGAGGGGGGGAGAAGAGGAGAAAAGAAGTACTGCAGAGAGGATGGTCTAAAGAGTCTTATACTTTTACTTTTGCGTGGTTATTGACAACTCAGTCCCAGGTTATATCTGTCACTTAGCTGGGCCTGCAAAGGAAACAGATATGACACAGGCTAGGGCAACTATCCCTAGAAGATGACAAAAAGGAAAGGAATTTTAAGTATGTTCTCATTTTCTGGAAGTCTTCATTCTCCATCAGAGTCTCTTTCTGTACTTAACATGCAGACTATGGATTGCCAAGCCATGGAGTATTTCCTACTTTCCAGACCTCTGACCCTTAGAGTCAACATGAGTAGGAGGATAAAGAACACTATTCCACTAACTTAACTGGTAAGCCCAAAATAGAAAATGCTGCTTGCCTGTCAAGAGCCCGACTAGCTCTGCAGAGAACGGTTTGAGGTCGATGTTAATAACAAATACCACAGTAAATGAATTAACTGGTCCCTTCCCTTCCATTCACCACCTACAGTGCTTAAAGCACTGGATTGAGATTCAGGAATCAGCAATATTGACCTTGAACAATACGCCCAGAGGAAAGAAAACTATCAATAAGTTTTGGTCTTTTACATTAGAACAGGTTGATGTAGGTTGAGATCTCCAAGTCTCTCGTTTTCTTTGATTTGACTTTTTTGATTTTAACATCTATCATATTCCTTCCTATGATGTTCTAGTCCATCGTTCTCTCTGATGGATCAAAAGATGATTGATTTTTTTCTTAAAAAATACAGATATACATTGTAAAAAACAGTTTACACATTGTAAATTCAATAGCACTCACCAAATTTAAGTTCCTAATTTAAAAAAGATCACCATTATTTCTGAGGATGAGATAGATTGAGAAATCAATATAGTTTTACTTGTGAATATTGTCACTGTTCAAAGACCTCTCAGTTACATACTGTCTTCAGAATGCCTGAAATCATTGTTTTTATAGATTTAAATATCAATATAGCTACATGTTAACATGCAAGATAGAATGGGTATAAAACTCATAAATATATTTTTATGTTAAAAACATGTATATAAAGAATTTTGAAAATATTTAATCTAAAATTATCTTTATTTTCCATAGCTGTATGTAACTTACAAGAAAGATATTACAGATAGGAAATCATATGTTACCAGGATCAAAAGAACAATATAAGTTAAAATATATACACACGATAGAATATATCATAAATCCATCCTACAAGCCTATACTTAAGTATAATCATTTTAGATTTAGGTCAATATATGGGATCTGGCTTCCACCTTAGAAGTTTAACCAATAAGGTAACAAAGCAGGTTGGTACTGAGTTGAAAGACACCCCACAAATTCACTGTTCATTAAGGCTGACTATCCAATCCATTATGGAAGCAACGTGCCTGCTAAAATAATCCTTTATCTAAGACAGAGTGATGCAAAATGTCCAGTTAAAAGAAAAGCATCAATCACATTGTAGATCTATCAAAGAAACTCAGAGGAGAAAACTTCTGAAGGGCAGCACAAGTGCCTAGAAGAGAAGCCATCTCAAGTTAGATGCTTTTGTAAGATAACAGCCAAGTGGTAAAGAGCAGAGGGGGAGAAAACAGAATTTAAAAATCCTTTTCTCAACACCAATATCTGATTTGAAGATTCCATAGTGGGAATCTTTCATCTGGAAGTATTTGGAATTTTGACAATGTTTGGGATTGACATTTTTTTTTTTGACTTTGATTCTCTGTGTAGCCCTGGCTGTCCTGGAACTCACTCTGTATACCAGGCTGGCATTGAACTCAGAGATCCACCTGCCTCTATCTCCTGAAGTCTGGGAATAAAGGGGTGTACCACCATATCCAATAGGATGGGACAATTTTAATAACTGAATTGAGTAGATTTGTAATTTTATAAGATTGTGAACTTTGTATTCTATTTAAGCTATAAAGTCACATACCTGCTCAAGTTTCAGTTACAGAACAAGTTGGGACCACTGACACTTTGCCATTAAAAAAAAACAATGTGGCGCATGAAAACAATGGTTCTAACTACTGTACTGAGTTTGTTGTCTAGCCTGTCTAGTCTAGCCGGCTGTCTTAGTTAGAGATGCAAAGAATAAGTTTGGTTAATATTTTTCCTTTGAATTTGGACCATAATTACACATGGTTCTCATTATTCTTTCCTGGTTTTACATGGTTTTTGTTTTGTTTTGTTTTCATTTATTGCATTTTGAAAGATATTTTGCAGAGGTTGGCTTAATTTGTTTCTGAGGAAACAATTGCTGAGACAGAAGTCCTGTTTTTGATCCTTCCCTGTAGGATGCTGAGAACGAGAACCATTGTGGGCAATGATGGTGGTACCGAGTCTCCTCATACCAACCTTGTCACTTTAGGAAAACAATTGACCAGGTTAGCAGAAGTCCAGTTGTGATTAACTGATACATATAATGACTTAACATGATCCATTAAAACCATGTTTTATGAGAACTTTTCTTAATGAGGGGTGAAGAAGACTACATATACCTTTGAGTTTAAGGGCAAACATTTATAGTTTGTTTTAAGCCTAGTGCTGGTTATGTAAATTAGTAGTTGTAGATTCTCCTGCAAGAACCATGACTTCACTAGCATGGAATAATTATTACATTTCCTGTACCTGGTATAACATTCCTCTTATTGAATGGGTCTTAACTTAAAGGGTCTTAATTGGAGAGCTTTAGGTTACTGCCAAGAGAGGTGTCCCACTGCTGCACCACTAGGGTTACTGTCATGTTGGTTGTTGGTGTAGTTCATAATAATAGATAGATGGTTAGGGCTATTGATTGCCTACCTCCTTTGGAAGCTTTCATGATACCTTCTGGTACCATGAAAGTTAGTACTCAGGGCAGAGACATTCATGTCAGTTGCAGTTAAGAGGTCTCTGGGCTGTTTCTGAGGTGCAATAGAGACTCACCTTCTACCTCTAAGAATCCACCAAGAGTAATAACAACAGGCTGTACATTTTGGGTGTCTCCCTGGCCAACAATTCAAACAAACAATGGCTTCTCAGGTATGATATGGGAGGTAGTATAAGGCATTCTTTAGTTCTTGGAGAGAGCATTCTACAGAAAACCATTACTAAATAAAATTCAGAATTGTGTAGCTCATTCTCAAAAGACACATCATCAAGAGTCCCACATGTAAGTCTAAGGGAACATTACAGAAGAGGCGGCAGAGAGATTGTAAGAGACAAAGGATCTGGTAATATGCTGTGGGATCATGTCTTTAGTAATGTCAGAAGTACATCCATGAAGTCTCTCCAGCATGATTGTCCAAACAAGAGCTGAAGAAGGATGACACCAAGGGCCATGCCAAAGTGGAAAGAGAAAAGTCCATGAGGCCTCAACCTTATATAACCTTGGGATGCTGAACTATAGGCAACTGAGAAAAGCTGATAGTGGAAGAGGTGCTCTTTCCTAGGTTTCCCAACTGGTTTTCCAGAGTCAAGTGATCCGTCCTGAAAACATACATACAAGTAACTTTATGTGAATGGATCCGGCTGTATTTACATACTTAGGAGTATATACATATGTACATATATGCATGCAATAATAATTAATGGAAAATGAGGCCATGAATTTACAGGGAAATGTGAAGGGATATATGGGAGAGCTGGAATGGAGAACGGGGAGGGAGAAATGTTGTGATTATATTATAATCTCAATTTTTAAATTTTTAATGACTTAGCTATCAAAATTTACGAAAGCAAGTAGACTGTAAATTCTCAGAACAGACTGTTTTAAAATAATAAACAGAAGCCGTAGCTATGACTTGATATTGCATGGTTCCAACAGGGGAAGGATAGGGTAGTTGGAATTAGAAGTCATTACTCCCCTGTAGGCTGAATTAACATTCACAGGCACGAGTTAACAGTCAAGTGTTGTAAGGATATTGTTAACTCACTTTATCATCATACCTATCCTGAGAGCTTGTCAAGGGAACAGCTTAGTGTTGAGAGAAACCCATTGCATCTGGGCTAGAATGTCAGAGTATTAGTTATTATTAGTTATTCCTCTAGACTCTTTGGGGGTTTAGCCTCTGTGAGTTTGAATTTCTCTTTGTAAGATAGCCAAACCTACCCCCAGTTTAAAGAATTGCTGTAAAGAGGCCATGTATGTTGTAAAACAGTAAGATGTGTGACTTACATCACGCTCTCCGGCGCCACTTAGCTCCTCTGAGCTGATATCCTCACCTCCAAGTATAAAATAATAATATTTACCTCGCAGGATTACTATGAAAATTAAATGAGAATAAGTGTGAGAAACTGCTCAGCAGATACCAAGAACTTTAGCTTTTAGTGTCATTTGGAGCTTTTTGTTAATAAAAAGATGGAGAGAGAGAGAGAGAGAGAGAGAGAGAGAGAGAGAGAGAGAGAGAGAGAGAACTGGGGCAGTTCTAAGATGACTAAGTTTGGGGATCTAAATTGACTTTACAGTTGGGATACTGAATTTGAGATCACTAGTCTGCCAATATTTCTAGGAAATGCAATGTGTTTTGAACAATCTGTATACATGTGTCAATAATCTTTTGAGTTCTAAATATTCCACATTATACATTACGTGCAATGTACATTTATATATAATAACCTAAGCTTTGGAGTCCAAGATTTTAAAACATAGTTTCATAAAGTGCATTAAATGTAACTAATATTCTGGCAGTGCATCCTACCATGAAGATGAACCAAAAATTGGTTAAAATTGATAATTCCTCCTCACAATGAAGAAACTTGGACATGATCTATGCCACAGTCTGAACATTCTTAACTGGAAGATCCTATCTATTATATGATAAACTACAAAGTCCTGTGGAAACAGAATTGGCTTTAACTTCTAGAAATACTCAACTACATTCCTCTCTCCAAATATATTCAAAATTTGCAAATAACAAAACCTTTTAGCATTCATAAATAAATAGTTAAAATATGTGAAACTTCAGGATTCCCAAATAAGGTCAATACTTAGAAGGAAAAAAGATGTCTTTCAGAAACTAGATGAGAAAAAATTATTTTGTTCTCACTGTTATTATAGATGCAGAGAAGAAGGCTGAAGAAATTTAGCAGACTTAATTCTTTCCGAAACTAAAACTTCTACTTCCTGAAAGTTATAGTAACTACATTTGAAAGGGGACAGTTACCATATTCAAAAAGAATAAAAAAAATATTTAAATGGAGCTTTTGATAAAACATAATTACAAACTATTAAAATGTAATTCATATCCGTTTGTTCCTCTCATCTTGGATTTTATAGCAGGCATATATGTTGGATGGTACTGTCTGAAAACCAGACATGAAAGGCCGGCCATCAACTTAAATGTACAGAATTTTCTCTTTCCAGAAGCTCAGATACTTAAAATAATGTGAAAGTCAACAAAAACGTGGAGTCAGTTGATATACTTGAATATCTGCAGTGTTCTGACACCTATAAATATTTATTTGGGGAAACTTTTTAATCAGTAAAGAACAAGCAATTTTTTGTGGATCAGGTGCCAGAGACAATACTAAGTCATCAGCCAAGAAGAACCAGCAATTAGAACCATCCTCGACTTAAATAGCACTTCACAATGCTGAAGTAAATTGCACGTGTATTAATTCAGGACAATTCTAGGTTATGGAAGAAAAATAGCAAAAAATACCATGGCTTGAAACCTGAAAAGATTCATAACAAAAACAAGGATGGAGAATTTATTTGGGTAAAATTGAACATTTTTATTCATAGTTTATTTAAGAAATAATTTTCAAGATTTTTTTTAATCAAGGGCAGGTTACATTTAGGAATATACGCACCCATACATGCATGCAATAACAATTAATAAAAGAAGATGTCATTAATTTGAAGAAGAGTAGATATGGGCATAAAGAAAGTTTTGAAGGAAGAAACGAGAAGGGAGAGATGTTGCAACTATTTTATAATATCAAAAATTAAAAAGTATTTTTAAACAGTCCTAATTTTCTTTATAATAACATGAAATATGGGTGAGATAAGCTAAAAATCTTATTTTTTTGTGTTTTCATACAACCAAAATGACTGCCGGTGTAGATCAGTAGTGTGATTTATATCTTGAAATATGACTTTTGAAGGAATATTCTTTTATCACTTTAATTAAGTGACCTTCAAAGAGATTCTCCACTGATTATTTCTCTTCTTATAAAACTCTTTCATTATTCTGAATCACTTTTCTCATGGGCCTCATCATATCATCAGTGGAACATTTGAAATGACCTAAAGATTAACCACAGAATAACGTAACCACTATGGGGGACCCCTTGTGTATAGTGCCTGTGTCTCCTCTGGGGAGTTGCATGAGCCTCAACTGACAATCAGGGTAGGTTTAAGTTTCTTGTAAAGGTTACACAGAGTAAAATCATTCAGTGGAACTGATACATTTTCTTCCTCGGAAATGAAAACCAAGAAACAGTAAAGGCAGAAGATCTGAGGTAGCTTCCTAGACAAGCTCACATCCAGGAACCAAGAAACCTGACTTAAAAGTAACTCTGTTAAATACTGCATTTTGACCAGTTCTCTGGTATGGGAGAATGAACACAGGTACCCAGGGAGAATGAAGCCATCGTAAAGTTCCCATTGAAAAGCTTTTTGACCATTTTTAATGTTCCTATAGTGAGAATACACTGTGTAATTAAAATATTATAGCCCCACAGTGTATTTATGGTAAGTAAATTTTATATAGGTTACCAAGGCAAATTATTTTCCCATGGAACAAGACCAAGTATCACATCATATTAAATCAAGACCATGTATCACATCATATTAAATCATGGTGTACTTAGATGGATGTGAGTTGGTGATCTTTTCCCAAAGCCTGATTTGGCTGGTTTAGTTTTTGTTGAAATACAAAACATGCAGCTGACATCTGGCTATCTTTAAGCCTGAATAAAAGAAGCTTGAATTATGATTGCGATAAGATGACTTAGTAAAGATGCGATCCAAATGTCAATTTTTGTGATGTATGTGGGAACTTTTACCTCTTAAGTCCATTTCTAATTGCATTGCTAGTTTACACATCATTTCAGGCCTTCCCCTTAGTTACAGAGAACTTCACCTGTTGTCTATCTCAGCTGAGTTATCTATCCATCAATGTGAAAACAATTCTTCTTCATCCACTGATGATAAAATATATATTACACCATATCTATATAGAGATATATAGATACACACACACTTGTCTGAATGTATAAGTGTAATTAAACACTCAAGAATTCAAATGTGTATCTATATGCACAGAGACAAACATTCATATTTGTGGAACTAAAAGTGTTGAGTAAGCAAATCCATGGATCTACTGAAATAAATATTAAAGCCTGTAAAAGAGTGAACCTTTGTTCATCTTTGGTATCAGCAGCAAGCAAAGTAGATGGCTCATAATGTGACCAAGAAACTATCTATGTCTTCACAGAACTCACACTCTAGAATGAGATAAACACATATAAAACCAAAGTGTAGGATGAGATATAAAACAAACAGCAAATGCACACAACATGCAAAGTGCTAAGTATATGAAGCATGGCTGACTCAGTCATAGAGCACGGTGCCAAGGGGATTGTTTACAAATCTGTATGTGCAGTGAGTCTTAAATGTTAAGAAGGTTATATTAGGCAATTATCAGGCTTGGGCGTCAAGAAGGCATTTTATGTATGCAGTGAAGCAGGTATAAAGAAAACAAAGGTTGAAATTCTCAAGAATTCTAGGAGAACCAACTATCCATGACAGTAGCTGGTTAAGAGCCCAACAGTGATGGTCTTCAGATTCTAAAAGTCCAGTGATTTCTGAGGAACACAACATTTTGTTTAGGTGGTGAACACATCATATTGAAAAACAAAACATAGGGGACAAGGAAACCTTGAAACTTTTCATCACACTTGTGAATTTAAAATTCACATATTTGTACGACCATGGAAGGTTCCTTACAAACTGTTGATAATATGCAAAGATGGGAAGACTGAAAGGGCACAATAATAAACAGATTGTATTGCAGAAACTCATGGGAGAACATGAAAACAGAACTCAGTAAGAAAGTAAATGAAGGTCAGATAAAGAAAACAGTAAATGGAATGGGGATATCTGAGATTTAAAGAGGAAAGAATGGGGAAGAACTCCTGTTTTGTTAATAATGACCCCTGGGAGAGTGGCATTCTATCCACGGAGCAGAAATGAAGCCAAAGAAAGAATTATTCTTTAAAAACTGCAGACAGCAAACATTTTCCTGCAAGTTCTTGTTTCAGCCTACTTGCTGGGTGTATAGAAATCCAAATTCTGACTTCTGTTTTCTAATTTAGTGTCATTCCCATTTCCCCCAAAACCTGTTGACCGATAAAAAGTTATCTCAAGAACTGCACTGCTGGGATTTGAGTGATTGGAAATGCGCAAGTATGAGCATCAGAATAAAAATTGTGGCGAGGGTTATACTCCTGGGCTTCCAGTTTGTTACTAACTTTGAACCCCCAATAGCAGAGAAAGGCAAAACATTGGGCATCCTTCTCTCACTGCAAGCCTATAATGCTGGGAAATTCTATTCGCTATTAGCAGAGGAATTTCCCATTCCAACTTGGCAGAAGAGATGTGACAGAACAGTAACCAGCTAATTGAATTGCTCTCCTCCGTGAATTCTGATCCTTAAATGTCAGATGCCCAGACAAAAGATGGATGAGGAGGAAGAGTGAGAGGGGAATCGAAGGAGAAAGAAATAGCCGAGGAAGAGGAGGAAGAGGGGTAGGAATGGAAACACCTATACCTACATAGATACTGATTTTGCGGTGTGTAGCAGCTACACTAATCCATGCATGTGCGTTTATACTAGCTATTCACCTTTTTCTGGAATGGTCTTCACCAATATCCACAAAAATCTGCTCCCTGTAAGTTTACAGAACTTACTCAGAGTGGACTTCTTTGTCTAGCCTGTCTAAGATAGTTCTCTATCTCTCTCTACTCGTTCATCCTTCGAGATTTCACTTTACTGCCTAATACATCACAGAAGTTCTTAGAGTTAAAATTCTCTTTGTTCTTTCTGTGCTCATTGAACGTCTTTATCTTTACTCCACTAAGTCCCAAGAGAGCAGGGGCTTCACCTGTTTTATCCACTGCTCTATTCCTCTCTGCTTTGACTAACAGCTGGCACACAGTTCATGCTTGGTAACTATCTAGCTGGCATGCAATGCATGCTTGGTATAATCTAGCTGGTACATAGTGTATACTTGGTAACTATCTTTTGAAGAAAAGAGTGAATCTAACCCCATGAAACACTGCTTCATTTAATAAATAAGAAAACTGAGACAGGTTAATTCAGTAATATTTGCAAATGAGAGAAATGATAAAAAAGAAGAGCTAATATGCCACAAAAATTCTAACTTTGTCAAACACCATGCTGCCCTGCTCTTTAAGATAAACTCAGTCCTGCGTGACAATTACTGTCCAACTGCTCCACACTCAATTCTCTGAGGGACCACAGGCAAGTCAGGCCAATTTGCTTGTGTCATTAAAATTAGCATAAGATTAGTTCTAACACATATAGACACAGCTCTCATTTTCTCCACCCTACATTAATCCTAATGGCAGTTTTTAAAAAATTCCATGGGGCATCCTTGGCAAACAATCCAATTGAATGAAGCCCAGACTTGTGGCTGGAAACCTCACTGGGCTACAAGAGATGACCAGCTGAGACTTCATATCTCCCATAAGTAGAAGTCCTCTTTAGGATCAACTTCATAGATTCCAGGAAGGGTCCACGGCACTAGGTTTCCACACGACCACAAAGGCTCCCCAGTTCCAGCAACTATCCCCACATTATCTTCCTCGATTCCAACCCCCTTACCACCTGATATCCCCAACTCCCATCCCCACTTGATCCCAGTCCACCCTTAAAATCTATTCTACTTCCCCTTCCCAGGAAGATCCGTGCATAGTCGCCAGATCCCTGCTCTTTACCTAACCTCTCTGGGTCTACAGATTGTAGCTTGGTTATCATTTACTTAATGGATAATATACACTTCTAAGTGAACACATGCCATAGTTTTCTTTCTAGACCTGGGTTACCTCACTAAGGATGATTCTTTTTAATTCTATCCATTTGCCTGTGAATTTCATGATGCCATTTTTTAAACAGATGAGTAATACCCCATTGTATAAATGTATCATTTTTGGTTTATCCATTCTTCTGTTGAGGAACATGTAGGCTGTTTCCAGTTTCTAGCTATTATGACTAAAGCTATAATGACAAGGTTGAGCAAATGCCCTTATGGTAGGATGGAGCATCCTTTGAGTATATGATCAAGGGTGGTATAGCTGGGTTGTGAAATATATCGATTCCCAATTTTCTGAGGAACTGTCATATTGATTCCATAGAGCTGTACAAGTTTGCACCCACAGCAGCAGTGGAGAAGTGTTCCCCTTGCTCCACATCCTCTCCGTCATGAGTTGCCACGTGCATTATTCATCTTAGCCATACTTACAGGTGTAAGATGGAACCACGAAGTAGTTTTGATTAACATTTCCCTGATGGCTAAGGGTGTTGAACAAACTGACAGTGGGCCCCTAATTCAAGGACAATACCCACACAATCCATTCAACATGGAGGAGTTGAGCTGGTGCCAACAGGGAGCCTTCACCCTTACCCCTACATTCTAGTCTCATTGGTATTAGAAAATACTCTGTAGGCTACCAAAAAAGAAACATGCACACTAACACAGCCACAAAACCTTTGCCCTACAATCTGTTGTGACTGTAAAATATGCTAGGTCAATGGTGGCACAGAATTTGCGGGAATAGCTAGCCAATGTCTGATTCGACTGAAGGTTCCAGGAGAGGGAACTCATGCCTGACACTGCTTGTGTCACCGAGAAGCAGAAACTAAATAGCCCAAAGACCTAAGGTAAAGCCAAACATGATAAAGAAAAATAATGAACTGATTCCTAATGACATTCTGCTATACTCATTGATTAGTTTTTGTCCAGTCATTATCAGTGAGGCTTCCTCTGGTACAGGATGGGAGCAGGTGCAGAGACCCACAGCTACAACGAAGAAAAATGGAGCTGCAAAAACAAGAACCCAAATCTACACTTGATTTCAGTAATTACTCTCATCCTTCTCATATAAACCATATATTATTTCAAATATATAAACTAATTTGTCTCTGTAAAATAATCCTAAGAGTTAAGTATTTATAACCCCATATTATTTTCTTAATTTCAAAAGCGTTCCTAATTTCAGAAATCGAAAAGAGTAAGTACTGATAAAAATATGAAAAAAGAAGAGTCAGAGAGAATAAACTGAACTGATTTAAGGTTACTAACACAAGCAGAAAACCCAATATTTTTGATTTCTGCATCTTGATGGGATGCACATTTCCAGAATTGCCTGTGGTGTAACATACATAAATGCAATGAGACAGGTCTCTCAGGCAGCTGCACTCATCAGTAATCTACTTTAAGAAAATATTACCTGCAAAACCTCAGATGAAATAATGGATAAGTAATGAAAGGAAGTGAATGAATTCTTCTGTGGAGTTAGTTATGTGACATTTAATTTTTGTCTCAATAAATGTTTAAATACCATTGGATTTGAAAACTTTTATTTACACTTGCTGCTTTGAAAATCGACACTTGTCTCATGCAATCAAACTGACATGAAGTTTATATAAAGGACAGTCCTTCAGAACTCATAACTTTTCGTGAAAACTGTGACTTAGTCACAGAATGAAAGCAGCCTATGTAAAACAGCACCTGGTGGTCATGTTTGTCAGGAAAATAATTTGCTGTAGTTTTATCAACATAGAATTGATACCATTTGTAGAATTAAATTTATTTTACTTATAAACATTTATAGTAACAGGCTATGACCAACTGCTATACAATCTACAAATAGACTAATAATTGGAATTATTTTTAAATTAAGCATCAGTTGGATCATTTTTTTAAAAATTATTAAGTATCCAGGTTGAAAAGGAATAAAATTGAAAAGACGGTATCAAGAATGTTTTAATTACATAAAATTGAAGTGAGTGAACCTGGAGATAATGGAAAGGGAATGGGCTTGCTGGTCTAAAAGCTGTTTGACCCTCTACTATGACACTTCTTGCTTGCATGGATTTGTCTCACCTTGGATATGTGAAAGATCTTTATTGGTTGGGTGAGAACAGTAACAGAGTTTTAATAGAAAGTTAAAGAAAGAAAGTAACATCCTTTGCTTCACACAGGGTGTGTCAAGAGACAGAGAAAGAAAGGGGAGTCATATAAATAAATTTATAATTATTAATTGTGGTTGGTGGAAACAGAGGAGGAGTGTACACTGAAAATACATACTTTTTAGGAAAGGTATAAGGCCTGGGAATTAAATCAAATTTAGACAGATTAACAGTTATCTGGACAGAATAAGCAGATGTTCCTACAACAGGAACACAGAGTGCTAGCCAAGCTTGTGTCCATTAATTTAATGAAGGTCAAGAAAGGCGGCACAGATTTAAAATACTTTCTTATCCATGCACCTTGACAGCCATTAGAAAATAAAATATAGGGCAGAGTGAGAGAAACAAGAGGAAATCACATTCTAAGTCAAAGATGGCTCAGCAGTTAAGAGCACTGGCTGGCTACTCTTCCAAAGGTCCTGAGTTCAATTCCCAGCAACCACACGGTGGCTCACAACCACATGCAATGAGAGCTGGTGCCCTCTTGAGGAAGAGACCAGGTCAGTCGTCCATATTGGGTGTCATGGTCTAAGTTGATGAGCCACATACGGGCTGCCCATGCATGCTTCAGCACTGTCAGGGCAGAAATTTCAAATTTTAATGCTAAGAATTGGAACGACTGTTTGACTTCAATAGATTGAAACCATCAGCACTTCCTCAGCGTGTGGCACCGCTGGGCTCAGGTGTTGACGGGCACACTATGCGGGAAAAAATATTGTACTCACAGTATGAGCACTGCAACCCAAAGCACCCTGTGCTATTACAGAGCTTAACCTCAGCTTACCTAACTTTCAGCATCTTCAAAACAAACCTGAAACGTAGGTGCTCTAGTGCTAGGAACGAGGGAACCACAGTCCAGAGAAGGCCTCTCCATTAGTGAAAGTGATGATCCTTACGTTTATCTGCAGAGGCGTAAGGATGGGGAAAGGCGGATGTGGCAGAAAACTTGAAAGTTCAGGCCAGTGGAAGAAAACGTGAGAGAAATTTGGAAAAAATCAAGATTTGGAACCATTGGAAATAATGACAGGTGGCTACTCTCTTCTTTAATACATATAAAATAATACATATACATGTAGTTAGTGCATATATTTAATACATATATAATAATACATACATACATATGCCAACTTTTAGTATTCCTGACTGAGGCCCTCTCTGCCTTTGCATTTTCTATATGTGTTTCTTATGTGTTCCGTACCAGCCATACTGACCTCCACTTTGTCCTCCATCCTATGTATCAGTACAGCAGTCGCTTGCCTCAAAGCCTTCCTGATGCTTATCCCTGCCCATGCTGTAGAAAGTCCATGTGTACCATGCCCTTTCCCACGGCATCTTGCACTCCCCTGCCTACTGCGCATTACTGTTTTCTCTAACATTAGCAGCTTCCCCATCAGATTAAAAGGTGTGAGAACAGATTGTCCATGTCATCCCCAAACCTTGCCATACCTATGCACGTAGTAGATATTCAACGAAGACTCGAGAGAAGAACGAATGGGTCGATGTGCTGTAATGAGAGCAGATGCAGCCGTACATCTGCATGAAGAAGCAGCTTTGTCTACGAACACAGGGCCACTCAGAAAACCATTTGTTGCCTTGGTGATTTGTTTCATTTTCACTACATAGAGCTGTGATAGAATTTTTAAAAAATTATTTTTGCTTCCTGACTAACCACACTTGCAAAAAAAAAAAAATCTGTGAGTTCATGTCCAAAAGAATGGCGCACTACCTTTCCGGAGTGGAACCATAATGACTAATAACAGATTAGCCTTGATCAATTATGTTTAAATGTCCAACAACAACATTCATTTGCTCTTTGAAGTGAATTTATTATTGGCTTTAACTCTTAGAAGAGGCTATAAGGTGACAGAGGTAGAGAGGGACATATTTACAGAGCAGATGTCGTCTTAACAACATCAATAAAACCTTCCTTTATGCTGCCCAGTGCCACTTTTCATTCTGTTATTTGAGTTTCATTATGCACATTAGCATGTTAAATGCATTAAAAGTTAATGGCATCATCGCACCTTTATTAATAAATTACAGCAGTAATTTAGTATAGCATGTTACAGTTTTATTTGTAGGTTATTTTTAAACTTGTTTTAGTGTCTATAAGTATAGTTAATGGACACCTGGGATGAAAGGAAGACGTAAGCCACCCACAATTGCCTTTTAAGATGCTTCTTGAGGTTGAATAGCATCATGTGCAGAGACACTACATTTTATAATAATACTAGACTAGAAATAAAGAATGGAGCACCTCAGAGGCACAGTAAAATATGCTCGTTATCGTTCCTTACACACGCTATCTCTCTGGGTTCACAGAGTCATAAGGAACAGATTTACTTTTGCTTTTCACAGCTGCACTTTTCTTCTGTTATTTCAAACCCTACATGGTCTTGCATATGGTATTTGGTAATTCAATCGTGGTAAAACAAGACTTGGATGGACTGATTTGATTTCATTGACTTTAGTCCAGAATAGTCTGTTACCGAGAGATAGTGTCCCCTTGGCCAATCATCAAATAGCATCTTTTTGTCTTAATAAATCTAACATAATTTTCCTGATATATTAGCTGTAGATATTAGTGGTATCATATTCAAATTATTAAAACATTTTTAGGAAATCCCAGCATATAAAAAACATTGTATTATTTTTTTACTATATTGTATTTAATCACATTGAGAGAATCTCATCTTCTTCACTGGCCATCTTGAAACAGAAGGATTTGTTAGCGTCATTGTAAGTAACTAAATAAATAATTTTGTATCAAAATCTTTTTTATGTGATATACTTTAAACACTTCATGACATCATCTCTTAACCTCCTTTTCAAAGATTGATAAGTGGAGTCTGAAAAGGAGAGGTTTACTGATCTGCTCAAATTTTAAAACTAGGTCTAGAATAAACATTCAGCTCCAAGTCTTACTCTAGAGCCCGGCTATTCATACCCTGCTATTTAGATTTTCTTTCCTGAAAATGTTATCTGTAAGAGAATAATTGAAATTGCAACTGGCCAGAGACAATCAAAAGAATGATGACTCAATCTTTTCATGGAAGCTAACTGTCTCACTGTGGAAAAGTCTTGCACTTCTTGGGTCTCAAAAGTCTGTATTCAGGTGCTTCCTAGACCTTCTTGTCTAGAAGACTGAGCTCCAAGTATGAGAGGGTCTGGGAATCAGTCTGAACGGAGAGGACCCCTTCAAATGGTGAGCAACTAGTTACAGGGAGCACAATGCATGGTGGGTTATCTTATCAGGAGACTTCCCACAATTCTCCCTCACATCCATCCTACTCTAAGTTTTATTTTTAAGATTGTAGCAAAGAGATATGAAGAAGCATTTACTTCTACAAAATCTAAGGGTCCCATAGTATCTTCCAGGTCAAGACAGGAGAATAAGAATGAACCAAGACACTAGCATGGTGTCAATGAAAGAAAAATATCTATCTCTCATAGGGTTCTGGGGTAGTCCATGGATAAAATGGATTCTAGAAGGATCAGGAGAGATGATAGTTCCAGCTTCACCCAAACTTCTGCAGAAGAAAGGGGCTCAGCAGGTAAATTTTTGGCTGGAGGAGAAAAGGTTAAGATTGAACTGAGATATAATTAAAACTTCTAACTTGTTGGCAAGTTTCCTTCAGATGGGTCCCAGGAGGAGCAGAGCAAGGACATCCCTAGTACATGGCCATTTGGGGAAGGATTATAGTTTAGATGGTGGTAGGTTAGATAGATCAGATTTGCAGTCTAAATTCCACCAGAATTCTTAGTCATAATATTTTATGCCAATTTACCAAGTCAACAGTACAGTGAAACTTTGTTTAAATATGTTTGTCCTTTAATACGGTGGAAATGGCACTCCAGAATGAAAATTACCTGATACATAACAAATATAACTCACGAAAATTTTCAAGTATTTATCTTGTTGAACAACATAATTTGCATGGTGAATGAAAATATTGTAATACTGATATTTGTGGCTATTACATCATTTAAGACAAAGTAATATCTTGTCTTTGTCCCAGACCCTATGGCTATTAATACCTTGGTAAATTAAAGTGAGAAACATATTTTTAGGTTATGTTATCTAAGTTGAATTCAGATATCTAATTTATTTATGTTATCTAAGCTGAAAGGGTATTGAACCACCTTTTTCACTGCAAAGGAGGTCCACTTTTGAACTGTCATTAATACCTGTTTTTTAACTTTTCCCGTGAGTACTCCTGGTGCTTTATGGCATCTGAAATTATTAAGACTTAATAAGAAATACTTAGAAAACCCGTGTAGGTGACACTCAATAGCATTCTTTCATGAAAAGTACCTCCAAGTTCCACACTTCCGGTTAAACGTATCTGTATGTCTGTGTTCTCTTACCTAGGTTCCATAAGCATACACTTCCTGTCGCATAACTTTGGCTTTCTCCTTCATTTCTGCGTGGCTTCTGTTTGCGTTCTTGTTTGTCCCTGACTTTGCTGCAAACACTAGGCAATTTAAGCTAAATTTTCACACGATCTAGAAGTCTGTCATCTACGCCAACTAGAATTTTCCAGATGTTAAATCTACTGATATCAACTTAATTTCCCATGAGCTACGACTCTTATGGGAGATGCCTACTGAGGTTTTCTGGATTCTGTTTGTTAAGAGTGAACTACTTAGCAACATATAACGTGAAATTTCATCAGTGGCTTCAAAAGTAACTTTTTACTTAATAGTACAAGAAGATGATAGTGAGAAAATTACACTTACTAAACTTCACATAGAAAAGTATTAATTTTCCATATTTAATGGTGTCTAATCAATGCTAGACACTAAAAGAAATGACTCATATTAACTTGTGGTGTGCCCTTATGCATAATCAAACACAAGCTAATGAGTATCTTTTAATTAGTGTTTTATAAATAAAAGTAACTTTTTTCAAATAACTAGTGATTATGAAATTTAAATACTTGCAAAATGCTGTTGAGAATTGATGACAGAATAAAATTAATTTAGAAGTTTTTGGGTTTTTTTCTTAAGTAATCCACATTAGGTCTTCATGTGTTCTCTTCTCACTTTTCTCTCTCTGACACACAAATATTTCATTTGATTGCAGTCAAAACAGATTCAGTCAAATATTAAATATTGTTCTTGTTTGGTTTACCTCAGGGCCTAGAGAATTTTTTTCCTTTAAAAAAAATCACCAAAATGCAGAATATCAGAATTCTCCAATCAGAAACAATATGCCAAGCCACAGTAAAGCTGATTGGCTTCTTCAAGCATAGGAGACATGGTTTTTAAATGAAAAGCTAATTAGTCCACTCAGAGAGACTACCCAGATATGGTATGGGAAAACCATGTGTGAACAGCACTACTAGCAGAGATGTTTCAATTACCAGCTATAAATAGATGAAAATGCAAAACCTGCCATTAAAAAGAAAGAGAAAAACCCACAGACACAGTCTCCTATCATTTGCACAAACACACCGTATCACTTTAAGAAGTTGAAATCACAGAAAGAGCGGACCCTCAAGCCCTCATAGGGAACAAAATGCCCAGCAAAGTAAATTACACTAATCATTTTATCTCCTGAACTGGCAGCATCTAGCAGAGCTGTTTAATTACAGGACCGGAATAATAATAGGAAAAAAATGCTGCACCAAACAGCTGGGTTTCCTAGCCTACCTTCGTGGTGACAATGCACAGGCAATCCATCCCGGATCCCTACTCAGGACTCACTGCATGGAAATCACACCAGCAAACCAGCAAAGGTGAGGAAAAGCTCACTGAGAGATGCAGAGCCTGGATTCTGTACAGAAGGCTTTTCCAAGAGAGGCCCCCTCATGGGATACCCGAGCCCTCCTTCACACAGTTCAATGCAAGCAGGATTCTCCTAGGCAAAGGAAAAGCCCCTGGAAATCAGCTCCGGCAAAACTTCCTGGTGGCTTGCTGGGCTCCGAGGCTGCATCCTCTCTTAGCGGATTCCGAGAAGGGCAGCAGGGCTGACGTGAGAGCCCGGCACTGCTCTATCCTGGAGATGAGTGTTAGACCAAGCGCCAGAGAATCACACTTCAGCTCTCGCTCTTGTTTCTGAATCCTGATCTGCTGCTCCGCGCTACTCAGAAGCTTTCCTTTGCCAAAGTACCCTCCTTTTGCTGCGTTCTCTTTGCTGCTAACTACTCTGAGTAAGGCACAACATACACACACACACACACACACACACACACACACACACACACAACTACCCGGCCCATCTATCAAGGGACTGTCGTTCGGCTGCCAGAACAGCGGCTTTGGGTAATAAAAAGCTATTTATTATGAGCATGATTCCCGGGAGCCTCAATCACTAGAAGGATGTGAGTAAAAGCCACGGTGCACGCGGTGCTGCATACATCACAGCTGAATTCACTTGCGGTTACAAGGGCAGTTGCTTGCAAATGACTAACAGCTGAATAAGAAAAGCTGGCCAGGTACATGAAGGGGCTGCAGATTTGGCTGCTAGACTTGGGAAAATGTTCCGTTTCCCCTTTTACTTGCGCAGCCCTATGTGTGGTCTACCGCATACACAAGTGAGCGAACGATCCGAGTATTTGATGAAGAAAGTATATTATAAAACCTGGGTGGGAGGAAGCTTCAGTGTGTTTACAAAAGTTCTACAATGGGAGCAAAAAGGGAGGAAAAAAAATGAGTTCGTTCCCAAACTTTTCTCCCTTGACTGGTTGTCTACAGGCACTCATTACGTGGGCGGAGCTTTGTGCTCCCCTTCTGCAGCATTTTAACAGCTCAATGATTAACCCTCCCCTTCCCTTAGGTCCTTCCCTTTCTCCGGATTGAAGATGATTGGGGTGCCTGACAAGCATCACTCTCTAGATAATGATTCACCTCCCCACCCCGTCCCCAACAGCCTCAGACACACAGGAAGGTACTGGGGCTCAGAGAACAGACCACTGGGTGGCGGTGGGGGTGACAGGGAGACAGGGAAAGGGCAAGGCAGACTCAAAGAGAGGTGGAAAGTACTGCTGGATCAGTAAGAATGATAAATCAACACCACCACCACCACCCCCACTAGAAAGAAAATTCACAGTCAGCTGGACCACTAGCCACATAGAGAAGGAACGTCCAGGGAAGCATACATTTCAATTTACTGGTCAAGCTATCTTGGCTCTTTACCGCCCATTACCAACCCTCTGTTTTAACAAGGTGTATTTTCAATAAGAGTCTTAAGACCTCTTCCTACCGTTCATGAATTATTCAGGTTCAAACCTCAATAACCTCCCGATTGCTTAATAGATGAATGTGTCAAGAACTGATGTGTCATTATTTTACCAAAATGAGAGCACTGCTTTTAAAGATTTTTCTTCCTTAGTTCATAGCAAATCAGATATGTGTTTGGGGGGGGGGAGGTGATGGAAAAAAAAAAACCCTGAGTTTCAATTCAATATAACCCTTTAAAGTAGCTCAAAAATAATTTATGGTTAGAAATTATTTTCTCTGAACTCTTACCCTACGGGTAAACGATGATTTCCACATTAAGCAATACAAATAGAACCCATTCTGTGTTCTATTTGATTAGGTAACTATCTTACGGTTCAATAATATGAGAAAGTTACAGAAGCATCATTTGACGTCTTTATCTCCTGATTCCTTAGCTCATTACAGTGATTAACTTAGCTTAACACTGCCTAAGCTCATCTCAGAGGAGTCAACCATGTCCTTGAGCATCCCTTAGGTGCCAGCGAGCTTCCCCAGCACAGCCTGAGCACCTAATGTGGACATAATTCTAGTCGTCATAGTCACGCTGGAAAGAATCAGGCTTTGTTTCCCTCTTGCTTTTTAATGTTGACAAAGCACTTCTGACATGTTTAACAGATTTCCTAAGAACCTAGTCGCTAACACCCATGCCAACAATAAAAATCGGGTCTCTTAATTTTAAGTCCTTAGTCAGAAGTTTGAGAGAGAACATTTTAAGAAAGGTAACTTGGAAGTCCACTCTATCTTCCAAAAGAGGAGGAGGGAACCGGGACGGGGAAACTGGCAGAGGGAGCCTAGGGAGCCTGATGAGCCTTCTGACTGCAGTGGATCAGAGATGAAAATGCTTTGTGAACAATAGGAGTCTGAAGACATAAGAGAAAACTATCTAACCTCAGTCCTGGCATTCTGTAGGCACTCCCAAATCACTCATATGGCACATATAGGTGGAGGGCTGGTAGATCAATGTCTCAGTCACCCATTAAAACTGAGCCGTTTAAGTTAGTTTTAATTCTATCTTCCCATCATTTGGTCTAGGCATGCCCATTTAATACATGTGTATGTGAATATATATGTATATATATGAATATATACATATGTGGATATATGTATATGTGTTTTATATATATATATATATATATTCTTGAGAATCTTCAGATGTGAAGACACTCAGTGAGCAAAGACAAGCAAATGGAAGCCTGCAGTACTGTAGCGTGAGGATTTGAACAGTGTCCTGGACTTCTAAAGCAGAGGTATTTAACCTGGAAATGGTGTAGTCAGGAATGAGTTCTGGAGAGGAGCCAGGAAACTTAACCAGGAGTTGTAGGAAGAAGCATTCCATGTCCTCTGTTCTATAGGAAAGAGTAGGAATCCATAACATTGCAGAGCTTTCTGCAATCAGTGTCATACACACATCCAGTGGGATTCTATCAGGGGTGTCCAGAGCTGTCATGTTACAAACTGAACATCCTGTCTCTGCTTGGGGAAAAAAAAAACAGCCATTGTTCATACAGTGCCAAATGAGTACGAGTATATCACATGCTTTACACAGTATGCATGTTACATACTCACGAGTTGGAATTCAGCACAAATGAATAATAGCATAAGGTCTGTAGGTATGAGAGAAGGTGAATACATCATGTTTGTTTGTTTTTCTTTTATTACCTTGTGAGTATGAGAGTTCTGCCTCTATGTATGTCTGTGTACCATGTGCCTGAAGTGCCCTTGGAGGCCAGAAGAGGGCCTTGATCGCCTGTAACTGAAGTTACACAGATAGCTGTGAGCTGTCATGTGGGTGCTGGGAATCTAACCAGCAGGTCCGCTAGAAGAGCAGCCAGTGCCCTTTTCCACTGAGCAATTTGTCCAACCTACATTGTGTTGTAAAAGCCTAGTCCAAGTTAGGATGCAGTCTGTTTGCTCCTTACCTTCCATTGATTTTTCTCATGTATAAAGATGATAGAAGATAATTCACTCATTTGCCTCAAGGGAAATACTGCTTTATTTTTAAAATTAACAAGGCATTGGCTAGAGGCATTTTTTCTCTATAGACATAATACTCAGTTGAGCCTGTCATTTCATGAGTCGTGTTTGGCAAGAACAAAGCCATACCCTGCAAACTGCATTACTTGACATTCCTTAAGGCTGATATCATGCCAGGGATATATTGATTCATGTTTGATATCAGAATATTACTGTTAAAAATTATCTCCATTAAAAGCCTATACTTTAAATACTGAGATTCATTATTTTTTGTTTGCTTGCCTCAAACATGTTTAAATAACCATAAAAGTAAAATATATTCACAGTTTATTGTACTAGGAACTAAAAAGCTTTGGGAGCAGATTTAAAGAATATTGCTATTACCTAGCATAGTACCTTACATACAAGAGTAAAAAGAAAAGCATATTCATACTGTTAAAGAGGAAATCAGCTCCAGTTATACTGATCATTTTTTTCTGACAAATTTATAGAAGTCTATTGGAATCTATGCTGTACAACCCTGTCCAAACGTGGGCCATACATGTATAGAGTAAGGATAATCCACATTTGTTTATATTTACTCATATAAAGTTAAGAAATAAAATACGTTGGCCAATGTAGCTAACAGTATTTGAAAATAAAAATATTCCCACTGGATAGTCCAGTTTGGAACAGTCATGGGTGATGAAGCAGGACAGCTGTACGAGGGCACTGTGGAAGGAGACGAGGCATTGTCTCCTTGGAATGAAAACGTACAAACAGAAGCATTTTTAATGATATCAGTAAAGTGGATTTTATCACAAGTACAATGGCAAATATTTTGTAAGTATACTATCTAGTAATGGTAACATTTCTTCAAAAAAGGATTATAACCTCCATTTTATGAAACAGAATGTCCTTAAGTATATACACACAAACACACACACATACATATGTTTGTATATATATATAGATAGATAGATATAGATATAGATATATATCCTACTCTGGGTGATAGAGAATCCAGGTGACTCCAACACAGAGCTATGCTCTTTGCATCTCATACATCAAATCCAGAGGTAGCCTCTGCCTCCCTAAGTACAACCCAGAGGTATGGCACACATGCCTGGCCTTTTCTAGCCCATGGTACACACCAGATTCAATGCAGACTAAAAACTAGAGCTCACGCTACTAGTGATAGGTGTTTCTCTGAACTTCCACAATGAAGCCTTTTATAGTTTCCAAGGGATCTTGGAGCAGTTCAAGAAGGAATGGCCTCCACAGTAGAAAGATTAGCTCCACTGCCAACCTAGACTCCCATCCCGGTCTGTCTGTTCCCCAAGTACCCAGGCTAGCAGGCACACAAATGGTATCTGCAAAGCTTGTTAGCCTAGTAAAATAGAATGCAGGCAGGTCATGGCAAAATGCCTGCCCTCATTTCCAAACTCTCCGGAGGCAGGTAGGAAAGTAGGATCAACTGGGCAAGGACTGAGTTTTCCAGTGAGTTTCTATTATTAAAAAAAAGTCAGGACAATATTGAATTCTAAAAAGAATTAATATAAAGCAAACTTATATGCAACTGCATATTCCACTCAAGTTAATTATGTATCTATGTAAAAGAAATATAAAAATAAGCCAATTTAACAGAACCAATAATTAAAACAAAAGTCAAGAAATTTGGGGTTTTAACATACTTGTTTAAACCGTGGTTCCATTTGCATTGATGCAATTATATTTAAGACAATTTTTTTACATGTGGACTTGGAACATATTAATCAAGAGCCATATGGTTTGCGTGTCTTTGCTACCAAAATCTAAACAATGTCTGAAAACTGGAAATTTCAATAATTATAAATGGTCCAACAATACATGGTGAAAGCATCCAACTAACTTATATTTCTCCGACCCATTATAAGCTTACATTCACTTTGCTAAACATTAAGCACATTCTTTAAAAGGCTCAAGTTCCCTTATTGTTATGCAATGTTATGCCTTAAATGGATTCCAAATATCCACATAATTGTGTGCAAACCACAAATCTCAAAGGCTGTATCATATGAAAAGCAATCTTGCTTCTAAGTTAGTGTGAATAACCTTCACGGCATTGCTAAATGCCCTTCCCTCACCCTACCTTCTCACACCCTAATCAGACTATCGTACTGTCGTGCATATAAAGTGTTTCAGCATTTAATCCGCTGTTCATCCTGCCAAGAACTGACTTCCCTTGATCTTCACACACCTGGCTCCTTGTCATACCGGTCTCTGTGCAGATGTCGCCATCTCAGGAAGACCACCTCCAACCAACTCTCTAATTAAATTAGAATCCTTTCCACTCCTCCTCATTTCCTTCATAGCAAGGGTCACACTTTCAAATTATTTCCTTCATTCCTGTTAGTGTCTACCCCACACAAAGTGTGTGTGTAAAAGCAAGAAGCATCTCCAGTATTCAGAAGACAGCCCACTGTCAAGATGATTTTTGGATGGATGGACAAGCTGTTTTCGTTTTTATGTGAAGTCAGAATCAGTAGCTTAATGTAAAATTTACAGTCTATCATTTTAATATATTTTGATTTCTAAGCAAGTAGTTATATTATTAACAATGTTTACAAATATATAAAACCACAAGCCTTTCAGATTCAGCATTTATTCTTTAAATTTTTTCTTAAAAATAAATTTTATTGTGTAAAATTAATGTACATAATAGGATTCCAGGGTTCATATAATTAGTGAAGTCATTGCTAAACAGAGGTTACTTTTTAAGAGGCATCATCTTATTTTTCTTCCTTTTATATTCATTTTATTTGATAATTTTATATGTGGATGTCACACACCAACTACTCTTTCGCTCACACACACTTTCATCTCTTTCTCCCATCCCTATAAACTCTCCACCAACGCCTACCAGTCTCTTTTTCAGAACTACGACCTTTGGTCTTATTTTGTGCCCATTTAACTTAATCCAGGGCATCTGTGTGTCACCAGATTGGAACTCTGCACTGAAGCCTGGTAAAGGCACCAGTAGGCCAACAACTGAAGGCAATGATTTCCCTTCTCGTAAGTCTATCACAACAAGCATTTCAGCATTGAGAGGTGGGCCTCCTATTGTTTTCTGGGTCTGAAATGTACATTCATCACATATACAACATGGACAAATTCATTACCTCAACTGGGTTCTCAGATCTACCCATTTCTCTGTGTCCCCTGGCCCACATCTCCTCATTTACTCCCCAAATCTCTTCTCACTCCTTGTTTCTTTCTTTATCTCTGTACGTTTGACTTTTCTCTTAAGTTCTATATACAATGACATGAATGCAGTGGTTTTCTCTTTGGGGTGCTTTTACTTCACTTACTATAATGTTTCCTAAGTCCTTGTGAGTTTCAGCAAATTCTAAGATCTCATTCTTCACTGGAGCTGAATAACACCCCATTGTATATCTGCACCAGTTTCTTTACAGACCCTCAGACTTTCGCCACCTCTTGGCCACGGCAAGCAGTGCTGCAATGCAAATGGGAGCATCCATCTCTGTGAGGTGCTGACTTCCTCTTCATTAGGGGAAGGTGCAATGAAGAGATTGCTAGGTCATGAGACCATTTCATTTTTAATTTCCTCTTTAGCCTCCCACTACCTTCTATAGGGCTTGTATCCATCCACAATCCTACAACGATGCACGTTTCCGTTTCTCTGAACCCACACTAGTATCTGCTAGTTTTTGACATCTTGATATTAACTATCTTATCTGTGTCAGTCAGTTTTATATCACACTGACAAAACACCCAAGAAATTCAAACGAAAGGAATCCAGATTTATTTTGGCCAAGTTTAAGAAGGGTCACTGCCTTGCTTCTGCTGATTTCCTCTTGCCTGTGGTAAGAACCCCAGGGCACAAAGTTTACAGTAGCACCAAGGCACTCACCCTAAGGACCCAGAGAGTAGAGAAAGATAGAAAGAGGGGTCCAAAAAGATGTGCCCTTGAACAACTTGACCCAAGGCACCTACTTTTTCTGACTAGATCTCAATACAAGTTCAGCCATGAACTCATCAGTGGATTAACCCACATACAAGGTGAGAACTCAGGGGTGCACCAGCTGAGAATCAAGTTTTCAGTAAATGTACCATTTGCCGTGGTTTTCATCTCCCACCATGCAGCCATTCTAACAAGTGGCATGTGGCTTCTCACAGTAATTTTTATTTCCTTGTCCTTTCTGAATAATGATGAGAATCTTTGCATATACCTATCTGTTGGCTATTCTTACAACTCCTATGGAGAAAAGTCTATTCAGAACTTATTTTTATTTTCAAATCATGTTATTTGTTCCTGCTAGGAGATGCACGAGACGTCTATAAAAAATGTTGGGCTATTAGTTACTTATTAGACTTATGGATTGTGAAGGCATTAACATCTTACTGATTAGGAACTTTCATATACGTGGTATCATTAATTATTCATGAGAAGTAAATTAACTATAAGTATATAGGTAAAAAGAATCTGAGACTCAGAAGTTATACACTTTATGTAACTACTGAATTTGTTAGCCAGCATGATAGACATTCTATGGACAGATACTGAAAGAAACAGTGTTTGCCACTCTCGTCTAACCTGAAGTACCATCTCTTCCCATATATAATAGTGACCCATTGTACTTCGAGTAGCATGGAATTCATTGATCCAGGTAGAAGTAAAGTCTGTGTATCTTTTTACATGATCCATATATGAACAAGATGGGTTGCTAATTACTGACATGGTAAATTGATAGAATCTAGTTTCTTTAGTGTTTTTGTTTTGCAATAATATTTATAAAGAAATGCACTGCTATCTTAATTGATTAGTTTAAAATAGCTTTAGGAATAGCTGGCAACACAATAGTTTGATCTGCAGGACTCATATAGACAGTCTACTCATAGATCTTTAATACCAGGACATAGAACATTCTCTCCTAAGAAGGTTGGAAGGAGGGGAAATTTGAAAGCAAAGACATTGAAAATCACTTACAACCATCTGACCATGTGATTCTTTCCAATTTTTTTCTTTCAGTTAGGCTCTCTTAGAATCATCTTTTCTAAGATTTACTAGAAACATCGAACATTAAACTTGTGTTTTCAACCATTTCAACTGTAAAGTTCAGTAGTTTGGCACTCACAAAATTGTACAAAAGAAGTTTATGGCTTTTATACCTTAACTGAAACTATCCATAAAACACCGTTTTCCTCAGTCATCCCCTTAGCAATAGACAATCTACCTATTCTTTTCTTTCTAGGACTTGGAGTACCTAACATATCTTATGTAAGTAAAAGTAGAATGTAGTTGTCTTTTTGTGGCCAGATTATTCTGATTGGCACAGTGTCCTCAGGCCTCATGTACATTCTTTGCATGTGACCTGAATTTCTTTTTGGCATTATCGTGTGTCAGTAATGTATTTCATTATATTTGTTTTAGTTACAATTGCTATGACGAAACATCATAACCAAAAAGCTCATTGGGGAGAAAGGGGTTTATCTGATTTACATTTCCACAGCAGTGTTCAGCATTAGAAGTCAGGACAGGAACTGAAAAATGGCAGGAACATGGAGGTAGGAGATGGAGGGGCGAGGCTTACTGGCTTGTTCTTCATGACTTGCTCAGCCTGCTTTCTTATAGAACCCAGGATTACCAGCCTAGTGATGGCTCCACTCACAATGGGCTGGACCCCCAACGTTAATCATTAATTAAGAAAATGCCTTATAAGAAGCATTTTCTCAACTGAGTTTCCCTCTCTAGTTGTGTACCAAGCTGATTAAGACTAGCCAGCACAATACTTTCACACATACATATGTCACACTTTGGTTATATTACCCCTCTGTTTTCCTCTCTCATCTTTTCCCACATTTCCACTTCCACATTCCTGAGTCCCACTTGGTTTTCATGTCCCCTCCTTCTCGATACACACTCCCTAATTTCCAGACAAGAAAAGACGTGGCACTTGCATTCATGAGTCTGATTATAATTCTTTAAATGACAATCTCCAGTTCCATCTATTTTTGTGCAACGACATGATTTCATTTTCTTTATGGCTAAATAAAACTCAGTTATGTATATATTCCACATTTAATTTATAGATTCATCTACTGATAAATACAAAGGCTAATTCTACAGCTTGGCCTTGTATACAGTACTGAGATATGCATAGACATGCAGGTATTTCTCTAATAAACTTTAAATCTTTGAAGAAAGAAATTGAAGAAGACAACAGAAAGCAGAAAAATCTCCCATGCTCTTGGGTAGATAGAATTAACATAGTAAAAATGGCAATCTTAGCAAAAGCAATCTATAGATTCAACGCAATGCCCATCAAAATCCCAGCAGAATTCTTCACAGACCTCTAAAGAACAGTATTCAACTTCATATGGAAAAGCAAAAAACTCAGGATAACCAAAACAATCCTATACAATAAAAGAATTTCTGGAGGCACCACAATCCCTGACTTCAAACTCTACTACAGAGCTACAGTCCTGAAAACAGGGAATTGAACTGGGTCCTATTTGAAAAAGGGCCTATGTTCTTAAATGTTGAGCTATCTCCCTAGCCCCATCAATAGAGTCTTGATTTTCATTCATTCCCTTATAGCTAAAGACATTGAACACTGTTTGATGTATTGGTCAATTATAAGTCTTATTGGAGACTCTGTTAAGCTTATTTGTCCAGTTATTGTCTAGATTATTTGCTCGGTCATTTAATGTTTTTTTAAGATTTTTACATATTCTGCGTATTAATCCCTTGCTGAGTGTACACCATCGCCTGTCTCTAGAAATTGTTCACTTTGCTGTGTGGTTATTTATTTCATGTAATCCCATTTGTGAATTCTTACTTTAATTGCCTGAGCTACTATAGTTAGAAAGGAATTCCCTGTGCCATCACACTGACTTGTGTCTCCTGTCATTTCCTCTATTACTTTTAAAGTTCCAAATCTTAAATTAAGGTGTTTGATCTACTTGGAGCTCATCTGTACAGGGTGTGAGACCAAGATCAACACTTTAGGTATGTACATGTAGATGTTTAGTTTTCTGGCAGTTTAGTTTAGTGTTTTACTTATTAAAGAGGCATTATCTTTTGGTGTGTGTTTCTGGCTCTGTTGTCAAGAGTCAAATGATTTCAGCTGTCTTGGCTTATTCTTAGGCTTTATTTGTGCTTGTTTATTTATTTATTTAATTCTGTTCACTGGTCTACATGTCTGGTTTTTGTGTCTTTGACATGCTAATTTTATTACCATGATCCTCTGGAATAATTTGAAGTCAGGTTTTGTTACATCTCCAGCAACATTCTTTTTATTTTGGATTGCTTTGGCCACTGTTTATTGTTTTATTTGAATTTTTAGGACTGCTTTTTCTATTTCTGTGAAGAATATCATTCTAATTTTGCTGAACATTTTATCAGTTCTGTAGAATGCTTTTGGTCACAAAGCCATTTTAGTAATATTATATAGTCCCGATCTGTCCTAGTTTTTTTTTTCTTTTTCCTATTGCTGTGATAAACACCATGACCAAAAAGCAGCTCCAAGAGTAACAGGTATTTGGCCTACACTGCTGATCAAAGTCCATTATCAAGAGAAACTGGAGCAGGGGCTCAAATACGGAAGCTAGAGATGTTGGCAGAGGCTGCTCATTCATTCCCAGCCACTCAGACCCAAAATAATCACACAGACTGTATTAAAACATTACTTGGCCAATCACTTAAGCATCTTGCTAGCTAGCTTGCAAATCTTTAATTAACCCATTTCCATTATTTTATATTTTATCATGAGGATCGTGGTTTACCAGTAACGTACCAGCATGTCTGTCTTCTGCAGCAGCTACATGGCATCCCACTGACTCTGCCTACTTTCTCCCAGCATTCAGTTTAGTTTTCCCACCTAGCTCTATTCTGCCCTATCACAGGCCAAAAGAGCTTGTGATATTCATTCATTTTCCATTTTATTGGTTATTTATTAACCAATAAAAGCAACACAAATACAGAAGGACTTCTCATACCATAGAGAGAGTAATCAAAGTAGATACCATGTAACAAAGCTGCTTACAGGCATGATACACATGGTTTGCTCAGCCTGCTTTCTTATGCACTCCAGGACCACTTGTCCAAGAGTACCACACCATTAGTGGGCTATGCCATCCCATATCATAATTAGTCACGAAAATAACACCACAGATTACCTATAGGCCAATCTGATGGAAGCAGCCCACGCCCCACTGAGGTTCCTTCTTTACAGATGATTCTAGCTTGTGCAAAGTTGACAAAAACTATCCTGCATGGTCTTCTTCAACTTCTTCAGTATGTTATGGTTTTAAGTAAATAATTATTTAAAATAGATGTTTTATTTACACCATTATTTTTTTGGAGAACATTGTAATTATTTTCCTAAAATTCCCAATTAGTTATTGCTATATACAAAAGTTATTGAATTCTATAAATTGTGGAAAGGGTTTATTAAATTTAAGAAATTTATGATGAATTTTATAGTCATATATATATATATATATATATTATCATGTCACCTACAAATTTATATTTCCCTTCCATTTTTCTATTCCTCTTAGTTCTTCTTGTTTTATTGTTCTGGTAACATTTCTATTCTATATTTAATAATATTGGTGAGAGTGAACATGCTTGCCTCGTTTCTGATTTTAGTGGAAATTGTCTTGTTTTCTCCATATTAGCTATTGGTTTATCATATATCCTCTGTTATATTATGGCATGACCTTTCTATTCCTAGCGTCTTCAAGGTTTTTATCATAAAGAGGTATTAAATTCTGTGAAAAGGCTTTTCTGCATCCATTGAAATCCTGGGATTTGAAATCCTGGGATTTATGTCCTCCATACTATTTTTTTCTGTACTACATTGATTAGTTTGTGGATATCAAACCATCCTTAATTCATGGTGTAAAAAACACTTCATCATTGAGTATTATCTTTTAAATGTGCTGTTAAATTTTGTTCAGAATAGTCTTACAAAAAAGTTTTACATCTACTACATTCATCAAGAAAGTTGATCTGGTTTTTGACTTTCTTTTCTTATTACATCTAATACATTTTCTTCTACTTGTGCTGCCATGAATATTAGCTTAATAGAATAACTCTTGAAGCATTCCTTCTTTTTTTTTTACTTTTTAAGGGAATTGGAGCAGAGTGAGTATTCCATTGACTTTATATGTCTATATTAGATATACTCAATGACACTTATTTTAAAGGAGAGGATTATAAAATGCTGAATAGCTCAAAAATGTTGTAGAACAACAACACATTTAAAGACATGAGACCTCTGGATTTAAAAAAATTATTGAGGAAAAAAATTTGAGCCTTGGTGAACAAATTTCATAAAACAAACTATATTGGATATAAACATAAAGCTAGATTTAAATACAAGAAATAATAGAGCATTGAAATACCCTATTATGATTGATAGCTATACTATGCAAGCAGAATTGACAAAAATCTGCACTTAGATCAAATAGACAAATCAGATATCTAAAATATATTCCATATCACAGTGGTAGAATATACTTTCTTCTTAGTAGCCTATGGAACTTCTCCAAAGTTCAATACACAGATGTTGACAAACACTGGGTCACTGAATAAATTATGGAGGAGGAATAAAACCCCTAATAATCAAATAATGAAAATACAACATAGCATAACCAGTGGGGAGTATTTAATGTTGTTCTATGGGGAAAGTTTATAGCTATAAATGTCTACATTACAAAATCTGTGAGATCTCAAATATTATTTATCTTATGAGATTAGAAAAAACACAAAAGCTAGCCAAAGAGATAAATGCATATAATTGTGTAACCTATCAAAATTTGACCAGGAGAATATAAATCACACAAAGAGATGTAAAATTAAAAATAACATTGAAACAATAATGAGTCTCTTCACAAAGGTAACCCAAAGAGTCAAAGCATTTGCTCTTTAAATATATGAGACTTGTAAGAAAAAAAACAAACACCAGTATTTCTCAAAGTATTATTTGTTACCTCTGAATTTTATTAGTCAATTTGTGTCTGTATGATGTATCTACCACTGAGAACAGGGTAGCAAGTGACCTAATATTTTTGTATTGAGACCTATTTCTCTCTATGTGTGTCCAGTAGTGTTTGTTTTATGAAATTGAGTTCACCAACATTAAATCAATTTTAAAATCAAGAAGTAGCATATCTCCAAACACGGTCTTCTTTGCAGGAAATTTGATCTACATAGTGTTTTTAAAGCACCACTATTAAAATAGGGATCACTGATAACATCTAATATACACATATAAAAATTAACAGGACACGCTGCTCCCATTCCTCAAAGCAACAAGCATAAAAATTTTCCCATATCACAACTGTATTGAAAAAAAAGCTTTCCTTTAACCAAAAGACACAGCTATTTAATAGAGTGAAAATATATATTGTGGTCAGAAATACATATATTTATATAATGAGAATGTGAGTAAAAAATTTCCCCCAAGAGCTCATTTATTTGAACTTGGTCCCCAGTAGGTGGTGTTGTTAGTAGAACGTTGAAGGCATAAGTCACAAACAATCCCACACCAGTTTGGAATTATGATTAATAGAATGGTTATTTATTCAAAATGGAAAAAAGTTACAGATTACCGTCCCAGACAACAGCCCCTCTGCACAAACAGGAAAGTAGTCTAGGAGCCAGAAGCGGAGCCGGAAGCCAGAGAGAGAGTGAAGGATAGCCACTGCTTTTTTAAAGAGAGAGAGACCATGCCCCAATGGGCTGGTATCTCAGCAGCTATTGGCTGAAGGAGCAGAAGGAGCTCCCGCAGCATCTCCCCCTTTTGTTTAAGTAAGAGAGTTCTAAGCCTACTACGAAATTATATACAATAAGTACAAACCTATGAAATTATATACAATAAATACAAATATCCTATTCTAACTAGCTTAAGTCTTGTATAACAAATAACTTGGCCAAGTCATGAGAGGAAAGTAACTATATTTATATAATCTTCAATCCCATCAAAGATCTGAGAAGGGAAATAATGTTACCTGAGTAATTAGGAAGTGCAATCAAACAACTTCCAGAACATGTAACAAATCACAGAGACAACTGGCTACCTGGGCAAACACCCAAAGTCACGTTTGCAGCGTTGAAGCAACCAACTTTGGCTAAGGCCTGATGTAACTGACATACCATTTTCAAAGGCAAGAAACTTTTCAAAACTATCTTACCCTGTCTTGGCAGGATATGACAATCCTGTTTTATCCATTTACGGATATTCTGTAACTCTGTCAGTAGTTGAGGTGTGAGCATTTCTTTATCCAAAGGCCAGTTCTAGCAAGAAGAAAGGCTCCAGGTGGAGTGTCTTTGGTGCTCAACATTCTCTCGGGAATAGATCAGTGTTGCCAGGAGTGATTGTGTCTCACAACCACAGAACTCTGAATTAGATTAAAGGCCATTTTCTACAGCTCTTTGAAGAGGTTGAAGATTATCTATCTATACTGAATATAATCTCTATGTATCTAAAGAACCTGATTAGTCTAATTATAAATGACAAAATTAGATGACTATTGATCTATATAATTCTCAATACCTATCTAACTTAAAGACTGAGACAATAAACAACTGTGCAATAAATGAGGACAATATGACCTCCAAATATAAACAATGTGCAAGTATACATTGCAATATGGTAAATCTATATATCAATACATAGACAATATATAAGTATCTTAATCAGAGGTAGAAGTGTACAATGCAATATGGTAAATATACATATATCAATACAATATATATATATATATCAATACATAAAATGTTTTAAACAGAGGTAGAAGCATGCATGCATACAATAGTGAACATAATATAAATTTGTATCAATATATAAGAATCAATACCAATATATTTGTCTAAAAACAATAACTCACAAGTACAAATCTATTATCCCATAATCCAATTATCCCTCTTTTTTTTAAGATTCCTGTGCTTATAAAATTCCTCCCCCAACCCTCAACGTATACTAATTATAACCAACCTCTAAATGATGTTCCTAGACCCAAGGACAAACTTTACTGGGAGAGGGGACATCATCCTCTAGAATTACTTTCAGCTGTCATGGGGGTGACGTTCTTTCTGGGGGATCCTGTGAAAGTAAAATGATGGTTAAATTTCAAGATCAATGTCTTTTAAAATTGCAAATAGTCTCTGAGTATTTTGTGGCGGTCTGGCCAGAATGTTGTACAAGATGTGCACCATTTCAGCTAAACACGTTGGAACCGTCTTGTGCAGCTGGTACCCAAAACAGGTCTTGTAGTAGCACTATCAGTATCATGACGCCATATCAACCGGGTGGAGTTGTTGTTATGGGGCCCCATCTTTTTCCTGGAAACTTCAAATGTCACTGCAGGAAAAACTCATTGTTCATTGTGGAAAATTTAAACAGCAATCATATAGACATATACAGACATACATATATATTCAATGAAAGGCATGATATATATATTTAATGAAAGGTATGATAGATATGAAGAAAAGTAAAGATGTTTTCTAAGCTCATATTTCTTTCTGTCCCATATCATGGCTCTTGACATGAGACAGAAACTGGTTTTTTTTTTCTTTTAACATAGGGTTGGAATTAGAGAGGGACTGAGCCAGAATCCAACTTCAAAACCAGTTCTATAAATTTAGAAATATGATTTAGTATATTTTACTTACAGAACCTATTCAGTTTTCTTGATAATCCCTATTGGGCCGTTATTTTCCATCCGTCAGTATTCAAATATCCAGGGTCCCTTGAATTTTTCAAAGATGAGTGTTTTCCTGTGGAGATAAGAACAGAACCCTGCCCCCATTCTATATGTTTTTCTTACCACCTGTATGAATATCATCATTGTAGATGGGCTGTCATTTCTCCTTTCCAAGAGGTTTCTCCTCTTCAAATCAAACCTTTATTAATTTTGATGGTATCCACAATTTTTCTTCTCCTGTGGAAACAAGAGCAAAACCCCTTCCCCAACGTAGCACATCTCCTGGCTTCCATTGAGAGGTCAGCACGTCTTTGAAATAGGTTGGTTTAGTTCAGGAGTTTTTCCATTATCCTCTCTGCTGCTGTTGTTCCTTTCATTAGCATTAAGAAAATTCAAGGTTAATAAAGCATTATGCAATCTATTTCTGGGGGTATCTTTTGTCCCTTTCTGTTTGTTCAGCATATCATTTATAGTACGATTTGATCTTTCTATAACTGCCTGACCTGTAGGATTATTTGGTATACCTGTAATGTGTTTTATATTATAATAAGCAAAAAAGCGTTTCATTTTCTTAGATACATATGCTGGACCATTGTCTGTCTTTATTTGTGCAGGTATACCCATGATGGCATAACTTCCAATAAATGTGTGATTGCTGAATCAGCCTTTTCTGAGCTCAGGGCAGTTGCCCATTGAAAATCTGAATACATGTCTATGGTGTGGTGTACATATTTTAATTTACCAAATTCCATAAAGTGGAACACACCCATCTGCCAGATTTCATTCCTTTGAGTACCCTTTGGGTTATTCCCTGCAGGCAACAGTGTTTGATTATAGAAAGAACAAGTAGGACATCTCTTTATAATGTCCTTAGCTTGTTGCCATGTAATGGAAAACTCTTTCTTTAAGCCTTTAATATTGACATGATGTTTTTTATGAAATTCTGAGGCCTGCAGAACGCTTCCAATCAATAATTGGTCAATTTCAGCATTACCTTGTGCTAGAGGGCCAGGCAGACCTGTATGGGACCGGATGTGTGTTATGTACATTAGACAGAGCCTATTCCTAATTATGTCCTGTACCTGGATAAACAATGAAGTCAACTCTGTTTCATCTGGTATGAATTCAGCGGTTTCAATATGCAAGATAACTCTTTCTGCATATTGTGAATCTGTAACTATATTAAGAGGTTCTTTAAAATCCCTTAGCACCATAAGAATGTCATATAATTCTGCCTTCTGGACAGAATTATAAGGGCTTTGTTCCACCTTACTCAATTCTTCCAATTTATAGCCTGCTTTCACTGATTTATTTGCATCGGTATAAAATGTCCGGGCTCCAGTTATTGGAGCATCACGTATAATTCTAGGAAGAATTCAAGAAGTTCTCTTTATAAGGTTAAGTCTATCACTTTTGGGATAGTTGCTGTTAATTTCTCCCAGAAAATTAGCACAAGCTCTTTGCCATGGTTCATTATCTTCCCATAACTTTCTTATTTCCTCAGTAGTAAAAGGCACTATAATTTCTGCTGGATCTATACCTGCTAGTTGACGAAGTCTCAGTTTACCTTTTATAATTAATTCCGAGACCTTTTCTACATAAGTTTTTAAGTTTTTACTTGGTTCATGAGGTATAAATATCCACTCTAAAATAATATCTTCCCTCTGCATTAAAATCCCTATAGGAGAAATTCTGAAAGGCAGTATGACTAGGATGGAACTAAGATTTGGGTTCACTCTATCCACATGTGCCTCCTGTAATTTTTCCTCAATCATTGTCAGTTCCTTTTCTGCTTCAACTGTCAATTTTCTGGGACTATTCAAATCTTTATCACCATCTAAGGTTTTGTTTAAATGAACTATTAAATCAGGTGTTATCCCAACAGCTGGTCATAGACTGGAAATGTCTCCTAACAATCTTTGGAAGTCATTAAGAGTCCGTAACCAGTCTCTCCTAATTTGTGCCTTTTGCGTTCAAATTTTCTCTAAGCCTATTCTGTAACCTAAGTAATTAATAGAATCTCCTCTTTGAATCTTTTCAGGGGCAATTTGTAATCCCCACCTAGGCAAGACGTTCTTTACTTCTTCAAACATACTTTCCAAAGTATCTTTATTTGAATCAGATAGTATAATGTCATCCATGTAATGATAAATTATGGATTTGGGAAATTGCTTACGAATTATTTCCAATGGCTTATTAACAAAATATTGGCACAGTGTGGGACTATTGAGCATCCCCTGTGGGAGGACAGTCCATTGATATCTCCTAGTAGGCTGAGAATTATTATAAGTAGGCACTATGAAGGCAAATTTTTCTCTATCCTTTTCTTGCAAAGGGATAGTGAAAAAACAATCTTTCAAATCAATAACTATAAGAGGCCATCTTCTTGGTAATAGAGAAGACACAGGAATTCCAGATTGTAGCGGATCCATAGGTTGAATTACCTTGTTGACAGCTCTTAGATCTGTCACCATTCTCCATTTACCAGATTTCTTTTTTACAACAAACACAGAAGAATTCCAAGGGCTGGTTGATTCTTCAATATGGTTAGCATCTAGTTGCTCTTGTACCAGCTGTTCCAAAGCCTGTAATTTATCTTCAGCTAGAGGCCACTGCTTGATCCATATTGGCTTCTCAGTTAGCCATTTTAAAGGTAGGGCTGTTGGTATTTCTAAAGGATTGCTATTGGCTGTATGTTCTTGTATAGCCTGAATGGCTGGTGACTTTTTTCCATAATAACTCATTATATCCTTCCCAGAATTGTGAGTTCCTGGAACTACAGGAATGTTAATCTGGATATTCCATTGCTGTAGCAGGTCACGGCACCATAAATTTATTGCAATATTGGCTATAAATGGCCTTAGTCTTCCTATTTGCCCTTCAGGCCCTATGCATTTCACCCATCTTGTGCTTTGTTTTACACGAGATAGGGTTCCAATTCCCAGGAACTGAACATCTACCTCTTGACGAGGCCAATTCAGATGCCAAGATTCTGCAGTAATGATACTTACATCCGCACCTGTGTCTAATAAGCCTTCAATAAAAATGCCATTTATACAGACTCTTAGCTTTGGTCTTTGATCGTTAATAGAAGTCTGCCAAAATATACATTTACTCTGTCCTTCTGAGTTTTTTTTTGACTCATTCTCTACATGTAATTCATCATTTAGACCAGTATTACTTTTTACAGCAGACATTGGAGTTTTCAATTTTCTTGGTGAGACACATTTTCCACTGTAACTGGGAATGACTGGGCCACTTTTGGCTTGGGGGCCTGCGAGAGGCCCCTCAAGAAGTTTCCCGATGGTATCGGGTTGCCATGTCTGTCTGCTGTTGACCTGCATTCGTTGGACCAATGTCAGCCTTTACCGCATCGCCTACATATACCTGAAGGCTGAGGTCTCCTACTTTTGTTAATCCCAGAGGAGATATTATTCCTAGAATTTTTTTGCCTGCAATCCCTTTTCAGATGTCCCAATTTACCACAATTAAAACACCTGGTAGTTTGATGTCTTCTCATAGCTTTGGAAATCGCTTCTCCTACCCAGGATTCATCATTATAGCTAAACTTCTCAACATTCATTGTATGCTGTATCCATTCTTCCATAGGTGCTGATCTAGATTTTAAAGGCCCAATTATCTTTTTACACTCTATATTTGCATTTTCAAAAGCTAGAGATTCAAGAAGTATTCGTCTAGCTTCTGGGTCTGTTACCCCTATGTCCAGAGCCTTAATTAATCTTTACACAAAGTCAGTAAAGGGTTCTCTCTGTCCCTGCCTAACCCTGGTATATGATTCGACCCTTTTTGCTGGATCTTGTATTCTATTCAAAGCATTCAAGGCTGCTTTGTGACATAAGGACAGCACTTCTTCGTCATAAAGAGCTTGGACCTGTGGATCAGCATATGCTCCTACACCAAGAATTTGATCTTGGGAAACCTCCACACTTTTTGCTCTTCCTTGCTGTTCCATATGTTTGGATTCCTCTCTGAAATAAATTCCAAACATCAAGGAAGGTCCATCATCTAAAACTGCAGACATTAGCTGAGAGAAATCATGGGGGGTAGCTCTGACATTAGAAACCCAAGTCCTTATCATTTCCTTAACAAATGCAGAGTGCAAGCCATAATTAATGACAGCTTGCTTAATTTCTTTTAAATCATTCATTGCTATTGGTGTCCATCTAGCTTCTTTAACTCCTTTTGAGCCTTTAGAAGTTGACCCTTTGTCAGAATAAATTACAGAGTATGTCATTAGAACCCTGGGTAAGCCAGTTCTAATAGCTGGTGGTGGCACTGTATCCTGTTCTTGTGCCTTCTTACTCTGTTCACTAGCTCCAATAATTTCTTCAATCATTTCTAATCTTTTTATCATTGTCTCCCTTAAATCCTGAATCTCCTGACCTACCCGTGTTTCTAGGAATTTCACTAAGGTATCAGTTTTTTGGTTCCCATTCTGGAGGTACATTCTATCTGTTACCTTATCAAAACTTTGTGGTAACGTCTGAATGTCAAATTCAACAGCCTGAACCCTTTCAGGTAACTTCCTAGTACCCTTGGATATGGAGTCAATTTTGTCTATCACGGTATCCACTTGTTCAGATAACCCCTGATTTTCAATAATTTTAATCCTTTCAACTAGTTGTTTATTATTAGTCCGTAAAAATTGTATCTTTCTTAATGAAAAAATATTGAAAAGAAAACTGAAACCTAGTAACAAGTAAATTACTTGTTAACGTATCCCCATAGTCATATAAACCTTGCATGACATAATCCAGTGTATTAATAAAGAAAATAGTAAAATTGGCATTGGAAACAAAAACTGCCATATTACCTCTTGTCTAGTAGGCGGCACTGTTGCCAAGTCGCGACTAGAACCACTGCAAAGGTGACGGAAACGGGGTCCTGTTTCAGTGTCCGCCTTAGTATTTGTTAAAAACTAGGAAATATAAGTTGCTCAAGAAAGAAAATGTAATTAAATCAATTCCATACACAGAACCAGATACCCAGAATCCAGGGGTAGAAAAGAGCAACCCGGAAGCAGTGTATGCCTCCATGTGATCGAGTCGTTCTGATTCACGCCACTAAAGCACCGCACTTCCAAGGGAAATTTAAAAACAACTCAGAAAAGAGCAAACCAGGCAGGCAGAGACTGTCCCGAGCCTGTGGAGCTTGGGAGGCGTGGGGTTTAATTGAACTGCTGGCTCCACACACAGGGCACAGGCCACAGCTGAGAGAGGGCTCGTGACTAGCTGAGCTGGCGGAAAACAATTGAGTGGGGGGGGGGGGGGGGAACGGGGAATTCTACAACCAAACGTTGGGCACCAGATGAAGGCGTAAGTCACAAACAATACCACACCAGTTTGGAATTATGATTAATAGAATGATTATTTATTCAAAGGGGAAAAAACTTACAGATTACCATCCCAGACAACAGCCCCTCTGCGCAAACAGGAAAGGAGTCTAGGAGCTGGAAGCCAGAGAAAGAGTGGAGGACAGCCGCTGCTTTTTTAAAGAGAGAGAGACCACACCCCAATGGGCTGGTATCTCAGCGGCTATTGGCTGAAGGAGCGGAAGGAGCTCCCGCAGCAGAATGTATGCAACCTGTAGAATGTAAAGACATGCCATAGAAAGAATATTACTGGTGGTGAGCTTTGGGGGTTTATGGCTCACCCCTATTTCCTGTTCTCTCTTTCTCTCTCTGTTTTCTGTGCATTGATAAAAATGCAATCATCCAGCTGCCAGCTCCTGCCATCATGTAATGCCTTCCCTGCCATTGTGGACTTGACCTGGAAATGTAAGTCAAAATAAACTTTTCTATAAGTTATTTTGATCTCGGTGTTCTATTACAGCAACATAAAAATAACTAACACAGAAGCTGGTACCAAATCAGTAAGGTTATTGCTGGGAAGAACATGACCATATAATTATTTGGAGGAATTAGAGAAATTTGGAACTCTGGACTAGAAAAACTGCTGAATGCTATAGTCAGAGCTTAATGGGTCATTCTAGTAGTATCCTGGAAGTCAATAGTCTGAGAGCTGTGTATACAGTGTAGGCATGGCTCATGAGGTTCCAGAGAGGAAACGGGACTATCAGCAATTGGACAAATGATATTACTGTAATATTTTGGCAAGGAATCTTGCTGTATTCTGCCCTGTCCTATGATTTGCCTAATTGGATTAATTTCAGAAGTCATGAGCTAATTTTGTTGGTGGAGAAAATTTCAAGACAGCATAACATTGAATCCATGGCATGGCTACTATATATTGATCCTAAATAGGACTACGAAAAACAAAAAGCATAAACCAGGGGCAGAATAAATTTTTAAAAACTGGCATTTGGAGATGAAAAGAGCATTAGACAGCTTCATGTTACAGACAAGTCATATAAAAAGAAGAGGAATGTTAATGAGAAGCCGTCTATGCTCATTGTAATGGAAAGAATGGCCTGAGAAAAAGACCCTACCCAGCTAACTTTCCAAACAATGGGAGGACAAAGCCTAAGATGTTCCCTGATCATAAAAAGGAATCGCTTCCTCATACAAAAACTACTGCCAAGGGAACATGTGTCCCTAGTTGGCAGCCAAATGCAGCATTGTCTGGTACTAGCTTTGGAGGTATGAAAGATGCAAGACTAAAGGGTTTGTGGATTATTCCTACACCGTTTCAGAGAGTTGGATGAGACCAGACAATTGGTAGAAGTGTCAGAGTCCCTGCAAGCAAGCCCTGGAAGGTTCCTGCATGAAGCTGCTTACCCAAAGAAGTAAGGTAAAACCTGGGTTACCATAGATGCTAGAGATTTCATAGCCAAGTGACATATGTCAAAAGATCTGAATACAGAAAATGGAAGCCACCTAAGAAAGAGGTGTATGTATTATAGGCAGCAAAGCTGTTAGAATAGAGTCTTCTAAACCATTGAAACTGAAGCTCCAGATCGCAGAAATGGAGATACAGGATTGATTGGTGATTTTTCCTGTTGGATTTCTGTTTTGTTTTGGTTCAATCTTTCCTCATTTTGCCTACATTCACCCTTTTTAGAATGGAAATGTATATTCTGTGCTGTTATATGTAATTTGTTGTTGTTTATTTAGTTTATATGTTTTTAATTTTACAGCGGGTCATAGCAGACTTTGGATTTTTTAATAGTATCGAGACTAACAGATTATGAGGACTTTTGAAGTTAGGAGATAGCTATAGGTCTAGGAGGGCCAGGGAACCAAAATATAATGGTTGAAATGAGAAATGTCTTCCTTATCCAAATACTTGGTCTCCAGCTGGTGTCATTTTGGAAGAAGTTAACAGTCCCTTTAGGAGGGAGACCGTTGCTGGAAGTAGGACATCAGTTGGGGTAGGACTTAAGGTTATATAGCTTTACTGTATATTTTGGTTTTCCCTCCTCCTCCTTCTGTCTCTTCTATATGGATAAAGATGTGGTTGGTAGGCTTCCTGATCCCGTCACAATGCTATACCTTCTCAGGCAACATAAACGCTCTCTCTGGAACCATAAGACAAAATGAACTCTTGTCTCTCTGATTTTCTGTTGGCCATGCTATTGTATCACAGCAACAGAAAAATAATACAAGCAGCAATGAGATCCTCTAAAAATAATTCAATATTCTGTCACAGTTATATAAATATAATATGTAAAAAAGTCACAATTCATTTCATCAGTTCTGTTACTTAAGATTTAGATAAAGATAAGCAAGTGACTTGTCCAAAAACATCTAGGCAGTGAGTATATGAGAAAATGGTTCATGTCTTCTAAGTTTTGGCTACATCTTGTGCCTCCACCATGACTCATCCTGGACTAATGCATTCACTACAATCAAATTTCACGTTACCTGGTGACCTATACACTACTGTTAAAATAGATCAGGCTTTCCCGCACACTCATTGTGGTATTTGTAAGGTATCTATTGATGCCTTTATCGCCACATACAATAGAATTAGTGATCAAAAATATTAAAAAAACAATTTTAGGAAGCATTTAGTTATATCTCTGAAACTATGAAATATCCAAAGCTTTTAGCTACTTGATATAAATACTTGATAAAGGATTGCAGTACACACACAATAGGTCATTTCTCAACTTACAAATAAAGAGACACATCATTTAATCTGCTTGAAGTAACATAACTACTTTTAACAAATACAGAATGAAAATCCTACCAGATTCAGATGGTCAACCTCTTGATCATGTGACATGACTTTGTCATCTATAAAATTCATGCTTCAGAACAATGCCACTGAGTTACCAAAAGAAAATATTTCATGTTTTAAGTTAGTTTATGATTTTATGTTAGGTCACATTTATAGCCATGCTAGGACAAATGAAATCCACCGGTTCAAATTTAGATACACCAGCCAATAAGTAGTAATCTTCTTTTCTCTCATACTGTCCTTTAGATAATTTAGATACTACAGTTAATTTTCCATAATTATGAATACCTTCTCACAGGTATTTCATTGTGCTACCCTCTATTACTTCAAATTTAAGATATTGTGACTAAATTTGCTCTGTTTATCCATCTGTCAACTGTCATTTCTAATATCTCTGCTATTGGCCTTAATCACCTCTTAATTTATTTAGTTATCAAGAGTTGCCCATTCTTTGAGTGTGTGAGTGTGTGTGTGTGTGTGTGTGTGTGTGTGTGTGTGTGTGTGTCCCTTTCCCCAGGAGTTGATTAAACGTCCTCAAATTTTCTCACCAGAACTCTGGAATATTAAATCTCTAAACTTTATCTTTTACTTAGCAGATTTATTTAAACACAGAACATACCCCTTCAAAATGTTCCCAATTATTTTAAATAACTCAAAGAACATGGAGAAATGAAATTAAAATAAAGAAAAGAAACACATTAAGAAGTGAAATGCTTCTCTATCAATAGAATCCTAAAGTTCTTAATAATACCTTTAACTTTATTATTCAGATTTTAATAATATCGCATCAAGAATATGTCAAACATGCAATTCATTTCAACAGCATTGTAAACTTACTGTTCATTAGGCAGTAATGAATATGTTGATATTCAGTATCTTATTAAAATGTTTTAATTCTTCTGTAAAGAAAAGAAACTGATGGGTAAAAGTTTAAGTATCATAGGTAGGCTGGATGCTTCCCTATGATAGAAGCACAAGGGCTTCTCAATTATGTGTCCAGAATGTATTTAATTCATCTTCCTGACAAACGGGAACATTTGTTTCCCACTTAAGCTTGATGATTTCATCTTCAGGACAGAAAAACACAAATATCTTTGGAAACAGCCAGGAAGTCCAAAAGTTTGTTTTCTTTCTTTTAATTTTTAAAATATTTGTTTTAGAATTTCATGCAAGTATGGTATTGACATCATTTCCATTCCCCCCATATTGCTCCCAATCACTCTCAAATTCAAGGTCATTTCTTCCAAATTGTTACTGTATGCACACACGTGCGTGTACAAGTAGGCAGAGGCTGTTCTTTCATTTCCAGGCTGCCCAGACCCAAATAATCACACAGAAACTATGTTAATCACAGCACTGTTTGACCTATTAGCTTAGGTTTCTTATTAACTAACTCTTACATCTTAAATTTATCCATGCCTATTATTTTATATTTTACATGAGGCTCATGGTTTGTTACCTTTCTTCTTAGGCGGCTACATAGTGTCAGCCTCTTTTGGCAACTACATGGTATCTCCCTGACTCTGCCTACTCTCTCTATGTATCTCTTCCAGCCTGGATTTTTTTCTGCCCTGCCATAGGCCAAAGCAGTTTCTTTATCAACCAATGGTAATAAAACATATTTACAGCATACAGAGGAGAATCCAACATCATGTACATATAGATAGATAGATAGATAGATAGATAGATAGATAGATAGATAGATGGATAGATAGATAGATAGAGATGATTGTGTGTGTGTGTGTTTATGTGTAAATACCTACTGAGTTCATCTAGTGTTCCTTATATGTACTTAAGTTTAGGACTGTCCACTTGAAATTGGATATCCTGTATAATCCCTGGAGAAAAACAAATTTTCCCTCTCTCCGTAGACATTGACTAGGGGTGGGGCCTTGTGGAATTTACCCTATATACGTTGTAATATATTTTAATAGCAATGAGTGTAGCCATTTGTGGCTCTTAGGTTCTAAAGGAGAGCCTACTATTCAATTTTCCTAAACAAATAAAGTTTCCAACTATATTTTAAATATTTAATCTTATACATACAGGCAAATGCTGCTCTTACTCTTCAATGCATAAGTTTCCTTTATCAGCAGAGAGAAGCAATCACAGAGACCCACAGCTGGTCAGAATGCAGAGGATAAGGGACAACCAACCCCAATTAGTACATATTCAGTACCTAAGTTGCAAGGCCCATCACAAAAAAAGACGGAGGAAAGATCCAGAAGACCGCGGTGCATACTGTTGAAAGTGTCTTAGAGACCAAAGTTTACTGCCTAAACATGCGTGAGTGCTTTGTGGACATTCACACCCCATTCCATCTTCAAAGAAGAGAGCGCCACCACCACCAGATGGCTTCCTTTCCTGAACGCACAATCTACTATGATTTTTTATAAATTGCTTAAATGACCATCTACATGTGAAACGATCTCTTTTTCAATGATACAAATGTTTTTGTCATCCCCAGGGACTTAAATCCACAGCATCAAAACAAAGATCCCCAGACTGAAACCTGTAACTACACAAAATGGCACACATTCAGTGCTGCTCAGCAAAGATGCGGACCAGACAAAAGCTTGAGATGATGTTCTATATTCTCTTCTATTGGAACCCCACCGAGTAATGGCATCTCTGGAAAATGGGGCACATGGAATGCGCTAAGCATAGCAACAAAGATAACAACACTTACACATGCCTTTTCTTCAGGTTCATTCTCAAAACACTGGTTTTCTTTATTTTGCTCAACATCTGAACTATTTTCCTTTGGTCCGCCGCAGTCTGTAAGCTGAAAATAAAATTAAAAGTTTAAAGACGAATATGCAGTAATGCAATGTAAAGTAAAAGCTTTCCAAGTTTTTATCATGTATCTTAAAATACCCAAGACTTGAATAGAGATTATTAGCTGTTGCTTATGTCAATTTTAGAATATGGATATACTACTTAACCCATTTTTATATTCTTCCTGAGGAGAAGACACAAAACGGGACACACTTGAGATTTTTTTAAATTGCAAAGCATTCCCACCAGGGAATGTTGACACTGGACTGGTCCCATGTAAACTGCTGACCTGGTAAAGGTTGAGTGAGTATGGTTAATAAGATAAAGACAGAAGAGTTGGCTTCATCTTATATCTGTTTTCCAGAATCTTCACTGTGTGAAGAAGAGGTCACGAGCCTGAGAAAGGACCTCGGAAGAGTTAGAGGAAGGAGAGAAAGGGGTAGATATGATGTAAATATTGTACTCAAGTATGAAAGTCTAAAAATGCATATAATTATTAACAACAAAATATTAGGCTCAATGAAATGATGGTCCTTAGGAGTTCCTTCCTCAGTCTAGGAAAGGATGGGGAGCAGAGATGGTGGTGAGTGAGGGCAGCATGGAGGGGTGACTTATGTCCAAAATACACTGCATAAAATTCTCAATGAACTAATGCAAGACTATTTTAAAGGTAAGTATATGTTCCAAGAGATCATGACACAGGAATAGCCATGCCATGCTGTGAAAGAAGACCATGCTTTGTAGCTTTTTTCATGGACCTCTCAGGGCACACAGCCACTTACCTGTCTTCAGGACAGTTCACACTGCCAGGACTTCATATGACGAATTCATACAGCAGATGCATTTTAGGAGGAAAATTGATACATTTCTTTGTGGAATTTCATTCACACATACATCCAAAATCAATCAGTATCTTGATTCCAGGAAGTCTCATCATTTAATGGGCACATTCTTATGACTTATATAGTCGGGCTGGCAGTCCCAACTTGGTTGTATAGTCCATGGCCCAAAAAAGGGGTGCCTTTACATGCTACTCTGCAGATGGCCAGTTTAATGGCAATAATAATTGTAGGGGATTTTAGGTGGGTCACTAACACTAGAGACTTGCTTTTCACTGAAAGCGCCATCATGGCCCTCAACAGTGAAGGCAAACGTGCCTTGCTTATAGTTACAGAGCTAGCTTGTTCTCCCCACTTCCTTAGTTCCTCTCTCCAACTTTTCACTGACTTCAGATTTAAGAATGAACAAGTTCAGACCAAGACTGCAGGAGTATGTTGAACGGCTCAGCAGGTAAGCATGCTCGCTGCCCAGCCTGACAACCTGAGTTTCACCCTTGGGTTCCACGTGGTGGAAAAAGAGAACTGGCTTCTACAGGTATCCTCTGGCTTTCACAAGCATATAGTGTAATGCACATGTACATGCACACACACACACACACACACATACACACACATACACATGCACACACTGAATAAATAAATAAACAAACAAATAAATCCTCTTGTTTTATTATTTGAGAATTCACACACGGGTATAATGTTTTAATCAATTCCACTCCCCTACATCTTCCCTTCCAATTCCTCCCTCATGCCTTTAACCATTATTCCTTCCATTTCATGTATTTTTTTTCTTTAATCCACATGAAGAATTCACTTCATGCTGTCAGCATGGCCATGAGGGACATCTACTGGCTCATGGGTAGCTTTTCAGGGACCTCATGCTGAAAGAAAACTGACTCCCTCTCCCAGAAGCCCTCAATTGCCACTGGTGACTGAGGTAGAAGTGAGAATTTGTGACCACCTCCCTTCACCATGCTAGGATTTGGGATAGCTTTATCTTGCATAGGTGATGTGCATGCTGTCATAATCACCATGAGTTAATTTATCAAACGCTCTTCTGTGTCCTCAATACATTATTTCACTGTAGTCACCTACAGTCAACTACCACTTCCGGCTCTTACACGTTTTACATCCCCTCCTCCGTAATGATTGCTGAGCCTTGGGAAGTGAGCTGTGATGTAGGCGTCTCATGTAGCCATGAGCACTCTGAAATCTCTTGTTCTCTGCAGCATCACCAGTTGAGGGTCTTCTTAAATACCATCTGAGTACAATAAGTTATTAGGAATTGGTTTAATATTATGTTTATTTAGCAGAATAATAGCACTCGGATGTCTGCTAGAGCCTATGTTCTTGGACTTAGGAACAATGCCAGGCATGAGTTCCAACCTGTAGAGTAGGCCCTAAATTGAATCAGACATTAGTTGGTTGTTCTCTTTACATTCCTGACATTATTGAAGCTGTGGCCATATCTTGTCAGACCGGCCATTATCGTCACTTGTAGGTTTCATGATGGGTAAAACTGAAGTCCACTTTTCTCCCCCAGTAGCATGTGTGCCAACCTCCAGAATTATGAAAGTTAGCCAGTGGGGATAAGATTCCAGATCAGTAGCAAACTGATTTCCTTATGACCTCAGATTCAAGTGCTGTTGTCTAATACCCAAGCACCATTAATGAGAACCCACATGGTAGAAAGAGAACCGACTCGACTCTCACAAGTTGTCAAACATGTGCCCTCGCATACACATAAGCACACAAACCATGTTTAAAAGCCTGAGAGACTGAGACTAAATTTGTCCCACTCCCAATAGGAACAAGAATAACACACACTCATCTAAATGTACCAAAGAATTTCAGAAAGAAGAGGGCCTCATAGCTCTACTGGATATCCACACACAAAGCTTAGACGTTGCGAGGCAGGGCATTTGAGGTACTTATGACACATGCTAACTTCAAAGTTCCTGATATGCATGCTGAAATGTTAAGCTATTGCAGGTGCAGGTGTGGACAGGTTTGGGAGTAAGGAGTGGTTCCTTAGCAAAGGCAAGGTAAGCACTCTAACCAGCAGGTGCAGTCAGCTCACTCATATGTGTTTCTATGGTGAAGAAACCCAAGTCCCATGCTCGGATGTTTGGAGCTGCTGAGCTAACTTGGGTGCTCTTACTGTTATGTGAAATTCTTGAATGGTCAAGTGCTCACAAAGAGGAGAAAAGGTCTCAAAAGGTCACTGTGTCTGGCTGAGCTGCTGCACTAGACCTGACACAAACCACTGGTGCTATGTAAGCACAATCAAGCAGAGCTGTAACATGAATCAATCTTGCAACAAAACAGGAGACTCGCCAGCAGAGGAAGGTTGCTCATTCACCTCAGTTTGCGTGGTAAAGTTCCCTGTGCTTAAATCACAGACAGAAAATAGCTTTCAGATCCCTGGCCTGACATTTGACCCAGTTCTGCTTCCTTCAGTTTTTTCTGTCCGTAAGTCCAGACCTTCTGCTCATCCTGCCAGAGAATTTCCCTTCTCGACAGGTGAAATGAAGATCACCACATGCACAGCCAACAAAAGCCCACTGGATTTTTACATAAATTCTGTTGAAGCTTTGTTCTTTGACAATGAGTTTACATTTTAAAACAGCATGTGAACTAACATGAAAAGCACCAAAAAGAATGCAATACTTGGCTCCTGCTGGCATGGCAGCTAATCTGTGAACTCTGCCTTAACCACTGAACACTGTCTTTCATTACTGACTACTGATAAGGAAGCTCATCAAATACCCCCCACCCCATCCTCACCATCTGCACTAATGCTAGCTTTCATAGTCTTTACTTCCTTCCAATTTCTCAGTCACATCACATCATTAACTACTTCTGGAAGACCCTTTGCTCAGAAGCATCTCTAGTTCTTTCAACACAGTATCTCAAGCTTTAGTAAAAGCTTTAGTGATTGACTTAATTTATTTGACTATACACTATTAATACAGACATCCGTTACATAATAAGACATGTATTTGCCAACTTTAAGCTGATTCATAATATAAATAGTGTGGGAAAACAGTTGCAAGGAAATAGTTTGTAAAGATTTTATTTTTATTTTTACTTATGCACTGGGTAGACGGGAGTGTCCAAGTGAGTGCAGTACCCACAGGGGACAGAAGAGGGCATCAGACTCCCCAGAGCTAGAGTTACAGGTGGTTGTGAGAGGACAACACAGGGAATAAGAACAGAGCTTGGGCCCTCAGTGAGAGCACTACATGCTCTTAACTACTGAATGAGTCATCTCTCCAGCTAGAAAGAAACACTATATACATACATAGAGACAAATAGGTAGGTAGAAACAAACAATGTATAGAGATAGAAGATAGATAGATAGATAGATAGATAGATAGATAGATAGATAGATAGATAGATAGATAGATGATAGATAAATAGATAGATGTTAGATAGATAATAGATAGATAGATGATAGATAGATAGATAGATAGATAGATAGATAGATAGATAGATAGATAGATAGATAGATAGATAGATAGAAAAGAAAATATCAGGAACTGATATTTTTAATTCAATCCACATTGTAGCTTTGAAAGAAGTCTGGAAATAAGCATCCCAGCTGTAGAAACATCTCATCAGTCCAGAAGAGAATACAGTCAGGAACTCTAGCACCCACACCCTTGAGAGTGCCACCTACAGACCACTTCTGCATGTTGCATCTGAGACCAGTTAACAGCAAGAGAGCTTGTTCACACTTCCTAGACTTTCTCTGCAGAACCTAGACCAGAATTCAGTTCCTCTTCTTCAGATAAAGAAACAAAAGCTTACTGAGGTCGAATTACTTACCCCCAAAAGGCAAGAACGATTCTAATTTGGTTTAATTCTATTCTAAAACTCATCCTTTTTCAAAAGTGTAATCAAGCAGATAATTCCTCAATTATTCAAGGAAACATTATTTGATAATGAATCTATGAATATGATGGGAGAGTGTTCCTGAATGATATAAAATTATTGAATGTAATCCAAGAACTTTTATCTAGAACTCCCCGCTTTTAGCCACAATAATGAAAAAAATTCTCTTCTTTCATGCTTGTTCTTCTTATTACTTGAAAGTATGTTTTAAAATTACCGTAACATAGAAATTACTCCTTCAAGAATTTCCCTGTGATCTCCTTCCATTTCCCTTAATCTCTTGTGGCTTCCTCTCTGGAAGGCTTGATACCTGGACAGAGCAGTCACCCAGTCTCAGGGCTGTAGCTCTTTTTAAATGTAACCTTGTTTCTGTCTCGTTACTCTTTTTACTATCAGCATGGGTTACAAATGCAAAACAGTCACAGTACTCACACATCAGCAAGAATCCTATGCCTGCATTCAAATGCGTTCTGCCATTGCAAATGTTTCTGCTTAAACACATTTTATATGAGAATACTCTCCCTTCTTCCATAAAAGGGGGATCCTACGCTGGGGTGGTCAGTGGTGACCTACCATAGATAAGAGCAGATTACAAATATCCTATTCACTTCATATATTGAACCAGGTTCACTCCCAGAAATTTAGAGCCTAACTTGAACATCACAAGATGTCAGGTTTCTGGGACAACATCCAGAAAGTGCCTCTGCACTTCTATATCCATGTTTCACATTTCCAGCATTCAAGTAAGGTGATAGGAGTCTGCATTTGCATGCTTGCCTCAACTCTTTGCTGTGGAGAAGGGAACAAAGAAGAAGAAAATGCACATGTATCTAATAAGTTAAAGATTGACTGTAGCCCATTCCTTGATGCCTACTTCTAGTTTCCTGGGTGAAGGAATCAGTTTGTAATCTCTATGATACCCTGAACAGACTTATTCTAGATACACTATGCTATCTTAATCCATTCAGCACAAGTATTTTTTAAGCGAGCCTATGTTCTGATTTTGAGAGTCTATTTTAATATGGAGCTTAGTGTGATTACTCTGTCCATAGTTGAGGAACAAAGTAGTGACAGTCTCTGACATGAAACCCGAAGCACCTTGTTCTCTTTACCTTGAAACACTGTTCTCATAATCTGAAATTTTTCAAGTGACCCACAGAGGGAAAGGAAGGCAATGGCAAGCATATTCTTGATTCAGGTTGCCATATATCAAATGCTAAAAGTTTACCAAAGCGGGTAATTGTGCCACAATGGAGCCACTTACAAAATAATTTTTTTATTTAAGACACACAAGCTGTTTTTAAAGCACTGGACAGCTTTAGCAATATATCACTTTTCTGATGATTGTCTGCCTTTGTGGGGTGTGTGTGCACGCACGTACGTGTGTGTGTGTGTGTGTGTGAGAGAGAGAGAGGGGGGGGTGACTGCAAGGAGGCTGGTAGGCAGGAGGGAGGCTGACTTGCTGACTTACAGGCACAGCAGGCATGTGTGAACACATATATGCAGCTATTGTGTTTAGTGTTAAATTGCTCCTTGACAGCATATTCAGAAATTGGAGGAGTGGGGAAATAGGAGGTTAAGAAGCTGCAGCCGCATTAAGGAAATTACTGGCAAAGTAAAAATCCTGATGATTAAAAATAAAAAAAGAAAGCAAAAGGGTCGGAAGATACAAAAGACACTTCAAAGCAAGTGCATCAAGTTACCATGGCAACTAGAGGATGTGGGTTGAAATTTATATGGCTCCATTGTTCCAGCAGAGAGGTTCTAAAAGACACCCTAGTGGCCTCACAAAGTCATGCATCTTCCCCCGCGCTCTGGCTTGTTATTGGAGAGTGCTTTAGGCATTGAGAAGGAACAGGATCACAGCAACACTGTCACTTCCAGTCTGCCTACTCTCTCAAGTGAAACTTGTCACTTCAATATAGAGCACAGCATTCATGTCTGGAGCCAGTCATGACCCAGCCTATCAGAATATCAGAGCACCCGTATGCACAGGTGGCTGAGGACAGCAAGCGTTCACCTCAGTCCAAGATTCAGTGTGCCCAGAGTCAGTTCTGAGCACTTGTGTGTTCTGAAATCCTCCGTTTTCCCGCTGGAACAGAAGTCTGCCTTGGTTCCCTGATGACTTAGTTACGATCCTAAAATGCTTGATGGCCATTCAATGCCATCATCAACCTTAACAATCCATACTAATGACAAACATTTGTTGGAAATATTTTGCATTCATTATGTCTTGTAATAATTATCAAACAGCAAATTGGTCATTACCTGTAGTTGTTTGATGTGCTTTGATTACTGTTACTTGTGTATGGAAACTGAGGTTTGGAAAGGTAAAAGATCCCCCCCCCCACAATTATCCTTGAGGAAAACAAATTTGGCTCCAGTTCTGACCACAAAGACTCTGACAGAAAGGTTATTTTAGTCCATGAAATTTTGGCTGTGATGAGGTCAATGTTCTAACACAAATACTCTCCGAAAGTCAAGGTAACCCCAATATAATGGTTTTCTACTGCTTTACTGAGGCGACGAATGGAATGATGAGAGATAGCTCCTGTTCAAATTAAGGCCAACGAAGACACGCTCATGAAGTGACTGCCCTAGAGTGAGCCTCCTTGCTTCAGCTAGAACTCCCCCACTCCTTGCCCTTTCTCATTGACCTCTGATGGAAGGAAATGTAGAAAGGGGAAGGAAGGAAGATGTGTTTGGCATCTTACATGCCGAGCATGGTCAGAGCCTTTTGAATACTCATACCTTATTGCATTACTTACTTTTCTTGTTACTATGAGAAAATACTTGGAAAAATCAACTTTAGATGAAGGGTTTCTGTAAGCTCACAACCTGAAGGTACAGTGCCGTATACCGGGGCAGCCAGGGCAGCAGGAGCTGGAGGCAGCGACTCTCGTTGCCAACCTCAGTCAGGAAGCAGAACGACAAATGCTGGTACTTAGTTCACTTTCTCCTTTATATGTAGACCAGAATTCAGCTGGTGGAATGGTACATCTAATATGTAAGGTATATTATCCCACCTCAAAAACCTAATCTAGAAAATGCTTCACAGACATGCCCAGAAATTCATTTTCCATGATGATTCTAAACCATGTCAAGTTGACGGTCAAGATTAACTATATCAATAATGTATGTATATTTATATATATATATACACATATATTTACATATCTTACTAAAAAAATCAATAAGTCAATTATTTTTATTCCTATTTCCCATAGCTGTTCAGCCAAAAGTGAGCAGATAAATAATTTTCATGTGTTGCACAGGTAGTCATTATTAAAGTTTCAACAACTATCTTAGCCACAGTCTTAGAATTTTCCCCGTATACCTTGCATGTTCCTCAACAAAACTTATAATACTATTTTTCAGTGATACAATTTATTGATATTAAAGTACCACCAAGGACAGTAAAAAACAGTAGAAACAGTAATAATTGACTGATATGGTATTCCCTCTGTATGTGTGATTACCATTAATGAATAAAGAAACTGTCATGGGCCTGTGCAGGGAATAGAGGTAGGCAGGAAAAGCTAAGCTAAATGTGGAGAGAAAGAGGGGGGAGTTAAGGAGATGCCACGTTGTCCCACTGGAGACAGATGCTGGAACTTTAGCTTGTAAGCCACAGTCACGTGGCAATAAACAGATTAATAGAAATGTGTCAAATTAATATGTAAGAGTTAGCCAATAAGAAGCTAGAGCTAATGGGCCAAGCAGTGATTTAATTACTACAGTTTCTGTGTGATTATTTCAGTTCTGGGTGACTAGAATGAACAAGCGGCCTTCTCCAACAATTGACTGCACAGATACAAATTTATTAGCAGGTTTATATTGCTCCATGATCTAATTTTTCCCTTCAAGATCAATCTGGAAAGCAATTCCTCCAGTCCCCTCCCCAAGAACAGGGAAGCACAGAGAGAAGATTTTTGACCAAAACTTTCCCTTATTGTAATAAATAAGCACAGGGTTTTTAAAGAATCAACATGGTTCATAAAGAGAACCAGTAATGACAGCTTTTGATGTATTTCCTGACATCCCTAATTCATTTCCTGGTTGAAGTCATGCTTGGAGATTCACCTACAATACACACCATGCATTTTCCTTATTTGGTAAAGATCAGTCCCTCTCTTCTGAATGAAACTAGATTTTACATGTCACACGGATGTTACACTATTCAGGCAAAAATCAATGCACATAATTAAATCTTTAATATAAATTCTAATTTAGGCCACTATTTTCTTCATTACACTTCTGCAATATAAGCGTCTTTAGAGAAAAATAAAAGCAAATCACCAGTTTCAAGTAGAACAAAATGTGAATAGAATAAATTTAACAACTATACTGTGCTATCCTAGCAACCAAAGCTTTTTTTAAGGAAAAAAAAGATGTGATAAAAAATGACACAAGAGAACAAATGCATCAAGTTGTTATGGCAACTGGGAAACGTGGGTTGAGATTTATGTATGTAGAATCCAGGGGAATATTCTAAGCAACTAAAATAAACAGTTGCTTATTAAAACAGTCCCCAAATAGTACTTATCTATAAGCATTAAAGTGTTTTCATTCTTTTGTCTGCGTTTTTCTTTCATTTCCAATGGCTGGCCTTAAACGGAGAGCATTTGTATTTTCCGTCCAGCTCACTTTTGGCAACAGATGCACCGTGATGCAATGTGGTCTGCAGAAAAACCAATTTCAAAATAGCATCTTCAGTCATGCTTTGGTTCCTTTTACTCCTTTCGTCGTCTGTGTTTGAAATGCCTATTTTCTCTGCTTCTGTTTCTTCTTCACTTAATGAGTCTAATTCGCTGTGATCTGTTCACCTGGCTCCAGGGTCTCTGAAGCAGGGCGTGGGCTGCTGAGTTCTGCCATCAATGTTAATATTAAGGAAGGCTTCTGATGCCTCTGATGCCGTGTTCAACACACTCCTAGTGGCACAGGTTGTCCTGGACCAGGCTTTCTAGTGTACTCTGCAATTCTATACACCATTTTGCCCGAGACTTATGTAGAACATTTCACTGTGAAAGCAGGAAAGATTAGAATCCTTCATGACCCCGAGCGTTTTCTACTGCCACGCACGCTGTCCTCTTTGTCCACTTGGTACGTATCCTCTAACATGTGTCTAAGGTGGGGTGTCCATCCCTTTTCTCACTTGAGCTCATTGCCCCCACCTTTGCCACTGTAACATGTTCGTGTACTTACAGATTAAGTCCAGTGCCTTAACCCAAAGCAATATAATTAACACCGTGATAACAGCTATGGTTTATTAAAGGTTATATATGTATGTGTGCCTTTGCTAGATACTCCTCAAATATTAGTTCATTTCCTCTTCCTTCAAATCCTTATAAGGTGGATATCGGTGCCACCGCTGCCCGATTTTGTAGGGGAAAACTGAGTCCCTCTGTTTAAGCCTCGTGATTGAGCACAGCTACAAAACAAGGTTCAGAAGAGCGATGTGAATCTCTGTCAGTAAAATACCCAGGGCACTGACCTTTTATATTTAGCCAAGTTCTGAAAATCTTCTGTGATGTCTCCCCTCACCAGAGAATGAACATTTGGGGAACTTCTGTATGTCTACTTTGCAAATCATTGGACACACATCAGCTCTCCCTTGTCCTTTACAATGGCAATATGTACCATAATTGCCAATAATAAATTGAATTTCAGGAGCTTAGTTATTACACTAAAGGTAAAAAGAAATAAGTAGAATTAGCTTAATTATATATTTAGCTCAAATGTTGCTAAATAATATGTCTACATGTAATTGGGATTAAAGGAATTGAGATATTTTGTATCTCATATGTGTGTGAGAAGTCAGGCCTGTAGCCACTAGCTAACATAGTGAGCAGAGGATGCTTAAACCCTGTGATGCTTAAACCCAAATCAGAGAATGATTGGTGAAAAACAATAAAAGAGTTGGATTATTGAAATGGAGATTTGCACTTGTAAAAGGACAACATAGCATTATAGAAACCCTGAAAGACTGTGTGTGGAGGAGTTCACAGTGTCTGCTTCAACAAAGAGCATCCAGAGGGCTGCACTCATTCTCTGTCAGTTCAGAAAGTTATCGCATTCTGGCCAACCGTGGAATAACAGCCTTCTCAGACATACAAGTTTGCACTAGAATTTATTTCCAGGCTTGCATCAAAAATTACACTACATTATCTACTTTTCTTTTTTATTTCCATGTACGTGTAAATAAAGGCATGGGGGTACCTTTGCAGATTGCAGGGCAGCAGATCCCCTGGAGCTAGAGTTACAGGTAGGTGTGAGAACCAAACTGCTGCCTTCTAGAAGAGTTTCAAACACTCTTGACAGCTGAGCCATCTCTCCAACTCCTGTACTTCATTGCTAAAGTTCATTTAGATCACTTTAATTAGCAACTATTGACACTAGATTAAATATATGCATTTTTTGTATTTGAAGTACTGGAAATGAAACCCAGGATCTTAAACGCATGCTCGGCACATGCATTCTTTGACTGAGCTACAATACCCATCTCCAGAATATGCATTTGTAGTGATATTTTGTTTGTGTTTTAACAAATAAAGCTTGCCTGCAGATCAGAGTGCAGAGCTAAGCCATTAGTGGTCAGGGAGTGGTGGGACACACCTTTAATTTTAGGACTCAGTGACAAGGCAGACGGATGTCTCTTAGTTCAAGGCTATCCTGGGCTACACAAGACTGATTCTTTCTAAAACAGAAACAGAGGTCACATGTGACCCCAGCACTAGGAATCACATACTTTTAATCCTAGCACTAGGGAGGTGGAGACAGGAGTGATATGGCTGGATGGAGAGAGGAATAAAAGGAGGAGGAAGACAGGAACTCAGGGTAGTCTGAGGTTTGGTGCAGACGGTTTCTGTCTGACGATGTCCCCCGCAGTCAGAGGACGAAGTCTGAGGAGACAGTCTAAAGACAGGGTTCCCCCATCGGTCTGAGTATTGGTAGAGGTGAAAGGTCTATCTAGTGACTGACCGCACTGTTTGTCTGACCCTACAGCTTTCACCACCCTAATATCTGACTCTGGGTTTTATTTATTAAGACCAATTAGAATTCATGTTACATACATTTTTAAGTTATGCAAAGTTAAGTCAAAACATATTTACAATCATAAATTATATCTCGAAGTAGTCCTCATTTTATAATATCTGCATTTTAAAATATGATATCTTAAACCCTATATATTACATTGAACATTATCAGAAGAAATAACACTTTTCCAAAAATCATTTACATAACAGATAAACTAAACATCACAGTATCTGTTACAATGTCAAAAAACACAGACACAGAACCCAGTAGAATAGAGCATGCAGCCCAGTAAGGAATCACAGATTTGCAGTCAATGATTTTTAGTGGGGGAACCAAGAACACGTGTTGGGGGCTAAAGGCTTTGTAAATAGATGGTAATGGAAACTTGATACTCACGTGCAAAAGAATGAAACTAGATTCTTGTCACTTACCATTAACAAGAGCCCAAAATGTATTGGAGACTAATATGTAAGGCTCCAAACTATGAAATTAGTACAAGAAAACAGAGGAAACCCTTGAGGACATGGGCATTGTCCTACAAAATATTTTACATAAGACACTGATCACATATGCCACAAACACAAAAACATAAAAGTAGATCTACATAAGACTAGAAAGCTTTTCCTTGGGAAATGATACAACAAACAGAGTGCAAAGGAAATCCAAGGAATAAAAGAATTATTTCATATTAATGATAAAGAATTCTGACAACTTACCAGGAAAACGTATAAAATATTCAAATGACTTAAACAATATGTCTCAAAATCTTGCACACCAACACCCAAGAACCCTTTTTAACTATATGGCAAGAGTCGTCATTTTGGGAAATGCACATGAAAATCACAAGATACCCAAGGAAGAATGACTATTGTTTTAAAAAATTAAAATAGCCAATTTTGGCAAGATCGCAGAGAAAGGGAAAGTCTTACATATAGTGTGAACATAATTAGTTTGGCCATTCTAGAAAACATTGTAGGAGCTCATAAATAAGAAATATAAATACAAATAGTCCTTAGTGTGCTTGAGCTCCAGGGTTTGATCCCCAACATCACAGAAGAACAAGCAGAGGGGAGTGGGGGAACAAAAAGAGAAAGAGGAGGAGGAAGAGGAAAGGGAGGAGAAAGAAGGGAGAGGAAGGGGAGGGGAAAGAGAAGGGGAAGGCAAAAGGGAGAGGACTAGACAGGGGAAAACAGGGAGGAGAAAAGAGAGAGAGTAGGGAAGGAGGAGAAGGAAGAGACCTTATGATTCTACAATGTCCCTGAATATATATCCAAAGAACAGGAAATCAGCATGCTGATGATAAATATGTCTGATGGGGGTATATGTGTATGTTTACATGTATATACATATATCTTAATAAGGTATAGATATATATGATGTTTATTATAATACTATTCAAAATAGTCAAGATATGGAATAAGTCTAAGTATCCAGCAGAAAAATGCATGGATACATAAAATATAACATATATGCACATAAAATAGTTGTTAACCAGCAAAAAATAATATAATATCATCCAGTCATTTGGAACAGCAGGATAAGCCTAGAAGACACTGAAGAGAAATAATCCAGGTACAGAGAGACAAATGGTACATGTTCTCATTCATATGGAGACTCTAGAAACATTGGTTTCATAAAAGTAAGGAATAGACCAGTAGTTTTCAAAGACTTGCAAGCACAAGGCGGAGGGCAAGATAGAGAAACTTAGTTAATTGGCAGCAAAGCAGAATTAGATAGGAAGGTTTTAAGTTCTAGTGTTCTACATTACATTAGGGTGGTTTTCTCTTTTAAAAATTAATAATATAGTCAAAACAGCTACCAGAGAAGATTTTGAATGCCACCAATGCAAAAAATCATAGATAAATCAATAGATAGATAGATAGATAGATAGATAGATAGATAGATAGATAGATAGATAGATAGATAGAAAACTATATAGAAAATTATCATATTTGTTTTTATGTGCCAAGGTAATTATACTCCATGAATATATATAAGTGGTCTAATAGCACAACAGTCTATATACAGCAGGAAAAATATTCACCAACTTAACTTAATTATTGGGATGAATAACAGGAATAGGTAAAGAACTACAAAGATTAAACAACAAAAATAACCCACATCAAAATTATCAATCAATAAATGAGTTAATAAAATTAATAGGCAGTTCTCAAAAAAATGAAACAGAAATTGCCAATGAATAACTTTTAAGTGTTCAACAACCTTACATTAGGGAAACGCAAATTAAAACTTTGAGATTCTATATTTCACTCTAATCAGAATGGCTACGATTGAGGAAACGAAGTAAGAAATGCTTAGTGAGAATGTGGTCAAAGAGGAACTCTTATCTACTGCTTATAAGAGTGTAAAATAGTACAACCATGATGGAAATCAATATGAAGGTTTCTGAAAAATGAAAAACAAAGTACTCTATGACTCAATTATACGACTGCTGACCTTTGCACAAAGACTCCATATCTGTCCATGAGGTACTAGCATATTCATGTGTATGACTGGGTTATCCACAAAAGCAATGAAAATGAAACCAGTGACACTATCCCTCAACAGATGAATGGATATTGAAAATGTGGTTAATATATAAAAAAATAAAATTTTATTCAGCCATAAAAACGCCACCATGCTATATGCAAGAAAAATCAATTTATCTGGAAAGTATTACATTAAGGAAGGTGATCTATACTCAGAAAGGGATGTTCTCTCATATATGGATCCTAACATTTTTAATTTTCAATGTATTTTTATTTGCTTTTGCAACATTTCTATCAACTCTGTTTCCTCATTTTCTTTGATTTCTCTTTAGTGCATCCTCTACCATTGTGATTAATTCCACTTATTAATTGAGGCAGTTAAAGCCCTCACTTGTAGTCAGATACTTGCTATCTATGTAACTTTGGTTAAATAACTTCACCCGCTATGTTAACTGGTGAGATAAGCAGGAGTCATAGAGCATATTTGTTGTGTCTCCTACTTTTCCTTTAACCTTACAAGTTGGAAAAAGTTCTTCCCCTGCCAATGAATAGAAATTCAATCAGCCTCATGACCTTTATACTCACTCTTAGACGGTCACTTTAAGTGCCAACACTAATCTTAGCTGAGTAAGTAAAAATGAAAAAGAAAATCCAGTATAATAAATTTAGTCTCTCTACCCTGAATTTTGACTCCTTCAGGGTTGGAACACAGAAAACAGGAGAGATGGTTAAAGGAAATTAATTTATTAACTGTGACTCTCTGTAGACATAGGGGACAGAAAAGAACAAAAACCACCCTTACAAATGTAATCCCAGTGTTATCCCAAATATCCAAAAACTCTATGAAAACCCAAGACATACGAGTCATCCAAGCCATTCTTGGATAGTACATGACTTCACAATTGTCCCATTTTAATATCCTTTACATAGTAGTCAATATCTCTGACATGTTTTTTAATATGGAAACTGATGATAACTAAGCCATTTTGGATGTGTGTGTGTGTGTGTGTGTGTGTGTATTTTATACATGAAATAGATATCATTTGTTTCAGTCTCGTCTTCAAGCAGGTCTAAATTACAGACATCCCTTCTTATCTGACATAAAGATCACCCTACCATCTTCACCCTCAGTGGGTCACCTCAATAATTTCAATACTCATACGATAACAGCACTCTTCTTTATGCTACACTAGTTGACAAAAAATTACTTTTATTTTAATTTTTTAATGTTTATTTCATGGTATATGTATGAGTGTTTGCTTGCATGTATGTAGGTGTACCTTGTGTGTAACTGATGTCCATGGAAGCCAGAAGAGTGTGATAAATTTCTTGGCACTTGGGTTACTGGTGCGGAAGAATTGTCTGAATTCTCTCAATCATGTTTTAAATAAATGCTGATTGGCCAGGCAGGAGGTGTAGGCGGGGAAACCAGACAGGAAGTGGAAATGATGCAAGAAGAGCAGGAGAATTCAGGGGAGAAGGAAGTTGATTCCTCCCACTCCTGCCCAGATCACCGAAGCAGCAGGATGCAAGCTGCCACACTGAAAAAGGTACTGAGCCACATGGCTAAAATAGATCAGAATAATGGGTTAATCAAGATATGAGCATTAGCTAATAAGTAGCCTGACCTAATGGGCCAATCAGCTTTATAACTTATAGAGATATGCATGTGATTTTTCTTTGGGACTAAACAATTGTGGGGACCTTGTGGGAGGACAGAAAAACCCCCAACAAACAGGCCCCTTCATGTTACATGTTACAAAGAGTTATGAGCTGCCGTGTGGTTGCTAAGAACAAAGCCTGGGTCCTCTGTAAGAGTATCAAGTGCTCTTGACATCTGAAATGCATTCCCATGCACCAGGTAAGGATTTTAAAGTTGAGTGTTATAGACGGGGGTGGGGTCTATTGGGTTACCCCAATACTTAAGTAGAATTCCAATTATGCAAGGGCTGGTTCAAGTGGTTGATACTATTGCTCTTAACCTTGAATTTCAAATTCTGATGCTCTTCAGAGTGATCTCTTTTTATGTATTATATATATATATATATATATATATATATTTGTGATACTCAAAAAATTTATGAACTTTAAAATCAGTGACTTTTGAGCCTGCCGGTGTCTAACAGGATAAAAATCAGAGTCAAGGATAAGGCCAAGATTTTCTAAAGTGTTAGGAAATACTTAAATGTGAGAAAAATTATACTTATCAATTTCAGAAAATGTATCTACTTTCTCCCAATGCCTGCTTATTTTCCCTAGCATAAAAATAGGGATACCCACACACAATTTCAGAATAAACTAATTTTCCACAAATAAAATTAAAGGATCAGTCACAGTTAATAGTTCATTACTTCATGAAGAAATATCAGGCAAACATAATAATTAAAAGATGTTAAACGTTCTTACAAAATAGATTCAAAAGAGTTATTAAGAGAAATGAGAGCTGGGCAGTGGTGGCACATGCCTTTAATCCCAACAGAGGCAGGGGGATCTCTGAGAGTTCGAAGCCAGTGAGTTCCAGGACAACCAGGACTGCTACAACGAGACCCTGTCTCAAAATGTCAGTGTGTTTGTGTGTGTGTGTGTGTGTGTGTGTGTGTGTGTGTGTGTGTGTGAGAGAGAGAGAGAGAGAGAGAGAGAGAGAGAGAGAGAGAACTAGATGTGGCTTGGTCTCTGCTCTTTAGCTTTGCAATCTTAGAAAAGTATTATTTACTTTTTTAATAAATTATTATTTACTCTAAGATACTAAGTATCTTTTCTACTGTCTTATAAAATGAAGGCACCCATTTCATATATTGCATATACAGCTTCATTTTCATTTTAAAATGAGACAAGGACTATTAAGATACATATGTCATGTATATATAATGGAATCTGGCAATATTGCTCAGTGAGTTCCATTCCCAGAACTCATATAACGAAAAGAGAGAACCTAGTTCCAGAATTTGTCCACTGACTTCTGTGTCTGTGGATGCCCCCATACAGCACACAAAGTGGATAAATAAAGTCTACTGTGTGTTAATTTTGTATCCTACTACTTTGCTGAATATGCTTAGCAGCTGCGGGAGTTTTCAGATGACCTTGTGGTCGTCTATGCTAAGAATCGTACTATCTGCAAATAAAGATGCTTTGTTTGACTTCTTTTCTTCCTATTAGTACCTCTTTGATCTCCTTCACCTGTCTTGTTATTTTATCTAAGAGTTCAAGTACTATATTGAACAGGAATGGAAATTGTGAACATCCTGTCTTGCTGCTGATTTTTGTGGAAATGCTTGAGTTTCTCTCTATTTAAAATTCTGTTGGATGTGAGTGTTATGTATTGCTTTTAATATATTGATATATGCTCCCTGTATTTCTAGATTCTCCAGGACTTTTATCATGAATGAATATTATATTTTTTTCAAAGTTTCTTCTGCATCTAATGAGATGATCCCAAGGTTTCTTTCCTTGAGTCTATTTATTTAGATTACATTTGTCAATTCTTATGTGTTGAAATGTCCCTGCATCTCTGGAATGAAGCTGACTTGATCATGGTATTTAAATTTTTGATGTGTTATTTAGTTCATTTTGACCATGGTCCAGTAAAAGCACATAAATCCTACACCTAACAATATAGGACATCACATTTTGGATTTTGTTGGGGAAAGAAAGAGAGAGAACAAATTTGGGTAGGAAGGGAAGACAGGATAAAACTCAGAGTAGCTACAGGAAGGTGTTAATGTACTTGAAGCACAGTGCACAAAATCCTCAAAGAACTTGTGGTGACATTTTGATTGTACTCTAACAAATAAGGCTTTCCTGAATATCAGAAGATGGAGCTAGCTACTAGTTAGCCATATAGACCAGCTGGCACATGGTCTTATCCCTTCCTGTTCTCACCTGTCTAGGGTTGGAATTAAAGGTATGTGATTCCCAAGCACTGGGATTAAAGATGTGAGCCACCACTGCTTGGCTCTGTTTCTCTTTGAGACTGAATCAATCTAGTGTAGCACAAGGTAGTCTTGAATTTACAGAGATCTGTCTGTCTCTGCCTCCTGAGTGCTGGGATTAAAAGTGCACACCACCATTGCCTGGCTTCTATAACTAACTAGTGGCTAGCTCTGTCCTCTGATATTCAGGATATTTTTATTTGTTAGAGCACAAAGTATCACCACATTTCCCCCTTTTTGTCTAAAATAGAAAAGGTTATAACGAATATAAGAAAAACAATATACAATAAGTACAATAACTATATACAATATATACAGGAAAAAATACATCAACAATATCTAGTCCAGAAACATTTGATAAATTCAGAGAATATACTCCATTATCTATCCTATTTTGGTGAATCCAAAAAGTTGTACCTAATTTACTCTATCAACCAGAGCACTATGGTTTCTTACAATAGACATTAGGTTCTTTAATTGCTCAGGGAAGCAGTTTCCTCTATGATGTCAGGAAATGGCTGAACCGAATTTGACAAGGGGCCCTCAAGGAGTTTCCTAATGTCTAAGGCTTACCCTGACTGTCCCTTATTGATCTACATTCATTAGTCCAATGCCTGCCTTTATCACACCTTCTGCATAATCCAGAAGGGAGGGGAGTTCTGTTTGAGTATGCCTAGAAAAAAACATTGTTTCTATGAATGCCTTCTTTACAATCCCTTTTTAGGTGACCTTGTTTACTGCAATTGAAACACATTTAAATTTTTCTTCAAAATTCTGGAAATCTTCTCCTCTCCAAGCATCATCATGGTCAGAGATTCAATATTAATTGTATCTCAGATCCATTCCTCCAAGGATGCTGATCTTGCCTTTAATGGCCTAATTATCCTTTTGTATTGTGAAATAGTATTTTCAAAAGCTAGAGAATCAATTATTCTTTGTCTGGCTTTTGAATTAGGTATCATTCTATTTACTGCTGAAGTCAATCTTTGTAAGAAATTAGCGAAGGTTTCTTTTGGGCCCTGTATGACTTTAGTAAAAGACTCAGTTTTTCTTTCCTACTTTTTCAATTCTGTCTCAAGCATTCAATTGCTTGAATTACTGGACAACATAAATTCAGAGTCTGGTCATCAAATAGAGATTGCTTTTGTACATTAACACAATCTCCATCTCCAAGAAGTTGATCTTTGGAGATTCTCATACCTCTAGCCCTACTTCATTGTTCAATAGTCTTAGCCTCATCTTCCCATCACATCCTCCATTGTAACTGAGGACCATGCTCCAAGACTGCTGTAACCAAGTCTCTCCAGTCTTGAGAGATAATTCTATTACAACTAGACCACAGGTTTAACATCTGCTTCACAAAAGATGAATGCCTTATGAGATTTTTCACTTCCTTGAGTCTCCTTAAATCTAATATTTTCATAGGATTCCAGTGGGCATTTAAACAGCCTTGGGAGTATCTGTCATTTGGCAATTCCTGTAAGGTGACTGGACATATTAAGGTTGGTTCTTTGAAAGCCTTAGGCTGTTCCTCTCTAACCTTATAATGCACTGTTGAAATTGATTCTCCTTTAAATTCCTCTGTCTGGATTTGAATACCTCTATGATGTGTTTTAATAAGTTTTTCTAAGGCCTGTATCTTGGCACTCAGATCAAGCAACGTTTTTTAGAGATAAATCAAGAATTATCAAACTGACTATAAAAATAATCAAAATGTTAATTAATATAACAATCCATGTTAAGTTGATTATCCATTCATTTTAATTGTTCCATTTTTAAATCATGCAATGAATAATTATACAGAGACCTAACTCTTTCCATCATAACAATGTTTCCCATTTTTAATTTGGAAAAAAAAAACCTCTCTCTTTTAACTAATTCCTTCCTTTTAAGAATTCCCAATTGTCTCACCAAATCTGCCAGAGAAGACGATTCAGATGACGATGAAATGTGAGGCTGACTGCTGCTGCATAGAACAGTAGAAGCTCGAGCAGGTTTCAGGACAGAAGTTTGGCAGCAGCCTGAGAAGGGGGTTCAGAGAAAGCCCACAACCCACAGGAGAAAAGAAGCCAAAGAGCCAGCCACCTGCACCAGGGAACACGCAAAAGTGGCTGACTCCTGTGGTGTTTCGAGCGCAAACACCTGTGGAATCTGCAGCAGAGAGGTTTTAACAAAATACAGACCCGCTCAGAGGCCTTGGGGAAAAGAGGAAAACATATATTATTAAAAGGTAATGAATGACATCCATGTTGGAAATAATGCAAGCTGAAAAGGTCACACCCATTTTTAAGGCATTCCTTGAGCATCAGGCTGAGACATTACGCATGCTATGATGAGATGGAGGCCTTCAGAGACATGGGGAGTCCTCTAGACTTAGAGTCCTCTAGACTGAAAGTGGGAAGACCTACTTCTTTGCCATGTTTCTTTAAATAATACATAATGCCTACAAACAGCCTTTAGTATATAAATAGAAGGAGAACTTGGGTTTTTATCTTATTAACTTATCCCAAGTTAATAAGTACTACAAAAAGTTCTCCTGGGCCTCTAAGTAATCTCTGTACCATGTAGCAAGTTTTCATCATACAAGAAAAAGGCGGAATCAACTAAACTGCATGAATGCTTGTGTGCAGCAAGAATGTGTGCACACCCTCCTAATGTTCTTTATGGTTTTTCTTTTGTTTTGTGGTACAGGAATTGAATCTAGGGCAAGGGCTCTAGCTGCATCTTCAGCCTGAGCACTTCTTTCCTTCCATTTCTCTTTCTCTAATATTCAGACACCAGTGGTAGCTATCTTGATTCAGGCCATCTCCTAGAACAGAACCACATTAACTGACTTTGAAAAAGAATTCTTAAATCCTACGATAGAATATTAAGTATTGTAATTTTTAAAAAAGTCTTTTCAATTGCAAGAACAGGGCTTTTGGGGGTGACGATGCTTTGTTCACTTTTATTTTGTTTTTTTGTTTAAATGTTGCAATTTGAATGCCAAATGCTAAAAACCCCAAAGGTCTTAGAAAATAGAATTTCATACAAAGCACCGAATACATACAACCAGTGTTTTGTCCCCAAGATAAGAGTTCAAGCTGAGAGAAAAGAGCAAAGGAAGATTATGAAATGAGGTGGCTGCTACTTTATAAGGGGGCCGTAGTCATGCCCACCATCTTGACCAAGCCACAACGAGAGAAAAGAATGAGAGCAAACCCATTTATAGTCATAGGGAAGGGAAGGGAAGCAGTGTAAAGCAAGGGGATTTGCGTGTTTCAACTGTTTATTCAATCCACTCACTTATTTAAATATTTATGATATTCCTATTATTTCTTTGGTTCTGTGTAGGTATTGAAGACACAGTGATGAAGATACATCTATCAGGAAGCTAGGAAAATACATCTATTAGGGGCCTGTCTCTATAGTAGTAAACAGAGCAAAGCCTAAGCCTAAAGCTATAGAATCAGAGAAGCTCTGTGCTTGCACTCTCAGGCTCAGAAGCTGAAGGGGGTAGGGTGTAAGTAAGGAGCAGTTTGTGGACATTAGTATTTCATATAAAATATCATACCTCTCAGAAGCAGGATAATGGCTGCTAGAAAACAGCCCCTGTACACAGATCTAATGAGGATGGAGAAGCCAAAGTGGTCACTCCAAATTTGGGAAGCAGATGATTATGGGAAGAAGACATTTATGTGTGGGGCAAGAAGAATCAGTTACAATGAGCAAAGATCAAGGCCGTTTTGTCTCCACAGAATGTATGGATTCCACAAACATATATACAACTACCTACTCCAGGATCCGGCATGCCAGGCTGCTGCTCTGTGGATTCAGGTCAGAGCCCTGAGAGATGAAACAGAATCTTAAACTAACTGCACCAAAACCTAGACCTGGACAAACAATTCAAGTAAATTGTTACTCCTGGAAACAGCAGTGGGTAAGAAATTCTGCTCTAACTAGACATGGGGTATGCATTAAATATTTTTAGAGTAAATTTTGTAGACTTTGATTTTGTAGATGTGTATTACTGTCTAAGTATTGTCATCTTGTTTATACTATTAATGTTCTCTGGTGTTTATTATATTTATTTTCCCTTCATCTTTTTTAATAATCCTGTGTATCTATGATGTGTTGTGGGCACATATGCCATAGCATGCCTGCGAAGGTTAGGGGGCAATTTTGTGGAGTCTATTCTCTCCATCAATATTTATATGTGTCCAGAGATTGATCTCAGGTCATTGACTTGTTCTTCTTTATCGGCTGAGCCAACCTACCAGCCCTTCTGTTGTATATCTTTAAACAATAATTTTTATTCTGGAGTGAAAATTTTATACTAGCCAGCAATACAGTAGGGATGCATGTATAAATCTAGGTACATATATTAGAAAATCAGTTCAGCAATGTTTCCCTTGCTACACAGGGAACTGAAGCATAGGAGAAGTGATTGCCCAAGGCGATGAAACCAACAAATAGAATTTGAATCCATTTATTGAATCCATTATTTCGGTGGTAATTCCATTGCCCACAACCTATTGGAAGTCAAAAGAGAGGTTGGCTACACATGGATATTACGGAGCCTTAAATTTCAGTTTATTTGTGAAATTTGTAAACAACTTATGTTGTCAGCAGCCATATTTTTAAAACTTATTTAATTTTTCCTTACTTGAATTTTGTGTAGGAATTGATGGAAGGCAGATGTAAAAGAAGGCACCGCCACCGTATCTGTTATGGAAGGTTCCATGGTTTGGGTCTGGTGGTACTCCAACAGGAGCATGTATTTTACATATCTGATGGAAACCCTTGGAAAGCAACAGCCATTACCCCAAGTGGCAATTATAAAATGACTGTTCCTCAGTGAGCAAACCCTCACCCCACAGCAGTGAACCGCTTAATCTCTGTTGTAACGCCAGAGACTCAACTGCAAAGGATGTGGCCTTCGGAAGGCTGCGAGCCTCTCCAGCTCTTTTTGTTCTCCCATGAGAGAGCTTGTTGAAGTCACATAGTAGAATGTGTAAGAGGAGGCAGTGGGCAACTGACCAATCTAGCATGGCAGAGTTCTTGACCATGTTCTTCCAAACTCCTGACAGACATGTGTCTGCCTGTAGAATAGTTGTGGTCAACAAATGTTCAAGTTTATACTGCCCATTACAAAGTCTGGTTATTATGAGGTCATTAAAATTAAGTGATCATTTTTGTCTTCAACCATAATCAATTTTTATCACACCAGCGAGATGGTTCAATGAGCAAAGGCCTTGTGGCTCAAGCTTGACCAGTTGAATCCAATCTCCAGAACATATGTGGTGGAAGGAAGAAACTGCCTACAAACTGTCCTCTGAACTGCACACATGTGCCACAGCCTGCACTCTCTCTCTCTCTCTCTGTCTCTCTCTCTCTCTTTCTCTCTCTCTCTCTCTCTCTCTCTCTCTCTCTCTCTCTCTCTCTCTCTCACACACACACACACATACACTAAAGAAAATATAAAAAGTAGTAATAGTTTTAAAGATTACACTTTCTGCCCTTCCTAGTCGCAAACATTTGACCTGTCTCAGTTTCATGAGGAAGTTCTTCCAGCGTCTTCCATTGTGCAGGAAGGAATGACAGTACACTTCCTCAACACAAAGTCTGTATGAGTTTGGGTTTTTCAGAAACAGAGAAGCAATAAGATATGTAAACAGATGCATGATAAAGAATATATTGGGGAAATTGACTCATGCAATTATGGTCGCTGGGCAGTACCTTGTTAATCCATCCTTAAACTGAACAGACCCTGGGATGACATTATCATAGCTCGTCTGAAACCCGAAAGCCTTGGAACTTGAATATTGACAGGAATATAGTCAAGGGATAGACCACTGGTATACATCCTTAAATTCAAAGGCCATCAAGGTGAGAGTTCTGATATCCTAGATGGCAGAAGGAAAGACTGATACAACCCTCAGAGAGCAATTAATAAGGAAAAATTTCAATATTCAGGATTACAGACTTCAGCATTCTGTAACTTTGGATTACGATTGCTACAAATATATACCAGTAATACTACTCAACCATAGGCAGTGAAAACAAGCAAAGTGCACAACAGCGTGAAAAAATGTCAGCAATATTATACTGTGCAGAAAAGATGCTTGACATATATCTATGCAGAATTCTATTTACAAAGGAACTCTAGAAGAGGCACAACTAACCTCTTCTGTCCTGAAGAGCATGTGTGAAGTGAGTGCAAAAATTTTTCCATGAATTCTGTGCTGTGATAGAATTGTGGTGGAAGGTTACATGAGTTATATGCATGTATCAAAGTTCATTGAACCAAGCTTTTAAGATCTGCGCATTTTATCTTGTATAAATTATGGAGAAGCCATTTCTTCTTCAGCATTCTGGGTGGTGTCTTTAAAATGTTCCCTTATTGAAATAAATCCCTGTTAACAGTCCAAGGTGATCCTTAAATAAGTGGTTCATTGACCTCTTTGAACAGCAGTGGCAGTGAAGGATTAAAACTCGTCCTTTCCTGGTATGACCATTTCTACAAAGTAAAAATCTAAAAACCAAGACATAAAATATAAATTCAGCCACGACTCTAGATATCTGTGCAAACAGTGTGATGCAGGCAGAAAACAAGCTACTCTGCACATAGCCAAGACTTGGGACATTTCTGAATTATACAGCAATAAATAAAATAACAGATTTAAAATTTGACCCCTTTTCCCAGAAAGCAGAGTATTTCTGGAATGATACCTAAGATTCTATATGTTTATGCATCTTCCATGTGGAATTCAAATAAGCAATTTAATTTAGGAAAAACTGATAAATACAACTATATGTTAGCTCAGGGAAAGTGAGATAGGATGCAGCCATCTCCACCTTCTCTCTATATAAAGTGCTGCCAATAACAGCCTTTCATATGGTATGGGAACCACAAACAAGAACAGTTTGTCCTAATGACACATTCAACATGAACACACCATTACTCAATAGGGGCAGTGTTTTGCACTGTGGAAACTCCCATGGACTTGAGACCAGTCAATTTGTATTATAATCCCCATGTTATACCTTCAAATGGCATGACATTGGAAGAGTCATTTATCTGCCTTGGATCTGAGATTCTAGAGAAGGCATGTGAAAGACCTAAAAAGATGGTATGTAAGCAAAGCCTGTTCATTTCCATCCTGTAAATGCTGAACAAAAGCCAAAAGGGAGAAATCTACAATCTTGCAAATAGGATGTGCACTCCCTTCATGAATTTCAAAATATTCTATTCCTTTTTAAACTTTTAAGTTCAATGACATCATATGCATTTCTTGCCATAAACAAAAATGTAGCCCTGTGAGTGACAGAGCATTTACCTGGCACATGGGAGCCCTGGGTTCTTCAACGCAAACAAAACACAACTTTAAAAGTTCACTTACATAACTTCAATTTTCTCCAGGGTTTTTCTCCCCAAACTTACAATTATACTTACGGTGGATAATCCATTATCTCATCGTGGGCTGGACAGTTCATCAAACATATTTCACTGTTGAGACAACTTGTCAGTGATGTTCAATTTGCTGTCTCATCAGCAACACAATGTACAGTAATTAAAATTTTATCATAACAACATCTCGTCTCTGCCATTCATGCATAATTCAGATCTCATAGATCAAACATCAACTGCACATACATTGTCTAATGAGGTTGGAAAATAGACTTGACTCTAACATGTTTTCTTGGGCTACAGAAATGTGTTCTTTTTCTGAGGGCCAGGCTGGCCAAGAGCACAATTATGAAGCAGAAACTTCAGTCGCTCAGTCTGCCTCCCAGAGATTACAAAGCCACCCATGTCGTGTTCAACAAATTCTCTTTAAAGTACAGATGATTATCAAAAACAGTTGAAAGCTCTTTTTGTCATTTAAGCACTTGCGTAAATGATACTCCTTCTTTTATGTAAGGCCTACTCCTCGGTTCTAGCGCTGTGTCTATGATGACCTTACTATCCTTTGGTGATTATTCCAAAGATTAACCTCAAGTCTATACTAGCACAGTTTCCCCGAGGCTTGGCATGATGCTGGGCACAGAAGCATATTAAATTTCACTGAGATTGATCACTTTCATCTTCTAAAAGAACATTTGCACGTTAAAATGTGCAAAGAATGCAACTTTGATCTTCATGAATGTGCACCTTGGCAATCAGCGAGGGAAATGTATGTAAATAGGGTGGAAAGTAAAGCCATGCGCTCACCCTCACAACCTCATAAAACTAGCTGTACTGCCGTCACCTGTGCTCATCCATCTCTCCGGCTGGATTGTCAACCCCAGACTGCAGCTAACTGCTCCTTGTTTGGATGGCCTTTCCTTTCCCTCTACATCTGGGAAACCTTCTTCTCGTCTTCTCAAATCCACCTATAAAGCAGCCTCCTCCAGGAAGCTGTCTCTGATGCCTCCAGCTTTACTGAACTCTGGATTGCCAGAGCACTTTGTTCACAGTGCTGGTGATGGAAATTTGCACCTAGTAATGACATGTCTGCTTTGTCCAGGAATCAGAGGAGCAATTTTACAGAGCTTGTCTGAGTCGTGACTATATAGGAGACATGTTGCCAGCATGTTCCCTTTCTCCTGAAGGCTGATGCAAAGGAGCCAAGTATCCCACAGACGGTTCCATGGTAGGCACAGTAGTTCCCTTGCTTATCTGTATTTCTCCTTTCCGTGGTCTCAGTTCCACAAGATCACATATGGCCCAAAATATTCAATGGGAAAATGTATGTATGTATGTATGTATGTATGTATATGCATATATAAATATTTGTGACTTTCAGTCAATATGAGCAGCATGATAAAATCCTTTACCACCTTGCCCCATACCACGTAATGTGTGAATAAACCTCTGTATAGCAAATCCACACTGGGCATGCTCCTTGCCTGGTAGTCACTTAACCTTCTCAGTTATAATTCAGCTCTCTTGGTGTCTCACTGAATATCGTAAATAAATATGTTATATAAATATTGTAAATAAATACATCTCTATATAAAAATAACATTGTTTTTTATTTTTATTTATTATTTTATTTAATAGTCATCTCAATGTGTATCAGTAATTAAATGGGTATTGCCAAAGAGAAACTAAAATGCTTCCTTTAGTAAAAAGGTAAGGGTTCTCAATAAAGAGTGCCAATGAGATATTGAGGTTGTTAAGATCTACAGTGTACATAAATTCCTATGCATGAAATTGTGAAGAAGAAAAAAATAAATGTGCGCTGGTTTTCTTGTCAAACTCCTGCAAAAGCTATGGCCATGGTGGGTGACAGGAAAGGCAATAATATTGAGAGGAATCCCCACATGTAAGAGGAATCGTAACGAATATCTCTTGCTAGCTGCAGCTCCCGACCGGCCACCCTTGGAATTCTTGCAATGTCTTCTCCAAAGACAAGGACTATCTGCTAACTAAAGGCCTCTGAATTTATTCTCAAAACTGAGTGGAAGATTGTTTAACCAATAAAATAGGAATCAAGCTAGATTCTCCATCCTCGGAGCCCATAGTCCTTTCCCTGTATCTTATAGTTTCTCAATTATGAGTAAATGATCCAACAAATGTGCTGCTCTTAATAAATGATAGGAAGTCCTCATAAGCACACATGGCTAAGACGGATAAAGTCCAAATACCACCTTCTTCTGCATTTTGTATTAACTATCCAACTATGTGCTAAAAGAGCTTGTGAAAAGAATTTGCCACAATTTGACTGCGTTTTAGAATGCAGCTTCTCAGCTTAAATCTTCAATGTTAAGTGAGCCTCATTTTGTGTTCTTCCCACTGAAGACTATTCTGATCACAATTTGTGGGTCATCAGCCCCGTGGCTCCCATCTGGGAGCTACAGCATAAAGACTGCCTGCTGAGCCAGGTAAAATGAATCTCAGTTAAGGGACTAATATCATTAGCATGATATGATGACTTGCAATTATTAGTCAAATAAGAACAGTTAGCGGAGGACGAAGGAGATCTTAGTACAGGGTGAACCACCAAATCAGCACACTCCCTACTGAAAGGGTTTATAACCTAAATAGGCCATTGCAAACAAGGGAAGGGTAGAAGGGCTCTCCAGGGAGAGTGAGAAGAGGGAGTCCTTCAGGTGCTCTTGTCTTTAATGACAGAGCTTATGTGAAAAGCAAGCCCAAAAGTACTCCCTCTCTGAGGCTCCCTCTATATGTACTCAGGCCCTCTGCCAGCCTATGGGGCTAATGGGCAGATACAGACAGGGAACCCTTAAAGAAAGCACTTAGATTTAGAACTTGCGGCTTCTAGCCATGGCTCTACCAATAACTCCTGTAACCTGGGTCACCAGGCTCTCAGAACATGGTGTTTCTCTCCAGTAAAAAACAAACTTCTTGAATCTAAGATCCTTCCAGTTCTGAAAGGCAGAGCTTTCACTCTGAGTTTTAGGTATTCAATTAAATTCAGGTTCCCCACTTTCTGTTTCCAAACTGACATCAACATCTGTCTTCTGAGATTTTTAACAAACCTCTTTGCTATACATCCTCCTTATATCAGGCAAATTGTTTGATATGAATGGCGAGATCACTTAGTAGATAAAAAAACAAACCTGAAGACCCGAGTTCATTCTCTGGGACTCCCAAAATTCCTTTGGGAGCTAGCTTCCCAGCATTGCTCTGATTTCATCGCATTTCCACATCACTAGCTCTCAGCCACATGAGTTACAGGTCCTCTAGCCTGGCTCTGCGACATTTTAGTTTTGTTCTCGCATCCTGCAATATGCCCTTTGTCACTAGCTGGCTTTCCCCCTCGCTTCTTAAGATTTTTATTCCAAAGCTATTTTCTTCATAAGAGCTGCTTGCCCTCATGGCCCTTCCTACCTACTCAACAAGCACACAACAGTCCCTGTTCCTACTTTATCACCTCCCCTTATCAGTGGCACAATCTAAGTAAATATTCTGTTAGTTGTCTCTCTTCCCTTCAAGGCCATATACCACTTTCATTTTTGTTTTGTTTTGTTTTGTTTTTTTGTTTTTGACAGCTTAGCTCCTTTCCATGCTCCAAGTACCTAGAGCAGTATAGCATAGTAGGTACCCAATAAGCTCTTGTTGAACAGATGAATAGTCCCCCAAATGTCATTGCTCTCCTCCAAACTCATTCTGCCCACCCCAGACACAGTAACTCAATCTTCATCATCATGACCACCAAGCATACTCACCATCAGGTCTTTCTCCTGAGACCTCCCTCTGCCTGGAGGGAGTATCTCTTTGCAAAGAGTATTTCTACTTCTTGCTCACCCTGATTAGCGCTGCAGTGAACATAACAGTGCAGAAGTCTCTAAACATGGGGTTGCTGACTTAAGGAGTGTGTTTTCATTTTTTTACACTGTTTTCCACAATGACTGCCTGACTTGTATTTCCAATAACATTTTCCCCTTCTCTACAGCATTGCCATCCCTTGTCCCTGGAGTGAAGTGATATCTCCTGGTAGCTTTGATTTGCATGTCCCTGATGATCAGTGATATTGGGTATGTTTTCAGCCATTTGTACACTCCTTTAAGAAAATTCTACTTAGATCTACTGCATACCTCTAAGTCATTCTACTGCCTTAATTGAATCACTTGAGTCATTTCCATATTCTAAGTATTAACTCCTTGCCAGATGTATGCTTTATAAATCTTCCACTCTATAGGTTATCCTTAAATTTTGTTGATTATTTTTATTTCCCTGAAGTGGCTTTTTAGTGTGATATATTTCATGTAATTTTGCTTTTGCTTCCTAAGCTGTGGTTTCATATCCCTCCCAAATTCTTCCTGTCATATCCTCAGAATTTTTTGGCAAGCTTTCTTCTAATAGTTTTAAAGAAAATAAAAACTTTATAGATAAGAAAATGTGGCAAATACATCTGACCATTGAAAGATAAAATTGTGTTATTTGTGACATAGATGCGACTGAAGGTCATATTGATTGGGGAAAAAAACAAGCATAGCTGAACCACAAGATCTCATTTATATATAATCTACAAAAAGGTGACCTGCTGTGGATAATGCTTTTGTACACTGTAAAGATTTGTCACATATTGATTTAATTAACGCTGATTGGTCAGTAGCCATGCAGAAAGTACAGGTGGGGAAACCAGACTAAGAGAATTCTGGGAAAAGGAAAAGCAAAGATCCAGTCACCAGCCAGACACAGAGGAAGCAAGATGAGAATGCCTTACTGAGAAAAGGTACCAAGCCATGTAACTAAACATAGACAAGAATTATGGGCTAACTTTTGTTGTAATAGATAGTTAATAATAAGCCTGAACTAATAGGCCAAACAGTTTATAATTAATATAAACTTCTGTGTGTTTCTATGGGACTGAATGGCTGTGGGAATGGACAGGACAGAAACTTCCGAAATTTTGGCAAGAATTTCCACATAAAGCCTGAGAAAGCTTAGAAAAGAATTCTAGACAAACAAGAACAGCGCGGCTTCTTGATAATCATTTTTATTCCAATAGCCTCTGTTTGCTGGTGGCAAGCAGAGGTTCAGATCCTTTTAGAAGGACTTCTTGACTCAGCAGTAGCAGCAAAAACCACACAGCAGCTCTTTTAAGAGGCTCAACTACCAAACACTTAAATGGTGCTTATGAGCAGCTGGCATCAGGTTTCTTGATGGTGGAATGGACCTAGAAACTCGACAGAGTTATGGCAATAAATCTGGCTCCTGCCAGTGCCTCCACCATGAAGCTAGACTATCATAAATCAAAGGAAAGGGTGGAGCCAGTTGCCAAAGCCTCAGCTTTTATTCTAGCCACATTACTTAGCAGATTAAAGACTTATGTGGTCAGAAGAAGATAGAAATATACGGTAAAGACAGATTGAGATGGGGAAAAGAAACCCTAAACAATTTATAGTGTGTTTAAAAATATACATAGGCTTGAAAGAGAAAAGAAAAAGTATACATAAAGTTCTTTTTAAATAAATAAAGAAAGAAAGAAAGAAAGAAAGAAAGAAAGAAAGAAAGAAAGAAAGAAAGAAAGTAGTTGGGCATGGTAGTGCATGCCTTTAATTCCAAAACTTGGGAGGCAGAGGCAAGTGAATTGCTATGAGTTTAAGGCCAGTCTGGTCTGCAGAGCGAGATCCAGGACACCCAAAAAGCACATAGAAACCCTGCCTCAAAAACCAAAAATTAAAAATAAAAATAAAAAAATAGAGTTTTTTAAAAAGCCACATAAAGATGGAAAACACACAGGGTATCTGGACACTGTATGTTATTGTGTTGTCTTTGAATTGTCTGACTGCTGAGGAAGAAGCAACAGCTGCTGAAAGACATTTGGTTATAAATGTTGCTGCATTAATCCTATCGATATATTTTGAATATGCCATGACTTCAAAATTCAAGTAAAAAATGTTACTTTTGTTTCCACAGAAAATGAGAGGCTATGGATTCATTCTTGGTTAAGAAAAATAAGGTTTGATCAAGTAAGACTCCCTGAAAAATCTCCAATAACAACAGATGGCCCAGATGATCCAAAATTTTCGAGCACCTTTGTTGCAGTTTCCTCTGAGTTCTACATCCAGAACAGCCTCAAAACTGCTGGCTGAGATGACCCAGGATCAAAGAATACTATAGTCATGACTTGACCATAATCCTAAATTTTCTTTGGGTTCTCGTAAGGTTATCAGCACTCCCAATCAGCAGAAAATAGCCTAGAAAAATACACTCTCATTCCCAAAAAAAATGCATTATGGATGTTTGTCTTTGTTTAGCATATTGGTTACAAGTTATTACAATGGTCAGGAAAAAAGCTAAATGAAGAAAAATAAATTTGGGGTCTTGTTTTAAAAAGAAAAACGGGAACTGCTGTGGGATAATGCTTTTATACACTGTAAAGATTTGTCACTCATATTGGTTTAATAAAATGCTCATTGGTCAGTAGCCAGGCAGGAAGTATGCAGGGCAACCAGATTAAGAGAATTTTGGGAGGAGAACAGGCAAAGAGACAGTCATCAAACAGATGCAGGGGAAGCAAGATGAGAATGTCTTACTGAGAAAAGCTACCAAGCCATGTGGCTAAACATAGATAAGAATTATGGACTAATTTAAGTTGTAAGAGCTAGTTAATAATAATCCTGAGCTAAAAGGCTAAACAGTTTATAATTAATATAAGCCTCAGTGTGTTTCTTTGGGACTGAATGACTGTGAGACTGGGAGGGACAGAAACTTCTGTCTACAGTGACCTCATAGAGAGAAGAATATTGGTAGGAGAGGATGGGGGATGGAAGGAAGGGAGGTTGGTAAAGAGCTGATCAACAGATACTAACCTACAGTAAGGCAAGAAAAATAAGTTTTAGGTCTACTGAACACAAGACCTATCACGGGAATGACAGCATAGTGTACAAGTCAAGAACCAGGAATGTAATCATGAAGCTACCATTGTACCTTAGCCCTTATAGTAGTTTCAAAAACATGTATTCCTGTGGAGAACTTCTTGAAGTGTGTTACACGGAGGCCACTCTTTCAAAAGGATAAACTGTTTAGTATAATGCCTACTAGGTAAAAAGGGGCACTCAAATGGTTTTGGAAAAGCTATTGTTCTGTGTCATAGGGAAACAATCCATAAATCAAAGATTTTTGAATCTTTTTTAACTCAGATTTTTAAAAATGATCCATCTCAACCACCACCTATCTTATGAACACTTCTGCTCTCTCTTGAATTACAGGGCAGTTTCCTTTTTCAGTTGACTTTCAAAACAACCCTCTACTTTTACTTCTTAATATTTATTAAGAGTTTTGGGTCAGGCAGTGGTGGCGCACACCTTTAATCTCAGTAGTTGGGAGGCAGAGTCAAGTAGATCTCTGTGAGATCAAGGCCATCCTGGTCTACAACAGCTAGTTCCAGGAGAGCCAGGGCTGTTACACAGAGAAACCCTGTCTCAAAAAACAAAACAAAAAAAAATAATTTTAAGAGTTTTAATTTGTCATTTGTGAGCTGTCGCCTCATGGCAGTTAACAAATTCCAGTGGAGACCTGTACACATTATGTTGAATACATACTGTACACATTGTGTTGCCTGCTCTAGATCCCACATTTAGCACAGAGTGCGGTCTCAGTTAATATGATTTCTTGCATGCTCATGTGGAAGAATAAATTTATAACTTAAAAATTAATAAGTAAATGAATAAATGGCATTATAAGTTTACCCCTAAGATGAGTGTAGTGGTGATTCCTTTAAATCCAGCATTGGGAGGTAGAAGCAGGCAGATATCTGTGAGTTCAAGACCTGCCTGGTCTACATGGAGAATACCGGTAGAGCCAGGGCTCTGTAGAATGTCCCTGTCTCAAAAACCACAACAAAAAGGATCTCACACCTATCTGCCCAAGCAAAACTATTTTCTCTTTCACCAAATTCCTTGTGAATTTTATTCAAAGCTTCCATTCTACTGCCATCTACCTACCCATTCATAACATAAGCTAGTATTTTCAAGTAAAGAGAAGTCATTGGTATGTTTCCACCCCTGTTTTTATGAAAAAGCACACAAATCTTTCAGTTCAGTTGCTCCTGAGATCCTTGTTGGTGAAGAATGGCTTCATACCAGGAGGTAATGGTTTGGAAGTAAAAGGAAGGTTGGATTTCAAGGAGAAGAACGAACATTTTTTTTTAAAAAATAACAGGATTCTCTGAAACAAAAAGAATAGATAAGTTAATCCTAACAATTTCTATCCATCATTCTTTATAGTTAGCAATAATCATTACCACTAAATCAGTTTACAGAAAAGAAAAATAAGCAAAAAGCCAGGGAAAGGTTGCCTGGATAAAAGAAGAGAAAGCAAAATGGACAGATCTAGGGAAAGAGACAGGGGTTAGCAATTAATAATCTAGAGATCTATAGTTGTATGGTACAGTTTATGATGCCTCTGAACATTTGTTCTCTCTCTCTCTCTCTCTCTCTCTCTCTCTCTCTCTCTCTCTCTCTCTCTCTCTTTCTGGAGTCAAGAAAACAGAAGTGTTGTGAACAATGAGCTTTGAGGAAAATTCCTCATCTCACTCTGAATCTTGATTCTAACTTTTCTATCACAGTCGACCAACAGATCTTTGAGGACTGCATGTGTGAGCTTACAGGAAAAATGGTTACTGATGTTCAGAGAGGCAAACAGATCTCTTTTTGAGCAATTCTATCCAATTTAAAAATTTTCTGCAATCAAAAACTATGTTCTGCATTGCTGTATTTGTTCTCAAAAACTTTCGAAGCAGGGACTAGCCTGTAACTCAGCAATAGAGCACATGCTTGGTATATGCAAGGTCTTGAGTTCATAGAATTTAAAAAGAATTTAAAAAGAGATAAAGGTTCAGTCACATTCAGGACCTCTGGGAACAGGTAAGACTTGGAGAAGAGTAATATGATCTTCTCAAGGCACCAAAAGCAACCAATAACCTTTTCTAATGCTCTTTTTATTAAATGAGAGAGAGAAGTTCAACAACAAATAAAGTGAATGATTCCTCAAGTCAGACCATCTCAACTGTCCCTTCATGGTTTCTAGGCTTGAAATTAACAAGTAAGGTAAAAAACAATTATTGGCTACAAAATGTGAGTAGGTAGGTCTCAGTGCCCTCTTCTCATGTTTGTCCTTAAGCATCAATGTCTGCTTTGACCCTAAATAAAGAGGCGATAGCTCTGCAGACCATCTTCTGTTCTGAATCTCCCTCTCATTAATTTAGTCACAGGACTGCTAAATTTCAGAACAGAACAGATGCAGTGACCCAGCCAGTGCTGTGCCGTCTACTCCCATGTCTCAGTGGGACTCCTCTAGAAGATGGCTGTGGTGATTTTCTCCTCTAGAGCCTGCACCCTCCCCCTACTCCCACTAGTTCCTCTCTGGTACAAACCCTTCTAGGTCCTGTCCTTGATGTTGGGGAAGCCTCCTGACTCTGGGTACTTACTCCAGTCTCCTATTAAAACCCTTTAAGAGAACTGTAAAATCCATTCCCTTATAATAGATAACTACCACAAACTGCAATATTCTTTCCAAATTCTGCAGCTGCATAAGCAGTTGGTTGACATCCTTCCACTGCAGATGCATCCATTCCCCATGGGTCCCCACACCTCATTGCCTATTGCCATCTGACTCCTGCTTCCTTAGTGTTTGCGAAGTCTAGAACGCCCCTCGCCTCCCTTCTTGTGACAGCCTCTTCCCTTCCCCGAGTGTCACCTTCATCTTAGAACTTCCTAGGCCAGTCTCCAAGACCTTAGCTACAGGTAACAGGGCTTAGCCCAGTGCGTTGGAGTACCCACACAAGAATACTTCAAACTTTCAATGAATAACATTTTTTGAAATAGAAAACTTACTTTATTTACTTTCTTATGAAAAACAATGAAATATTCTAATAATGCATAATCACACCCTTAGACCCATGGCTAAGATTTTTCCAGCCCCTCTTGCCTGGCTATTCTGAATAGCAATCTCTTCCTCAAGACAGAGAGATTTGACGGTAAGACAAATTGTTCTATAATATTTTCCCAATGAGATCCTAACCAAGTCAGATTTAGAACTAGATATCAATTCCTAACACATTTGTATTCTGACAGACCTATCACAGTGACCTATTTTCATACTACAGACTGAGTTAAGGATGTGATTGTTTTTGCAAGGAACTGAAATGAAAATTTCAAGAATGGTATTAGGAGCAATGAATAAATCAAACATGAAGTCTTTGTAAACAGACCCATAATATGAGCCTAATGAAAGATTTATCTATTTTTAGAAGCTGGTTGCCCTTGTTTGATGCCGTACGTTCACACTTCCAACCAGTTCGCTCTTTATCATAGCTTTTATGGGCTTAATCATTTCTTTACCAATGATTACTGACAGAAAGACATTTAAAACATAAATGTTTACTGAATCCCATGAAAATATCTTTCTCAAATACTTTTATTTCTTTTGATGAACTGCTATAAATGAAGAAAATATTCTGTGTGCTGAGGTTCAGAGTCTGCCTTTCTAAAATATGTCATGTTGACATAAGGGCTATTTTGAGCTGAAGGCAATTGAGAAAAAGAAGACGAAAGACAAGTGCTCTGCCCTCATCCTCTTGACAAGGAAAAATTGGGATGATTGTTTACTTAGAGGAGCCAACTCTAGACTCTTCACCCAGAGGTACGTCAGAAGAATTTATGTGACAAACCTTACTTATTCAACTCTTTCCTGCTTTTAGTTTTCTCGCAGATTTCCCATCCCCTAGTTCTTTGGTCGTTTCAGTTTGGAGCAAGTTTGCTGTTCTTGGCTGAGTGAGACGCTGTATGCTACAGTTCAGCTTTGATGTGTCATGAAGCCTGATTAATAAAAACTCAGAGGCAGATATTTGGGGTTCAACCTACAGACCAGTAAAGCAAAGCAGCCAGTCACTGGCTCTTACTTCTACATCAGGTCAAAATGGCAATCCTCCCTCCAGGAAACCACAGAATGAGTCTGAGACTGAGAGCTGCCTCCTTCCGTCTGATATTCCTTTCTAGTTCTGGGACAAAGGGTGTGTACCACTACCATCTGGTTTCTATGGCAAGCTAGTGTGGCTACTAGGATTAAAGGTGTGTGTTATTGCTGCCTGGTCTTATCTTTAGGCAAGCTTCATTTACTAAAATACTAATTAAATTCTGCATTTCATTACACACAGTATCACAGAATACTTTCGTTCCCAAGGCATCGTCTCTAGTTCATGGCATTATTGGGAGAGGAGCATCCTGGGAACTTTTGGAGGGTGGACTCAGTTGAAAGTCATTGGGGGTACGTCTTTAGGCAACATATCTTGCTGCAGGACCTTCTGTCTCTAATTTTTGGTCACTACTGTGAATAACCATGTGTTTCTATGTCCTCCCTCCATGGTGCTGTGTCTCACCATAGTCCATGAAAAACAGGACGGACGTAACATGGGCCAAAATCTCTGACACTGACCAAAAGCAAATTTTTTTTTCTGTAAGTGATCCTATTACTTTATTCTGTCACATTGGCAGACAAAGGTTAACAGAGGACAGAAGCTAAAATTCATATAACCCTGAATTCCTCACCATCTCCTTCTCCCATGCATACTGGAAACATCTATAGTCAAAGATTTATTTGTTTTGCTCATGTTAATGTTCTTTGTCAATACAGTTTATTGGACTTGAACCTCGGGCAATAGGCCGAATTTATTTCCTTTCTATTCAGACTCAAGAATTTAAAATATAGGGAATATACAAAGCACTTGTCCTTAAGGATTCTAGAATCTGGTGGCGAGGAAAACCTGATTAAGGCTGGGAGCATAGTTAGCGGGCATCTATTGGGGCACACTTTTGAGGAGGATATCTTGGCCCATTCTCTTGCCCTCGCTACTTGCCACCTGCTACGAAAGCACACACTTAGAAAAATATAAGCCTCTTTAACAAATGTGACTGAGAAAATTACTTATCTATATGTAGAAGAATGAAAATAGATTATCCCATGTGCCCTGTTTTAAAAAGTCTTCAATATGAAATAGACTGAACACCTTCATGAAGGGAAGAAACTGGATTTACTAAAACAGCTTAGGACAAACATTCCAGACACAGGCGGGGACTTCGTGGAAAGGACTCTAGTAGCACAGGAAGCACCCTGGAGATCTGAGAGATAGGACGGAATTCAGTTTCTGCACCAGAAGGAAGCCAAGACAACCTATTAAATGGGAGAAAATATTTGCCAACTACATTCAAAAGGAATTAATAGCTAGAATCTATAAAGAACCCCAGAAACTAAACACCAAACCACCAAAGAGTTTAAATTCTAAAAATAGACAATGTGCTAAACAGACGGTTCCCAAAAGAAGACACACACATAGGCAACACATATTTGCTAGGAGTATTCAATACCGTTAGCCATCAGGAAAAAACACACATAGGCAACACATATTTGCTAGCAGTATTCAATACCGTTAGCCACCAGGAAAAAACAAACTGAAACTATGTTGAGATTCCATTTCAGTGCAGTCAGAATGGCTGGCCCAGGCAAACAATAACAAATATGAAAAGGGTATGGAGAAAGAGCACCTTCATACGGTACTGGTGGGGATGCACACTGCTCCACTCATTATGAAATCACTATGGAGGTTCTTCTAACTATGTAAGAACAACCGCCATATGATACTGCAGAATCTTTTGGCAATCAAGTAAACACAATGGCTAAGTAATAATAAGACTGTATTTACTTGGGTGCTGGGTGACAGGTCCACCAAAGAGCAAAGAGTAAAAAAAAAAAATCAAGTAAACACAATGGCTAAGTAATAATAGGACTGTGTTTACTTGGGAGTTGAGTGGCAGGTCCACCAAAGAGCTAAGATTAAAAAAAAAAAACAAAAAACTACAGTCCTTAACTATCTATTCTGTTTTCCTTTCCTAGGGATATTTATCTACCATCCCCAAGCCCCTAGTTCCTTACTCTATACCTAACTTCTGTTGTCCTAAGTAAGGATTATAATAACTTGGTTATTGTTGACTTAACAGCAAATATCCACATATAATCAAATATTTACCATGTGTGCCTTTCAGAATCTGGGTTATTTCACTCTGAATATTTTTTTTCTAGTTCCATCTATTTACCCCAAAATTTCATGATTTCATTTTTTAGTGGGTGAGTAATTTTCTATTCTGAAAATACCACACTTTCTTTATCCATTCATCTGTTGAGGAACATCTCTATTCTTTCCAATTTCTGCCTATTATGAATACAGCAGCAATGAACATAGTTGAGAAAAATGTCTCTGTGGTTCATTCAAGAGTAATATAGCTGGATCTTGAGGTAGATCAATTCTGATCTTCCTGAGGAATGACCAAACTTATGTCCATAGTGGCTGTACAAGTTTCACTCCCACTAGCAATGGATGAATGTTCCCTTTTTTCCATATCCTCGCCAGCATACGCTGTCATTTATTCCGTTGCTCTTGCCATTTTGACTAGTAAAAGACCAAAATCTCAAAGTAGTTTTGATTTGCATTTCCTGATGACTAGGTATGTTGAACATTTAAGTGTTTCTCAGTCATTTGAGTTTTCTCTATTGAGAATTCTCAGTTTAGATCTGTACCCCATGTTTAACAGGATTATTTATTTTCTTGATATCTAGATTTCTATTCTTTTATGTATTTTGAATATTGGCCTTCTATCTGTAGACTGCCATTTCATCTGCTGTGGGGTATCCTCTCACACTGTGAACCCTGAGTTTGCATTTGCATTAATTAAATAGAATCACCCTTGGGTCAGGAGGTAGAGTCAGCAATTAGTTGACAGAAAATAACCACAGAGTCAGAAGGAGCCTGGAAGATGGATAGAGAGACACACAGGAAATAGTAGGGAACATCTTTGAGTGTGGTGGTATTTTCTGGTGTAGCAGCACATAAGGACACTCTCTTTCAGGACTGCAAAGAATAAAGATCAGCTCGTTGCTCCTCAAGCTCCCTGAGCTATCAGGTTTTCACCTGAGTTTTGTTAATAAATAGAACAGTAGAGATTTAGTTAAAAATTACATTTGGTGGCATCAACAGGAGGTGGATCTGGCTGGGATGTAAAAGTCCCACCAGGCCACTGCATGAGAAGGAGGCCATATGAAGCCAGGAATTTCTTTCAAGGTCTATGACAAATAATGTTTGGGGGTTGAATTGAATCTGTAGATTGCTTTTTGTAGGATGGCCATTTTTACTATATTAATCGTACCGATCTATAAGCATGGAAGATCATTCCATTTTCTGATACCTTCTTTAAATTTCTTTGATGCTTTTTTCTTTAAAGTTTTTACCATACAAATGTTTTACTTGCTTAGTTGGAGTTATCACAAGGTATTTTATATTATTTGAGGCTATTGTGAAAGATGGTGTTTCCTGATTTTTTTAACCTGATTTTTTGTATAAAGGAAGGTTATTGACTTTTATGAGTTAATTCTGTATCTAGCTTCTTTGCTGAAAATTTTTATCAACTGTAGGAGATTTTCAGTGGACTTTTAAGGGACATTTGTGTATACTATCATATCATCTGCAAATAAAGATAGTTTGACTCCTTCCTTTCCAATTTGTATTATCTTGATCTCATTCAATTGTCTGATTCCCCTAGCTAAAGACTTCAATTTCTATATTGAATAGATACGGAGAGAATGGGCAACCTTGTCTGGTTTCTAATTTTTATGGAATTACTTTGAGTTTCTCTCCATCTGAGTTAATGACTATGGGATTGCTGTAAGTTGCCTTCATTGTGATCAGATATGTTCCCTGTACTCTAAACTCTCCAGAATTTTTAATATGAAGAAGTGTTGGATTTTTCTAAGGGTCTTTGTGCATCTAACGAGATGATCATGTGGTTTCGTCTTTCAGTTTGTTTATATGGTGGATTACATTTATCTCTTTACATATGCTGAAACGTCCCTGAATTTCTGGGATAAAGCTTACTTGGTCATGGTAAGTAATCTTTTTGATGTGCCCTTGATTCTGTTTGCGAGTGTTTTATTGAGAGCTTACCTCTGCCACGAGGGGCCTGAACTGGTTGTACTGATATGTAATTCTCTAGGCAAAATGCAGTTATGGCAGAGGCTGTTCAAATTCTCTGCAGAAGAAGAGCTGGGACCACACATAAGTGGAAATGTGGCTGGAACTGTTCGCTGAAGGGTAACGTTGAAGCCCTTGTCAGAACCCTGAGCAGTTGTGTCATTATCTCAGCACGATAGGATTACAAGCAATTTCTATTTCCATCTTGCGCCTTTTTCATTTTTAAATTTTTCAATAACTAAATTGCATTTATGAAAATGAGAAAAACAATTATATACCTTAAGAAGTGGAAAAGAGCAACATGCAAACATTTTGCATTAAATTGACCCCACTCTAAAGTAAGTAAGTGTACACATAACTGTGTTTGGGGAAAGCATCCAAATAAACAAAAGCATATCAGCAGTCGTCCCTCAGTGAGAAATACTGTTCTGTCCTTTTGCTATTTTCCAACTTTATAAGAATGAACATGTGGCGTTTCCATAAGAATACCAATTAATTCTACTTGAGCATAAAACTGCAAGCAAATTTACCTTTGAGGCTTGAAAAACAAGGCTTTGTTTTTCTTCTTGCCTAAAATACTTAAATTTACTGCAAAATCACTTCCTGATCAAACTATAAATGAAGAGAGAGCAAACAGAAGGAAAAGTGGGGGCTGTCACTGAATAAGAAGAAGGAAAACACATGTTGCTGTGGTATCAGAACTGCCTGTCAACCCTTTTAGCTGTCTCCAGCCAGCTCCTTGGCCAGCCCTCTAAGAGGTTATGGAACCCTCACCATTCTCATCCAGATCATGCCCTAGCCCACTCACTCTGCAAATGACTGTGCCACTTAGGAGATGTCATACAGTGTGAACTTCTTTTCCTTCTCCAAGCTTCTCTGTATCAAAGAACTAATACAAAGGAAAGAAAGTTACTCCATAAAGGAAAGGTTTCTGGATGTCCCTGGTGAGAATCAACCACTTGGAAAAATTACTAGATCCCCTGAAGATAGAAAAATGATAATAAAAACTGTAGACAAAATCATTTCCTTTATAAATATTGATCACCTGTCTTTAATATAATGTGAATCCGAAAAAAATAAGAAAATATTCCTTTGTCCAGATCAGTGGATATTTGGTTTTGTTTATTATTCATTAATCAAAAAGACATGGTATTTATTTTATATAGTCACCCAGTAGATATATGACTACTTCAAAGTAGACATTTCAATGTTTGAATGTCAATGATCTTGCTGAATGACTCAAAGGAACACTAGCAAAGTATATACAAGCCATTAACACATAAATCCAGCACTAAGGGCAGGCCAATAAATCTGCAAATGTTTTTCTGTCTGACTTGAATAATTCTTGGTTAGCTATCACAAGAGACAAGAAAGTTAATCTCCTCTTTGCAGCCATGCATACCATAGAATGTGTAAGATTTTTTTTCCCCTTCTCTGTTCACTTGCCCTATGCCCTATCTCATACATGGGACATTGCAAGAACATGTAAAGATATTCATCACCCTACAGGATGTCACTTCCCACTACCTCTGTGTCTTCATCTGCAACTATCATGTCCCTCCCGACTCCCTCTATCCCTTCTGCTTCCCACACATAGCAGGCACACACTTTTTTATGTGTCTTCTCTGCCCAGAACATTTTTCCCATCTGTTCTGATGTTTTCTTTCATCAGAAAAGGCAATGTCTTTTCTGAGAATCATCTTATCCTTCTTATAAGCATCCCCCATTCCTCCTTCATTTCTTTTCCTACTGCATCCATCACTACTTGACATATTCTTTTTTCTCATCTCCTTTCCTAATGCCGGGCATTCAACTGACTTTTCTACATTTATGTCCACAAAAGTGCTTAAGATAACCATAAAGTGCATGTCTGCTACCCAGCAAGGCAAGATCAGGTATTCAATGCCATTCTCTACCACAGAGCTTTAGGTTAGTGTGAACTACGTGGTTCCCTACCTCACACCTCTTCCTATAAAAGAAAGAAAAATACCCAGCATACATTCGGGGTTCAATAACAATTTTATCAAATGACTAGCTAGGGAATGGTTGAATATGATAAGGCCACCAAGACAGGCTAATGTGGTCTGCATTTTATCTGAAATTGAACTTTGTGATAGGAAGAGAAAGATGGCCAAACGGCAAAGGAGTTTCGAGGGGGAAAAAGACAAAGTATTCCATCCATAAGAGCGGCATGAGGAAATCAGAAGAAAAGCGTGAAAGCGTTCTACAAGTCAATGTTGAGAAGGCAAGAATCTCTATGAGCGCCTCCTATTAAGCTCAGGGTCTAATCCGTAGATCGTTATTAGTGACTTATTCACTTACACTTTAGACTATCCGCAGTTCTTTATTCCTTGACCAGGTGGAATTGGGCAAGTTCATGGGAATTTGCCATAATCTCCCTTTATCATTATAAAATATACCCCAGCATTCTTAGTGATATACTTCCTGTACCTAAATCTAGTCTTTCTAACTTTAATCCAACGAGTCAACTTTTCTCTTTTGCTGCTGTTGTTCGTGACCATTTGCATGAATTTTCCATATTATAGATACTCAGTGGGTACTTAACCTTTTCCTTGCCCTATTTATTTTCCCCTATTGACTATTTGGGGTAAATAAATTGCACAGCTTTGCTTGTAATTGCTTCAGTTGACTTATATTTCCTTCAATACCATCTTCTTCTCCTAAAAGTCCATTTAGTTGTCTTTTTACATAAAACATTGTGCGCTCCAGATCTAGAATGTATATCTAATTCTTTTACATAATTTCTTCCCTGCATTTGTGCCATCATTAAATACATTTTTCCTTTTATCAAATATATTTATATTAAATATATTTATAATAGTATTTGAGCCATCCTTTTGATTCCATTCTAACATCTCCGTAATGTTATGTTTCTATTGATGCTTCTTCCCGCCAGTCCACGGAGACTTGGCAATCCTTGTTTTGGAGTTAACACCCACCCTTCACCAAGTTTCAAATATTGAATGGTAGTGACACTATTAAAAAGCAGTGGAAAGTATGGGAGCTGGAAACTGGCTGGAAGAAGTAGGTCCCAGTAGCCATGGCTTTAAAGGAGACATGGACAACCCACACCCTCCTACTTCCTGGATGCCAAGGGATGAGCAGCTTTGCCCTGGCTCCCTCTTCCACTGGGATACCCTGCATCACTATGCTTTCGGAGACATGGAGCTATAAGTAGAAACTTGGGAAACCCTGAGCCAAAATAATTGATCATTTCCGGTTGACTTTCTTAGGTATTTTGCTTTGCCCTGTTGCAGGATATCTGATCACACTGTGAACTCTGAGATTGTTTTATTACTAAAAACAAACAAACAAAAAACGACCCTGTCTCTAGTTGTTGTCTGGCTCAGTCCTAGCACACACCTTTAATTCAAGAGCTTTCCACTTGAATGGTGTAAGCAAGATTAAATAAAATCAACCATAGGTCAAGAGGTAGAGCAAACAAGCATTTGACAAGAAGTGAACACAGGAATGAAAAAAAAACATAGAGAGTAAGAGTGAGTCAGGATGGATAGATGGACACACAGGAAGGAGAAGAGAGGGACATTGAGTTGGAGGAGTCTTGTTTGAGACAGCATAGGAGAAAGGTCGGTTAAGGAGGTCAGCTGCGTGCTTTCCCTGCCTCTCTGAGCTAGCAGGCTTTCACCCCAGCATCTGGCTCCTGAGTCTTTATTGGTAAAAGTAAACAACTGAGATTTAGTTGAAAACAACAGAAAACTCACTATCACAGCTGTGTAGCATGGGTAGACATCATTCTATGTTGCAGAGCGTAGAACACTGTCTTCTTTTGGAGTGATAAATTTTGCTTCAGCAGGCAGTTAATTGACTGAAAGAACAGTTTTATGTTATCAAGGCCTCCATTAACTCAAACATCTCCAATAGAGTTTTGGCATAAAACTATGGTAGCCTTCCTCTTAAAGCACTATTCATTTTGAATGGGTGCAGTTTTAAGCTAGGTCCCTTTGCTCTAGCTGATAGAGACATCAGTGTTACTTGGTGCCACAACCACCCCAGCTATCTCACAGGGAGTTGTTGTCCAGGGCCAGGCCTCATCAGATTTATTCTGTGCTGAAATCACTTATTATTCATCCAGACTTAAAATGTTTGCTATTCAGAATACTGGAGTTCTTTCTCCGTGCTGCTCCCATGTCTACTATTTTGCCACCTCAGGAGCAGAGAAATCCAGCATCTCTTTCTCTACCTAGTATGTTGCCTGTCTACCACCAACAAGGCTCACCTTGGACATTTAACTTACCTTAGGGAGCATAGTCTTGTGTAATCTGTTGTCTAATGTCCCCAATACAGTTTCCTTGTGACTTTTGTTCAGGTTGTAGTTGTGACACTAATCATTCTACCACACATGAAGAAGAGATATTCACACATTTTTATTCACATCAAAATTTTGTAGTAGAAACAGGTTCAACTTATTTTTTTTCACAAAATAGCCTAAATAACAATGTTAGTATCAAACTATCAACAAGGCATATTTACTTTCTAAAATTTAGTTTACTTTTAAAATCAAATATAGCTAATGGATATGACAAAGTTCTGTTTCTTAATTCAAAGAGGAAGATGAATTTATAATGGGTGGGTAGGTATATGTGTATATGTGTGTATATACCACAGAGAGGTAAATAATAACCTTCCCATGAAAGTACCATATTTATAATAAGCACAAATACCTTCAGTATTTCCTGTGGATCCTCTCTATTTTCTCTAAGAATAGCGGCCTTCTTTCTCAAATACTCAAAAGACAAAACTAGAGCAGTCATTAAAGGTGATCTTTATGTCGCCAATCTCACTGGTTCCACGAGTCAATGAGGGAAAAAACACGTGGTAACTCCCTGCAGTTTTTGTAAATTATAAATGTTCAAGACACAGAAAGATAATCAACTCGCCTGCACGTCTATGAGCTCTCCATTCGTGGCTCTCTCCAGCTTTCAGTCTTTCCAAATGAACCGCTATTTGGTGCCCCAGATAGATTTGACTCTGGAACAGCCTATCACAGCAACTCTTTAGATGGGAAAGAGGTAAAACAAAATTGGAGCTGGAAAATCTTGATTCTATGTAGAATAAATGTTTTTCGGTACAAGAGTTTGTTTGCTTTTTGTTATAGGAGTTTGGTAAAACTCCTGATTTTTTTTTCCTTTCCATGAGTGATACAAAGACATAATACCTAAGCTGTGCTCTGCTTTGGAAGCACATGGGTGCCTTCTTGAAGCAGTATTTTCCCTACTCGATACCCAGCTATGGGACAATGTGGACAATTCTTGTTCTTAAGGGATAAAAGGGACAGAGAACAACCTATCCTGAACAGACAACAAGTCCCTAGTAAAACACTGATCTCTCTCTTTTCTGAGATTCTATAAAAATCCTGGTCTAGGACTGGCTATAGATGATTGTACTGTTGTAGTGCATAAGGTTTCCCTAGGATCCCTCAGCTTCAAAAGGAGAGAGTTTCAGTCTTAACACTTCAACTGTTTCTCCAGCAGCTCTTCCTAGTAGCCTTTTACAAGGAAAGAATCTATGTAAAGCTAGCCACTCATTTGCAGCTCTCCCTGTGTAGGCCATTTTGGTAAGAATTCTAAAGGTTAGGACAAGTTACCAGTTGAATTCTTACCAGAGATAAGATGGATAGAGTGGGCAGGATAATAGAAATGAGTAAGTAGCAAACTGTTATCCAGCTCCTCCGACCATACCACTCCAGGCCCCTTATTTTCTTCCCTGGTCACTAGTTTTTCTGTGTTGTTTCATTAGAATACATCGTTTTCCTGAGGTGGTCATTGTTGTGTGTGTGAAAATGGTTATGAGTAGTAAGAAATTACTTTTAATATTGTTTTCTTCATGCAGTTATTATGGAAAGATACGCACAATTTGTGCTTTTGATGGCTACTTTATTAGAAGCTATTTTTAATTTTCCCAACAATCATCAGGATTATTAGCTTTGCCCTTTTAAAGTAGTAATGGTTAAACACGACTGAACACATGCCATTCTTTAACAATTTTAACTGAATTTCCATATTCTATGCTTTGTGCTCATGTAATGGAAACAAAGGCATAAAGAAGAGAAATATGGCCTCTGTCCTCACAATTTACTTCCAAATAGAGAAAACACACACATGAATCACTGGCTACCAGAGACACTGAAACAAGTCTATGATAGAAGACAGTTCTCCTACTACTAAATATCCATAACACAATGCTAGAATGTAGAGGTAGTTAACAATGTTAATTCTTTTTTCATTTCTATATCTGTAAATAAGAAGCATAATGGCAATCCATATCACCCAAATCCAGTGTTTTTAAAAACAGTATAGACAGTATGCAGTGTTTGTCATCTGCAAGGGGTGTTTGATGCGAGTCGTGCTACCCAAATACAAGCAGTGTCTTCTTAGTGCGAAAGGCTCTACCTCAAAGCTTTAGTGAGGTTTCTGATAGAAGTAGGAAGTGACTAGTGTTCAATTCTGAGTAAACTTACATGAGGTATTCAGTATATTAGAAGAGAACAACAACAAATACACTTTCCTTATATCTTGTCTAGCCATCAAAATCAGAAACCCTGAACTCTATTTGTGATACATGTGCTTATCCAACCAAACAAAAATACATACATCACAGTATCTTGGGGTAAGAATATAGGACCTTAGGAATAAAATTCAAGATTATCCTTTATGAAACATTTTTAAGATAACTATAGCCACTGATATTATAAGCACTTTTCCTTTGGAGTAATTCTCTACTCTGCATTCTGTAATTGCACAGTATCTTTTAATCAAGCATACAAAACTCACAGGCACTATTTTGTCACTGTTTATGGCATCATTCTAAGACAGGGCCTCTCTTTGCAGCCCTGGCTAACACAGAACTCTCTCTCTGTAAACCAGGCTGGCTCAAACTCAGAGATAGATACCTGCCTGCCTCTGTTTCCTTAGTGCTAGAATTAAAGCCATGCACCACCATACCCTGATCACAATACCAATTAGCCTTTCCAATATCCCCAGCAGACAAGAAACTTATACTGCTTCTTTATACCCATTTATATATGTCAGTCAATAGACTCTCTCAATTGCACAAATATTAGGGAAGACTAACCACTATCAGAGTCATAAAATAAAGTCAATCTTTTAAATGAATTCTCGGTTTCAACTCAGATATAGGTCTTTTGATAATTTAGTTACATTAATTTCAAAATCAATATTAGTCAGAATATTTTTCTAGAAAATAAAGGCAATATTCATTATTTGAAGATTTATTTTACTAGTATACATGTTGTGTGGGGAGGTGTGAGCTTGTGTATGAGTGCAGGTGCTCGTGGAGGCCAGAGGTGTCAGATCTCCCTGCAGCTGACACTACAAGTAGGGGCTGCCATATATGAGTGCTGGGAATGGGGTCCCCTACAAGAACAGTGCACACTCAGCCATCTCTCGGGTCTCCTTTTTGGGTTAAGATGAATTTTTGAATTTACATACGTGTATCTATGTATCTGTGTTGGGTATGCCAGTGCCCACAGTAGGCAGAAGAGTGTCAAGCCCCCTGGAACTGGAGTTACAGGTGATTGTGACCTGCCTGCTGTGGGTGTTGGGAACTGAAATCTGTTCCTCCACAAGAGTAGTATGTTTCTTAACCTAGTCATTCCTCCAGCCCAGAATAACTGCTGCAAAAATGAGGTTGACTTATTTACTAATTTCAAAACTATGCAATTTCAAGTTTAATATCAAAACAATAAGAATTGGTGCTTCCAACATGTGCATTACATATTAAGACATTTGTATTCATAGGCAGTCTAGGTATGTTTATATCAGATCCTCATATCATTAGCCTATCCTCCCATTAATCCATGTTTCAGTCATCCATCCTACCATTTGTCTATTCATTTGTCTATTTACCAATGCCTTGGAAACAATATTTATAATAACAAAAGTTTTGAAGGAAAAGCAAAACTCGTTTTGTTAAAAGAAAACCTCATCTGCTAAACTAAGATCTAATCAATGCATAGGACTTTAGCAGGAAAAACGCAGACAGAATTATATATAGTAAGAAGAGTCTGGGCTGCAGTATAGCAGTAGGAAAGAATATGCTTAGGAAAGGATGGGTGCATTAATATAAATGAACATAGTCACATATGGCTTCTTTAAATATTTATGCATAATATAACCAAGATTTGGAACAGGGAGCAGAGAAGTAAGAAATAAGGCTGGATAGTTGGATAGGGCAGACCTCTGAATCCTTAGAAGGAGTAAGTACATAAGGCATAGTACAAAAATTATTTCACTGTCAATGACAACTCACAAAAGTTGTATGATGAAACAGTCAGAGAGACATGTCTGAAATCCACTCCATTAAAATGTAAAGAATATATTCTTATATAAACACTGATTAAAAGTACGTTTTTGGTAGATGGAAAGTTTTGTACTTATTTGTGTAGACAGGATGGTGGGGGATCAAGTCAAATATCAAGCAGTGGTGTATTTTGTTTTCTGTTGCTGAGATAAATACCATGGGCAGAAAAAAACAGGTTTTATGTCTGCTTATACTACAGGTAAGAGTCCATCACTAAGGGAAGTCAGGCAGGAACTAGATCTAGCAAGAAACTAAAGCAGAAACCACTGAAGAATGCTGCCTCCTGTGTCTCTCATTGGTTGGTGCTCAGCTTTATCACATAGCCAAAGCTTGGGGATAAAACCATCCACAGTGGGCTGGGCCTCCCACATCATTCATCAACACAGACAATTCCTCACAATCATAGCTACAGGCAAATCCGATTGAAGCGATTCTCCAACTGAGATCCTTCTCTTCCCAAGTGACTCTAGGTTGTAATTAGTTGACAATAGCAACTAACTTTTTAAAAATGATTATATCTCTATTCTAATATCATTATATGTGTAGAGTCATTAAATCTTCATAAAAGGAGATACTATCCACTCGCCTACACAAAGAAAGAGAAGCACAGATTTGTTGATGATATTGGCCCAATAGCTATGAATATAAGACCCCTAAGTCTTCACTGACCAAATAAAATAAAACTAGGTTGGTGAATTAAAATTCAACTTGATGAATTTTGAATGTTTATTAAGTGTGTTATAGATACCATAAAGCATAATGAGACATTTTGCCTTCTTTGTCTTTTGCCTGGCTCTGCCTGAACTATGAAGATCGCCTGACAGTCATACTCTTCAACATTAATAGTGCTATTACTATATTTATAGATTTCTGCTTCCATCACCAAAGTGTGAGGAGCTTGTTAAGGTGGCCCAAGTCATACACACATTTTTATTCCTGAATAGAACATGATTTGTACCATACACGTTTACTCATTGTTCACAGAATATATGCATCAATGCCTGAGTATGGTCACTACACTAAAGACTTGCCAGTCTTTTCTCAGGGGAAGACTAGCCCAACATGTAAGCAACACATCATGCTACCAAATATTTATCTCTAAAAAAATACCAGGATTATAACTCACTATAGACACTCTTAGAATCTAACGTGGTTCTCAAGTTTAATTGTTTTCTTTTAGGTCACTCAGCATTTATTCCTCTGTGTACAGTAAACATGGATAAGATGAGTCATATGTTGACCATATATACACTATGAACTATTACTATGACATATTTTTTCACTGTCTTAAAATGATTTAATGAATAAAAGTTATTATGCTTTAAGGTCAACTTTACCATCATTTGTTTATGGTTAGTTGTTTCCATATTTTAAGAAACAACTTATTACCTCTAGTAAATGAAAGTATAATATTCAAATATATTTTCTCTTAACTATTCAGACACTTGCCTTTGATATTTATGTCCTTTATTATCTCCAGTTGAGTTTTGTACGTGGTAGAAAGTGAAGATACAACTCTACTTTTCTGTATGTTTTATGAATATATTAAAAAGCTTCCCTTTCTCCACCTCTATCATAAGTAACATTTATATATTAAAGTTACATATACCTAAATCTACTTTTGGGTTATCTTTCTGACAGTAATTTTTCTATCAAGGTAACACCCATAGCCATGGCAACTTCCAAAAGAAAGTTTGGACTTTCATTGGACTTACTATTTCGGAGTGTTAGAGTCCATGATGGTGAAGCAAAGGCAGGATGGCAAGAGCAAGGGACAACTCACAGCCTGTCCATGAGTAGGAGATAGAGGGAGAGGCACGCTGGGAATGGTGCAAGTTTTTTGAAACCTCAGAGGCCACCTTGAGCAACATACCTCCTCCCAAAAGGCCACACCTCCTAATCTTTCCAGAGCAGTTTCATCAACTGGACAGCAAGTACTCAAACACGCGAGCTTACGGAGACATTCTCACCCAGACGACCACACTTTCATACCTTGTCAGTCTACAAATACAAGGCCAAGAGCAGATTATCTTGATTAGCATAAGCTTCTCTAAATGTTTGATGTCTGCTGGTGTCACCTTCTTTACTCTTCTTTGTAAGTATTTCAACTGTTCCTGACATCAATGTTTTATTACACTTAAAGTTGTCAATTTTTAAAGGAAGTTCTATTCAGATGTTTGCAAATGTCATTGTATATAAAAATAAACTGGAGAAGAACTTGACATTTAATTATATTATATTTATTTATCCCTAATGCTTCTTAAGGTTTTAAAACTTTATTAACATTCTTACACATTTTTAATAGATTCATTACTGTATAGTCAGATTTTAAATTTTATAAGTATTACCGATTAAGATTATGTCTTCTAGTTATTTGTTATTAATGTTTACAAATATAATTTATTTTTCTTTAGGGACTTCTACTTAGCTCCCTTATAAAGTTTATTATTTTCATTAACTTATTTGTAAACAATTTTAGATGGATACAATTAATTGACACTCATATCATCTAATGAAAAATAGGACCTTAATCTCTTTTTCAGATTTTATATGATTTTTCACTAGGACTAACACATTACTACATATACTAATATATACATAAATACACACATATACTGTATATATGAATTCATGCTCTACATACTAATCTATCACTAAGAAGAATTAGATATTGTGTCCATCAGTCTAATCTTGATAGGGCATAGCAGTAGATTTCTGAGCTCTAATTTCGAATTGATTCTTCTAACATTTCTATTTAATGGTGTTTATACATAAGTATGTGTGTGTATAAATTAGTTCTTATCAAACACATTATTCACATTTCCTTTTGTGCTTTCATATGATTTGATTATGCATAAAATCATAAATTCATTGCTAACATGAAGGTGAGATTGTCAAATATGAGATCAATAAGAGATCTATAGCATCTCATGTGACTCTGCACATTCATTCTTCATATGTTGAGCATGCTGCCTGACAAATGATAAATGGGCTAAGGGTTGGTGATCTATCTTTCCCAGAATTCTGATTTAAAACATCGCTTTTAATAAAGTAATTATCTAACTTACATGACATTTCTTAATGAAACATCTCTCCTTAATCCACAAATTATAGGTTTGCTTACCATAAACAATCCTAACTCAAATATATCCTGAAAGGAACTTTCCACCAGTAATATTCTTTTCTGAGCAAATTTCATCTGTGTATCTATCAGTTAGTTAGTTACCCTATATTTGACCAGTAGAATAAGTCATCTGACTCTGTCTCAAAGAGCAGACCATCTGCAAAAGCAGAAATGGATTGTAAGCTGCATCTTCAGCCCTGACATTTTTCCTTGAAAAACTTGAAATTGTTAAACATTTTCTTCCTTGCTGCTCAGTGTTGCTATTAACAGATTTGATGTCGTCTAACTCTGGTTCTTGTTTCTATGACCAGGAGCTGGTTTTTCACTTCAACTATTTTCTAATTTTTTCTTCATAATTGCTTTTGTAAAGAACAAAATAATTATTTACTTACTGTGTATCTGTCTGTCTCTCACTCTGTCTCTTTCTCCTCCCTCCATGTGTGTGAGTGTGTGCGCATGCATGCATATGTGTGTGTGCTTGTGTGCATGAGTGTGCATGAGTGCATGAGGAGGGGGGCGGTTATCGGACAATTTGGTTCTCTCCTTCTTTCACGTAAGTTCCAGGAATGGAACTTAGGTCTTCAGGCTTAGCAGCAGGAGGCTGCTCTTGCTGAGACACCTAGCCAGCCTGGTATTTCTAACTTGTGTTTACTATATTTTGGCGTTCAATTGTCTTTCATCTCCTTGCCATTTACACATATGCAAAATTGTGGCATCTCTGCTTTCTCCTAGAATTCTGATCTCTTCAGTGACATAATCTGTTTTTCCCAGCAAATTCATTCATCCCATTACTAAACTTAGTCGGCGTATTCATTTAAAATATTAACTTTCAATACCAAATGACCAGCTCTGATTTATATGGTAGTCTCCCTTTCTTGCAATGCTAATATTTTACATTAATTTTCACTATATTTTTAGGTTTATTTGAAGTTCTCTTCCCTCTAACACCCATAACTTACACAGTATCTGTAATCTCTATGATTTTTTCTTTCTTTTTTCTGAGTACTTATTCTACTAAATCTCATATATCATTATTTTGGCCTGTAAGTTTATATTGTTGCTTCTGCTGCTGTGGATATCTAGAAATCATCCAAGACTCAACACGATATGGGTACCAGAAGTCTGTGCATCAGTGGATGCCAGTTCCCATGGTAACCAATCAGGCTTTGGGTATCATTTCTATCTGCAAAGACAGATAGAATTTAAGAGCAAAAATCAACCCACTTTCTTTTCCTATCTCAACTCTTCACAGCCCTACTGCTGGTGCATAGCTCAGGCTGCCAACAGTCTACAATCTTCTGTCCATCCATAGATCTTTTTTATAATTCTTTATTTCCTTTTACATTTGTTTCAATACTGACTTTAAGAGAGAAAGCTGTTTTGTTTACTTTGATTATAAAAGGACTAGAATTTGCTTGCATGAGTTTTCCACTCTGACTAGCTATAGAGCTTCTAAAATTCAAATGTTCTATTTCACTCGATTTTCCATTCCTAGACCTTCATCATATCTGACATGTGACTGACAATCACTGTTTAATTCCATGATGAGTAAATAACTTCTCTATGCAAAGTTTGAAATATTCCACCAGAACGATTTTTACCATGATCACAAGTTATTACACTTTCTTGTCCTTCTAAAGGCCATGTAGCAGAAGGTCTTACCAACATACTGATCTTAACTTGAAAGCCAAATAAGCAAGAGCCACGTACCCAAAACAAATAAAGAAAATAGTAATAGTTAACTTTTCAAAAACACACCCTTTTCTTATGTTTGAAACCTGGGGCCAGCGTTTTCAAAGGAAACTAAAGTTATTAAACTTCCCACAATTCCAAAATGTTGCAAAACGCTAAGCCCTGCAAGCTCGCAGTATTTCTGAAAGGAAGGACTAATGTGGAAGAGAGAAGTCTGGAGAGATCAGGAGTTCTAACCCTCATTCTTCTACCAATTGCCTCTCTAACAAGGAACAATTCATTAAATATCTCTTTCCCTCGGTTATAAAATGAGTGAATTCAGGACGAATAAGATGGAAGAGAAAATTGAGTGGAATTTCAAATCATCCACTGTCTCATTATGATACTTACATCATGTTCAATGCTTCCATAGCTTCTGTGTCTTTATCTCAGCAATAAAGCTTTTATGACCTTTATTGGGACGCTCTAACAAATCACTAAATTGATACTCACAGAGTGCATCACATCAGCCTTATCCCAAGTGTTCCAAATGCCCACGTCATTCCCTGGTTCCAGCTCTCTGTACTTATGAGTCCAGATGGTCTATTGGAAGCAAATCCAACATGGATCTGTTCTCTATTCTAAAATGGCTATCTACCAAAGTTTCCACACTGTATTAGTTTTCCTATGAGCTAAAAAAATTACTTGTAGATGTCAACTTTGAGTCATAAATTATTTAGAAGTTAAGTACATACACTTCTGTGTTTCTGCATGTTAGCTATTTAATCTTCATTGGCTAGTGGTGGAAGTATATGCAAGGAGAGAAAAAGCACAGTGATGTATGTATATGATTTATATTTAAGCATTAGCAACTGCACCAGTGAAATATTCACTCACAGTGATACACAAAGGAAGTGCTTACACATTAGGCAACAAAACAAGAAAAAACTTCTTCATCCTGAAAAGTATGTGTCCCTGCTTTTAGCTGTAAAATGAAGGAGCAAACAATGAGATGGTGTAATACCTTTGTCACAAAGACCAGAATGGAGATAATAATCAGAATACTGCTGTGTCCTTGTTCAAAGTAACCCAAATACATGTTTATTAATTAATAGAACAAAATATGTATAGTATCACACTAAATAGATTCACCTAAGTTATTGTATATTCCAATGATGAGATAAATTCTGCATTCATTCTTTTCTGTGAGGAAACAGAACTCTACATTAAGAATAAGATTCAAATTTCCAGAGATGAAAATGGATCATAAAGAAAATTACTAACTGCTTTCCAACACTCCATATTATTATTGAACAGTACTTTGGAGATACACACACACACACACACACACACACACACACACACACACACACACACATCTTCCATGGATGACCAGTGGACATTACAAACTCATCCTGTAGAAACTTGAATACCAGAACTTTCTCATGTCCAAACTCGCTCTCCTTGTAGCATCTTTATTTACTGATGTCCTCTTCTTCCTCAATGCTCATCGTGAAAATCCCAAGGACACTAGTGCCTTACCACTTTCTTTCATATTCCAGAGCTGAGGTTCCACAGTTTTTTGCTTTAACCTTCAATCACATTGGCAATCCCAACACCTTGCCCCACATTCCTTGCTACTGTCTTTGGGTTCTGCAGTGGAATCTGTTCTATTTACGTTTACCCATTACCTCCAGGACTAGTCTCACAGTAGGTCATATCAATGCTCTGCACAACTCCCTGTGGTGGATATGCCTTCTATTCTGAACAAAGGGTTATTTAAACCACCAACAAATTCCCAGGTGCCCTGGCCCTCTATTCCTTCCTTAACATCACTTTCTACATGCAATATTATACTACTCTTCTATTCTCACCCAGACTCATTGTCGACTGAGCATTTATAAAACCTATAAGCTACAGCCATGTGAGGCATTTAGACTGGTCCTTCTCTAAATATCCACACAAATAATTCCTATTTATTTTAACTCTAATCAATTTGCACATTATTTAGAATGTCTACTAGAACTACCATATGAGAACAGCTGTCCTGTGTTATTTCAGTCTCTATCACCCTTAGGTTCCCTTGTATTTCCACATCAATTATCTCCTCGCACACTATAAAATATTTATTCATTGATTGTTTTAATTGTATGTTACGCCAGTACCACCCTACTCTGCTAGAGTACGAACTCAAAAGTGGCAATAATTTTTATTTGTTTTGCTCATGGATGAAGTGCAAATTCCAATAATAAAATGACAAATAGAGAAAAACTACAAACTACATAATGAAGATGCAAATAGTCCCTTGATAAATAAATAATAAGGTACATATACAATTTAAGATTAATCCATTGAGAAATATACATCAAGTCGTGTTGGTGACTACTGGAAGATAATGCAGTAAAAAAATGGCAGAAAGTCATGAATTTCTAATAAAGTCATCATATAAACATGTTTTTTGAATATTTTCCTAAACAAGACCTGAACAATGACACCACTACTTGACATGGCCAATGTGAGGGCAGACATCTCATAAGGCCCCGCCTCTAGACGATAACCTGCAGAAAATTAATGACGTCTGAAAGTGATGGAGTCAGCCTTCCTTAGAGATGAGGCTTCAGTTGTTGAGTCATCCCACAACAAGCGATCAGCCCTAATACATGTACAGAAAACAACATGAATGTGTGCGATAATAAACAGAGATCATGAAATTGGAAGGGAGTGTAAGGGGGAGCACATGAAGACTTCAAAGGAAGATAGTGAGCATGACATAAATACTGTACTCATACATAAAATTCTCAAAATATAAATTTGAAAATATTTTCATTTCCAATACAATACCTATGAAAAAGTTGCAACAAAAATAAATGCATTCTCATGTGCTTTTCATATGGATTCATTAAATGTCAACATTCTCTCCTTTCTCTCCTTCTTTTCGGTCTACCACTCATCCTAGAACAGCTCCCCAAATAAAAGGGAACTATGTAAATAATCCAAACACTGAACAAAATAAACATGAACCTTTGAGTACAGTTAAACTTCATAATTAAATCTCTGATGCATCTTCATGCAAAGGGCATGGATAGCAGTCTTCTGATTACGCAATGGTTGCATGATTACGCTGTATCATACAATTGTGCTGTTGTAGAATTCCAAACTTCTGCTTGCATCATTTTATAATCATGATAGCATGAATATATCCAGTCTGAAGCCAGAAGTCAAACAAGGTAATAATCACTAACCTATGCATCCAAGTACTACTATATTAAGCTTTTAGTATAATTTAAAGTGCCACCTTTTGTTGGGAAGGCCATCTCAGTGTTTTAATGTGACAGTGAAAAATGAAAAGTTAAGAGAAACATATTGACAACCTCAGTTTCCCCTCCCTCCTCTCTCCAGTGCCTTTTCTCCATCTCCCCACACCCCCCCATCCACTCCCTTCAGAAAATAGCAGGGATGCCAACCAAAGATGGCGGAACAAGTTACAATAAGACTAGGCACATCCCCTCAAATCAAGGCTGGACGAGGCAACCCAGTAGGAGAGAGGGAGTCTGAAAAGCAGGCAATAGAGTCAGGAACAACCCAGATCCCCGCTGTTAGGAGTCCCAGAATAACACCAAGCCACACAGTCATAGCATATATGCAGAGGACCTTTCTCAGACCCGTACATGCTCCTTGATTGTTGCTTCAGTCTCTGTGAGTCCCTACGTGTCCTGCAGAATTGATTCTGTTGGCCTTGTTCTCATGGTGTCCTCGATCCCTCTGGCTCCTTCAATTCTTTCTCCCCCTCTTCCACTGGGTCCCTGAGTGCCATTCAATGTTTGGTTGTGGGTCTCTACATCTGATCCAAACAGTTGCTAGAAGGAACCTCTCTGATGATGACTATGCTAGGCTCTGATATATGATTACAGAAGAATAAAAAATAGCATTGGGAACCATTTTGCTGATGTTTTTTTGCCAGTCCTGTTTGGCTCCATCCTAGGTTTCTAGGTTATCCAGCCTCTACTTCCTGGCTATCCAGTTATTGTCAGCTGTGGATTCCCCCTGGTAACATTACACTGAGCCTCATTACACTTTTTAAAATCTTTGTATGAGTTGATTGTATGTATGCTAGATAGACTATAAGGGAAATGCTTTTGTCGTTGTTGACAATATTTGGAAAATACGAGAAGAGATAAGCAAAGCAATTTTATTCATTTATAATAAATAACTATGGCTAAGTGATAAGTGCACCACCTGAACCCATCTATATCTCCCTGTGCCTGGGCTCTGTAGTCACACTTCCTGGTGCCAGATGAGCTCTACCCTCTTCCTGTTTCTATCTTCTTTACTGCTCAGAGCTAAATGCACAGATTCCTCATCTGTTTTTTTTTCATAGCTCCTAATACTGAACCACAGATGACAGAGAGGCTTTCCAGAGGAATGCACTATGCAAGAAGTTGTCAAGGAAGCTTTTGCTGAATATCTTGAGTGAGAACCTTAATAGACTCCCTCATCATCTCCCTAAATCTCAGGACTGTATATTGCATTAGATGCTTCAGACGGCCCTTCTATTTCAATGTCTCAGCAACTCAGAACCACATTCTCCACTTATTGCCCTGGTCTTCTTCCAAATACAATTGTCTTGACAACATACATCATTTTCCGTAAACTGCCACCCTAAAGAAACTTAGGGCCTTATTTATTTCAGCTCCCTGATCTCAGATGTCAAACTTTAATACATTACTGCCAGCAAGCTCTCTCACCGAGCCCCTGCCCCAGGAACATAAACCAGAACACACTCATCATCCCTCCTGCCGGCAGAGTACATAAGTCTATGTTGCTCTATATAGCAGGATGACTTCTTTATGTGTTGTCAGCATCATGGAAAAGTAGTAAAAACAAAACAAAGAACAGAGGGGAGAGCCCTAAAAGAGCATAGTAAGGATTGAAAACATAAGTTTAAAGATGAACTGAGGTCATTTATCAAGTATCTACAGGTGCCATGACTATCAAGATGAGAACACAGCTGATCAAGGTCAAACCAGGGGAGGGGAGGTTAGAGATGAAAGAAGGAACCTGATTACTCTTGCAGTAGTCTGGATGAATCTTCTTTCAGCAGGAACCTATGCTTTGTGCAATGAATTTTTATTGTTGTTGTGATTTGGTTTGGTTTGGTTTGACTTTGGCTTGGCTTGGCTTGGCTTAGTTTGGTTTGGTTTGGTTTCGTTTCGTTTCGTTTTGTTTCGTTTCGTTTCGTTTTGGAGACAGGATTTCTCTGTGGAGCCCCGGTTGTGTAACTGTCCTGGATTTTTTATCTCAGTAAGAATGAAAGAAAGCCGGACGGTGGTGGCACACTTCTTTAATCCCAGCACAAAGAAGCAGAGGCAGGTGGATCTCTGTGAGTTCAAGGCCAGTCCTGTCTGCAAGAGCTAGTTCCAAGACATGCTCCAAAGCTACAGAGAAACACGGTCTCTAAAAAAAACAAATAAAAAAGGAAGGAAGGAAGGAAGGAAGGAAAGAAGGAAGGAAGAAAAAAAGAACAAGGAGACCTAAATGAGAGAAAGAGAGTGAGAGAACAATTGAACAAGAGAAAGAGAGACAGAGAGAAAAAGAGACAGATAGAGAAATAATCGGAATGAGAATGTTCTCAATGTAAAAGAGTTGAAACTCTGCATTAAGTAATGGACTGTACCTTAATAATGAAGATATATATTACAATGAAGTGCTAATTGACTGAGAAAGAAATTGGTACAGGGGCTCAGAAGAGGGGGTACAGTCATGTTTACATGAGTAAAAAGGAATGATAAAATTACCAACTGGCAAGAAATATAGCCTCCACATACCATTTATGGTTTTAATGCCAAAGGACTCTTAGAACAGGTGTAATAAATGAGTTTCTTCTAGTAGCCCATAATCCCCAATGTACCTACTCAGATATATTGAGGGCTCCAGAAGATTAACGGTATATCAGCTTTAGCCTGTCATTTTTCAGGCATTTATTACCTGTCAGCTATGTTATCAATCACTGTACTTGCTTAAGATACAATATCTTCTGATATGCATTTTTATTGTGCTTAGCAAACTATCATGCTACTATACCTGCTTTAGAATTTGCATTCAATTAATCCACTGGCTTTTTAATAAAATTATGAATAGATTAATCCTTTAAAAGTCATTTATACATTTCTTTTGGAATACCATGATTTAAAGTATGGCCCAATTTGGGGGAAGGATTGTGCTGACTGTCTTCTTTTCTTGCAAAGACACTATTGTTCATTTTTTTCAGTTCCTTTTACTCTACTTTTATCTAGGATCCTTGAAGATATTGAAGTGCGCAGATCATGAAATGGATTTAAAAACTAAACAATTATTATAAATCAAGTCAAATACAACAATAAAATGCAAAGCTAGTAGGCCTACTAAACACTAAGCCTTAGAACCTCTCTTAGACCAAGCCCTTCCTAGGCATGATGCCCTAGGAAGTGCCTTAAAAATTATTTCAAATGGCCATGTATTTTTCAAGATCAAAAAGTACATTTCGATCTCAAATGTTTATGATTTACATCTTCTCCACTCTGTTGTACAGGTGATACTGGTGTAAATGGGGCCCTTTGTATAACCAATGATGAGTCATGGAGAAGAAGAATGTCTTTACTTTCATCATATTGAGATATTTATGACATTCACAGCTACTTTTATCAATGGCTACATTTTTTACATTCTTCATGTAACAATAGTCTTCATGTCCATTTCTGCCATGTACTACAACAGAACATGGGCCGTTATTATGACATAGCCATGCTCTGTGATGCCTGGAACAGAAAGCACTATGCAAAGACAGCCTGAGTATGAATTGTCACAATCAGTTTAGAATCTCCTTTCTTTCAAAATACATAGTATTCTTGGAGGAATTTTCACCTTTCCTTAAACCTAATCAAAACTGAAATTCTCACCTACTGAAATTGTATTTAATCATACACCCCCTATACATTATAAATAGCCCACACATTTTTCCTATTTTTATGGGAATCTAATGAAATAGACTGTCAGAGACATCACTCAGCCCTTCCCTCTCCCCTCCATTGTCCTCCCCTCTACCTCTCAAACTCATGATCTCATCATTAATTATTGTTGTTTTACACACACACACACGTGTGTGCACACACAAAACCACTGAGTTCACTTAGCATCACTCTTATGTATTTGTATTTGTGTCTAGAGCTGACTACTTGGTCAAGGAGGGAATCTGTTCATGTAGGAAACTGATTCTTCTTCTCCAAGCACCTATAGCTCTTCAACAGATATGGAATTAAAATCATAAGACCTGAACTATAAGATGAATTAACAAAAAAAAATACCAAACAAAAACAGAGGACATGCTTTCAAACACTGACATTAACAGAAACTTTTTGGAAAAGAACTCAACCAAATGAGAAATAAAATTTAAAATATGATTATACCTAGCTAAGCTTCCACACGTTGTGGGGGACAATTGTGAGATGGACAAGACACACAGCTGACAAGGGATAAGCAGCTAAAATATGTACATAACTGGATATCACAGAAAACAACTCAATTTTAAAACAGAAACAGGTTTCAATAGTTCTCAAAAGGAGACATAAAAATAGAAAGTACATGAAAATGTTTTACATCTCTAATCATTAAGGAAAATATAAATCAAAATCACAAAGAGTTGCTGGCTTGTTCCAGTAAAAGTTGCCATGATTCACAATTTATGATAGCTGTGGTTACTTTCTATTTTTTATAACTTGTTAGATATATGTTTTCATAAATAAAGAATATTTATATTCTTATCTAATTTTTATTACTGCTTTTATTATTGTGATTTTTCCTATAAGAAGGGTTCTTGGACTGTAAAAATCCAGATCACAGAAAAGCTGGATATGCAACAATAATTATTTCTCTTCCCCAAATTGCACTCACATATAGGGTAAGAAAGCTGTAAAAATATTGTACTCACATATAGGGTAATAAAGCAGTGTCCATTAGTGGAGAGGGTCCCTGCGGCCAAGGGTTGTGGAGGTAAAAGAGTTAAACAAAGACAAAGAATAAGAAACAGAACTGAATCTGAACTTGACACTGACCTAAGGAAGAAAACGCAGCTTCACAAACAACCCAGGAAAAGTATTGACAAACTGACAAAGTACCAGAGCATCATGAGACAGGGGTATCCAAGTAGGGAAGACTGGTTTTAGGAAAGAATTTTCTTTGGTGAGGATCTCACCAACTTTGTAGACCATCATGCTGTGGTGGAAGGGAGAGTAGTCTAAAGGATAGGGAAGATACTGACCATATAATTCTGATACATTTTACAGGGAGGGGTTTTTGAGACTGGGTTTCTCTGTGTAGCCCTGACTGTCCTGGAACTCACTCTGTCCAACAGGCTGGTCTCAAACCCACAGAGGTCCACCTGCCTCTGCCTACCGAGTGCTGGGATTAAAGGAATGCGCCACCACTTCTGGGCTCTGCTATATTTTCTTAAAATTGAATTTTCAAGGAAAGTTGGTGGATAATGTTCGCTGTGGCAGCATCATAAGAAATGTAAAGGATCAAAATCAATGCCAGGGAAAAAAAGCATACTGGTAGAAATATTAAAGGGATGTGACTATTAAAGGCATCTGGAAATAGCTTGGTTTGAATATTTAAAATAATCTACTCAGTATACCCCTCTAGCCATTAAAAAATTAAGCAAAATCAATCTTCCTAATATTTAGACTAGAGGATGTAGCATCAGTTCATGGGTTCCAAAGTTTGGAAATCTGCCATTTCTAAGTGAATACACTCAAATATAAATTTCTAGTGATGGAAAAATACCTTTTACTTGTGTTATGATCTAGTATAATTCTTATATTAGATCTAAAGCCTTAGCTCATAGTGTACCACGGAACACACAAACAAATATACATTAAAGTGTTATCCATTTTTGGTTGGCCAGTACCAATCAGTCAATCCTGAAACCATACATACTGTTAGCATTATATGGATTGAACAGGCTATATTCAGGAAAAAGATAGATAGATAGATAGATAGATAGATAGATAGATAGATAGATAGATAGATAGATAGATAGACATGATACAATAAAAATTAGTGGGAAAAAGGGGCTATGGAATTAAAGAATGGAGAGGAGTGGGTGAAAGTGTAAAGGTTTGGAGAGAGGAAAGGAAATTGACAAATATAAATTATAATTTGAATAATAAAAAACACAAATAGCATCCAAGTACAGTGGAATGAGTGTGTATCTCAACTGTGAGGAAGCTGAGAGAGGAGTGGCCAGCCTGGGCTACATAGCAATTTCCAGACTAATCTTAGTTACACAGAATTCATCTCAAAAGAAGAGTTATAGTAGCTCTTTTCATGATTTATCTAGCAATCATTGAAATTATAAATCTGTCTAGAATTTTTTACCAAAGGCCCCAGGAGCATTGCCAAGCTAAAATGTCAAGGTTCTACTTGGGAGTCTGAAGCAGCAGGAGTGTAAACTCAAGGCCTGCTTGCACTCAGAGAGAGAGAGAGAGAGAGAGAGAGAGAGAGAGAGAGAGAGAGAGAGAGCGCCCCAGGGCCAACCTGGAAAACACAGCAAGAACCTGCATCAGCATCAACGTAAGAAGGGAACACAGAGGGCTGCAGATATATCTCAACTGTGCAGGGATTGCCCAGAAGTATGCAGTCCTAGATTCGATCCTCGATACCAAAATAAATAGTGCAGATTCATCTTTACTCAACTCAAAAGTATACACAGAGCTCAGTTTTCTCTGAGTTAAAGAACACTAGCAACAGCATCAGGAGAGTAAAGGAAAAAATCTCAAAGTGTATAAGCATGTGTGTTAGTCAGACTTTGTGTTGCTGTGATGCTTGTCTGCGGGAAACAACTTACAAGGAGAATTATGTGCTCAGCTATAGGTGTCAAGCATGGTCGGCAGGCAGCCCTGTTGTTTCTGGACTGTGGAGGGATAGAACATACCAGTGGAAAGGGTTACAAGGGCGAAGGTGATCACTTTATGTAGAGG